>NC_061513.1:13481111-13571251 GCF_022539505.1 Lolium rigidum
TATTTACAACATATAATCCTGTTGCGATCCCTGCATTCTCAGAGCCTGAGCGCTCCGTGCACCTGCGTGTGGGCCACTGCTTTGCCCGAACGAATGGGACCTGGTCGATGGTGAGCACTAGCACGGTGGCACCCCAAACGGAGCCTCACGGTTTACTCCTCTCCTGTTTGCTATTCTCTTCTTCCCGAGCTCTGAGACCATCTAGGGTTTCCGGCCACCGGCCGCTGCCCGCCGCCTGCCGCCCGCCACCCGCTTTCCTTTGCGCATCTTCTCCGACGCCGGCGTCGATGGGGGCGGAGATCCCTGAAGCTCCGGCGATGAACCGTACGCAGTGGAAGGCCGCGAGGTGAACCACGAGTCCGCAAGGTCTAGGAAGCAGCGCCTGCTGTGGGACGCGAACACGGAGAAAGGCCGCGAGCAGTTGGCCGCAGAGGCAGCGGAGATGGCGACAGTGGGCTGGCATCACGAGAGGACCCGGAGGCCGCCATCGCAACATGATTCCGCGAGAGCTGTATCCGAACATTCTCCCGCTTCTATGGCTCTTACGAGGACAGCAGTAAGCACCAATTTCGTGGGCCTTAATTCCTACTCTCTTCCTGATCCCCAGCCATTTTTGTTGGCTGATTGATCTTGAGGGTTCGATTTGTCTGGTGATTGATCATGGGTGAACTACTTGCTTAGTTGATCCAGCAATCCCCATTCTATCAGCTTTCACATCTAACCGAGTCCTGCTAAATATTTCTTTCTTCCATGGATTTAGGGTCTCAGATCTGGTCCATCCTTCTGCAGAACTGGCAGGGGAAGATGTGCCTAGCCAAGTACAGCATCCTGCTTGAGGACTCAGAAAAACACAAGGTATAGTACGAGGTGAGGGGTTGATCATGCATGATTAGTTCGGCCCGATTTCAGTTTCGATTTCTGCTATTTGATTGCTGGTTTACAGGTGCACGGCTGGTGGTCAATCGGGATCCCAAGCTCACCATCTTCATGGAGGTATGTCCACTTCTTGATTTGGATTCGATCCTAAGCTCTTTTTCTTGGAAGAAAAATGATTAGTTTGACGTAGAGTCATGGCTGTTGCAACTCTGAAAGTGGAGGAATCGCACTGTTGCATGCACCGGATTGCAATAGCTCCATCGCTACTGTTTTTTTCAGGCCTTTTTGTCTTATTTGGCGAGATGTGTTTTACCTGGTAGATTAAATAGGTCAACAATTTCTGATAAGGTACAATGGTTCTGGGTGAAGTAAAAGGGTCAGAAATATCCAGGTTCCATTGGATTCGCCAATTAACTAGAAGTTTAGTGGATGTCAAGATGTGTAAAACTGTAATGCTATCTCCTGCATATGATTTTTTTGTGTGTGTATAGAGATGGTATAGTCCATGTGTGTGTCTAGATCTTATTCAGCAATTACATATGCTTCGTACAACTTCATGCCATGGTTGCTTTAAGATATCTTGCAAGCAAGAAGTTTTTTTTAAACGACACTAACCATTAAGATGTCTTGCCGTGTTCAATTCAGAATTTGTTTCCTTTAGACACCAGAAGTACCCAATTGTTGGGTCCATCCAGGAGCAACAGACATTTTATTGGTTCCCTGATACCCTAAAGCGTTTAAAGTTCAAAGCAATTCAACTGCTATGTCACTTTTATCTTTTTTGTTTTATTAATTATTATGCAGATTCTAAGGTCGTGGAAGAGCTGGAACTCTGCTACTATTGTCTGCGGTTCAAATCATCTAGAAACAAAGGTCTGCATTCGTAGAACTGAGTTATTATGAAACTCAATATCAAGTTGAAAGCAGTTCAACTGATATGTTATTTCTCTCATACCATTTCTTCATTTTGTTGATTCTAAATGGTCATGGAAGAGCTGCAAGTTTGTTACTGTTTAGTCAGCAGTCAATATCATCTACAAACAAAGGAATGCATCCTATTTAAATGTTTTATTTTCAGAAACATCGTCAGGAATAGCAGATAATATCGTTTTCAGTTTTCAATTGATGATAATGCTGTTGCTGAACCTGTTTAACAATATGTAGTACCGTAAGGTCAATGGAAAGATAGTTTCATTGCAATTGCATCAGTTGCTGCTACTATTGTTGGAAAACCAAAATGGGATCAACTTCGTTTCTCACATGGGTATTGGCTTTATCATTTTGGCTTATTGGTTTATATTCAGGTAAATACGAATATCATGCAAGGACAGATCAAGTAGAGATTTGAAGTGTCATAATGACATTTATTTAGGTACTTATTTGTTTTCCATCACAGAAATGGTTTTCAACTTTGCTCGGATTGTGCAGTTTATCGATTAACAGATACGTGTTTCTTAACTCATACAGATTTTCACTGTAATTCGTGGAAAAGACTCTATTAATGAAGCCGTGCTCATACTAAATCACATTCTATTAATCTTGCTTCACATCTATCTCTATGTATCTACTATTCTTACACACTTATCAAAATCTATGCAATAAAATTATTTACATTGCATATATACCTCATAGTTAAAGCTTTTTTTATTCGTGTTTCTACTGTATACATGGGCTGATATTGTAGGATGAGCTCGCCATTACATTTGATGCTATATACTACCTCCGTTTCGATGAATAAGGCGCACGCACATTTCAAGACGAACTTTGACGAAAAAATGGGTAACAAAATCTTAATTATATTAGATGTAATTAGTACCGTTAGATTCGTATTAAAAACACTTTCTAATGATGTCAATTTTACACTAACAATCTTTATTTTGAGCAATTTTTGCTCAACGAGAAAACACGTAAAACAAGGACGCCTTATTCATTGGAATGGAGGGAGTACAGTTAAGTTTGGCCAGAAAAAATAATTTGTAAGTATCTTTGTTGTGGCATTATTGGAGTAATATGATATGATCAGTTTCTTAAAGATTTTAGAATCTAGACAGTACCAAAGAATAAACTTTCCTATGTTTTTTTTTTTTTGCTTCCTTAGCCAACTACTAGATGCAGTGTTATTTTACGGAGCATGGGATAAGTAGGTTCTCATATATATGGATTTATGCAATTTGTCAAAAGATCATGGCTACAAATATTTATGTCCACAAAATCTATCTCTGAATCTTGGTGACCCAGGATGTTCAATTACCCCTGGTTAGCTCTGTAACTTTCTTTGTCCTTAAACCAGCTAGCAATATATTGTGCTAATGTGAGGATGGATTTATGTGTAGATTTATTGCGCCTATGTCCATAAAATTTTGTTTGATGATGTAAGGGTTCATAGCTAAGCAGTTTTGTATGTATGCAGAGAATTATGCCGTCATACTTCATCACTGTTGTAGTACCAGCGCAACAAAGCTCCCTGGAGGGAAATGCATAAGTGTACCCCTCCTGTCAGTTATTTAAACTTCACCACATTCTTTATATTATCAGTGGTGTGGAACCCTTTTGTTCATTTGAGTGGGTGTACTTACAAGGTGCAAATTTCCAATCATAGCTGCTATTTACTACACCATTGTTGTTATTGTTCTGTTTGTTGATATGGCACAATTATTTATCAGAATAGCAACCGATATCACAGTGGTGGAATTTTATGTTCGGCTTTGGATTCACCTGCAAAGCTTTCAAGACAAAGTTGATGTACGCAAGAATTATGATTAGGATGCAAGAATTATGTGGTTAATATCATCATGTCAGGGTATTTGTTTCAAAGAGATGATGCGTGTAAATGAGCGGATCATCCTCTTCAACAATTTATCTTACTAGGTATAACTTCTGAGCTCTGGCTCTTGCTGAGAATGCTTGGGGCAATGTTTTTGTACCAACTAACTTTCTTATAACGGAAAAAGTGACGTTGGTGTGGTGTATACAGCTAGCTGGTTGGTTGGTATCCTTTGTAATTTAGTTCTAGAGTTGGATCAACATTGCAAAATCTTAAATGGCTATTTTTTTAGATTGTGGCAATGTTCTTCTAATTCAGTATGATACACTTAGTTGGTATCCTTATGCACCATATCTGAATATTTATATGTGCCCTTATCACTTTCTTTGAATCCCTATGCAGCATATCTGAATATTTACATGTGCTCTTATCGTGCTTCAGCATCAAAAGATCTTGAGTGATATTATTTGTTTCTATATTGCCTTGCTCGGTTGCTCCACTAGGACGAGTACCTTTTTTCAATCGATTGTTTTATCTTTATGCCTTTACTCTGTATGACACAAGAGAAATGAAATTTGCTTATACTGACTTCTATGACATGCAACTTTTTCCCAAGGGTATACACCAAGGCGCAATATATGTAACATTTGAACCCTTCCATAAAGAAATATTTTAAGCCTAACAGATGGCAGGCAGTGTACACCATAATTTACATCTCTTACATTTCACATGTTCTGGTGCAGATCCATGTGTTGTGTTGATACCTATTAAAGTTAGCACTGATTTTTCGGAGCATGCATATAATCCCTTCGTTCTTTACTTTGTTCTGGGTTAGTGAAAGTCAAACTTCATAAATTTTGACCAAAGTATATAGGAAATAAATAGCAATATCCTTAATACCAAAAGCATATAATAATATGGAATTATACTTTATGATAATTATAATACCATAGATTTGATATTGCCAATGTTGATTTATTTAAAAAAATATTTGGTCAAACTTTATGAAGTTTGATTTTGACTAAACCCATAATGCAAGTAAAAAGAAAAACAAAGAGTATGTATTTGTCCCCCTGTTCTTAAAGGTATATATGCATCATGCACACAAACAGACGAACTGGCAATATTAGGGATGGTGCCCTCATGATATTTTTGTTGTTCTTAATAGCATAACTCTCTTGGTATGTAATTAATTTAAAGTATTTTTCTATTAAATGTGGAATTCCATATTTTAACACGACCCAAACATGAACTCGCTTATCTACGATCTGACATTCCAACATTAAGGCAATTTAGGAATATAGTGTTCCATTTTGCTTAATATTAAGGGCGTTATACTTTTTCTGCATTAGGAATATGATTTGTTCAAAAGGAAAATGTGTTGCGCATGGTAATAACACATACAAAAAGCCTATGATTTTATCATAGTAGCCACTCTATGTAAGAACGAGCTGCAGACGGCACGGCGAAGCGCGCTTATTATCTAGTATACAAATATTTGGGATGGGCATTGCTAATTCGGGATAACCACTTTGAATTGTTCAAGTCTAACCACTGGGAATTGTTAGGAGTGAAGACAAGAGAAGATAGATGGCAGCAACAACAACTAGTTCATCGGGAGGAATGAACAAACGGCTCCTTAAAGCTGCCATATCTGGTGATTCCACGTCAATGCGAGCCATGGCTTCACAGGATCGAAACATTTTTCTTGGAAAAACTCCCCAAGGAAACAACTGCCTCCACATATCCTCCATTCATGGCCACAATGATTTCTGCAAGGATGTTCTGGAACTAGAAGAGTCTCTCCTTGCCGCTGTAAACTTGGCAGGGGAGACACCACTTATGGCTGCTCTGACAAATGGTCATGTCTCGGTGGCTTCCTCTCTCCTCAGAAGCTGCTGTCAGCCAGCATTAAGGCAGGTAATCTTACAGCAAGACAGGCATGGATATAATGCGCTGCACCATGCTATTCGCAACGGCCACAAGGATCTTGCACTGCAGTTGGTAACAGCAGAGCCTGCACTGTCGGCAGCAGTGAGCAAGTGCAATGAGTCACCCATGTTCTTCGCGGTGATGAGAGGTTTTACGTACATTTACGAGAAACTAATGCAAAATCCTGATTGTGCTTATTCGGGAGGACATCACGGTTGCAATTGTCTACATGCTGCTGTTAGAAATGGTGATCGAGGTGAGATATATGATATACGGAGTGCAAATTACATGAACATCCAATTTTTCACTATTGTTAACACTCATTTGTTTTCAGAAATTGCTAAAATAATTATAGAGAAGCGTCCTGAATTGGCAAGAGAAGCTGACAACGTATCAAGCACTCCAGTAAGACAGGCTGTACTTGATGGCAAGATTGACATGTTGCGATTAATGCTGGAGCATGATTCAACTCTAGGGTATGAAATAAACAGCTTGGGCAATTCTCTCCTTACTGATGCCGCACTTCGAGGTCAAGTTGCTGCTGCACAAGAACTTCTGAAACACTGTCCCGATGCTCCTTATTATTGCACAGAACATGACATGACATTGCTTCATCAAGGTGTATGGTTTGATCATGCAGAGTTCGTTGAGTTTGTCCTGAAGGAACCACTACTTCGCAAAGTTGTTAACATGCAAAACAAGTATGGAAAAACCGCTCTTCATTATGCAGTCGATAAGTGCAATCCTAGAATAGTTGCTGCTTTACTGTCTCACGAGGATATAGATGCAACAATACTGGAAAACAAGGGTTTTCCAGCAGCTTGGCAACTGTGGGGTTTGATGCAGAATGCCAAGACTTTAAACTGGGTACGTACTTATGCGACATACTCCCTCTGTTTCATATTATTCCGCATATAAGGTTTGGTCAAAGTCAAACTTTGTAAAGTTTGACCAATCATGTAGAGAAAAATATATCAATATCTACAAAATCAAATCAACATTATTAGAATCTTAATGCAATATAGTCTCATATTATGTACATTTGATATTGTATATATGTTGATATTTTATCATACATAGTTGGTCAAATATTGTAAAGCTTATTTTGACCGAACCTTATATGCGGAGCAATATGGAAGGCACAATATTTAACTCTGATGTAACTCTTCAACCTACTACAGAGCAAACTAATCATAGAGTCATCTATGATGCAGCATAAATAACTACTTTTAGCCGATGCAGCAGAATAGTTGGCTGCTATTGGCTTACGCAGACAAGCAGTAACTACGAAAATACCCAGTGGGACATGGTCCCAGGAGAGGATGAAATCGTGCCCATGCATGTGTTGGAGATTAGGACCTTAATGATGTATTCCATCTGGTATATTTACATGTATCAAACATTTGCCAGCTGCATATTTATGATAACATTCAATGAGGTGGGTCCGAACATCTTGACTAGCTAGATCAGCCACCATTACTAGATCAACTTTACTACAATGCAATAGAATTTTAATTAGCATGCAACTTTTATCCTCTGACAGTTCAAAATATTGTTAACATGAAATTCATTTGTTCTAACATATTTTGTAAACCATTAATAACATAATTACTAGAACTTAACTATGTGGTTACAAGTTTTTAGTGCACATGAGTTGTTGATAGTTCAAAACATTATACGCTTGAAATAACCTCGACTAGCGACAGTTCAAAACTACTTTTCTCACTTTTCAAATTACAAAATCTACTGTGGCAACTTACAGTTTAATTACCCACATTACAAAATCTAGTCCCATTACTTATAATTTTGAAATTTGAGCATTCTTTTAAGATTTTTTAAAATATAAAATAAAATCAAATAGTTTTCAAATAGAATCCCTTATCCGATATTTATATACCCGATGCTTCACACTACAAAATACTCTTAAGTTTATTGGTATGCATATTTCTTAACTGAAATTAAGTATCTGCTTTGCTACAGCTTGGGCACTAAGAATTTTCATGGTCAATTTAAATTTAAATGGTGATAGTTTTTCGCTGCAAATTTTGAACTAAATAAACTACTATGAATAACACTATTGTCTAAACAGTAGAACATCTCATCTTTATTTTTCGTACTATGAGCTTCATTTGTACCTTATTTCTTTGGAATCATGCAGAATGAAGTGATCATGCGTATGTCAAAAGCATATCCACAAGGTGCTCCATCTCTACATAATCTTCAAATGGAAGCCAAACAAAACGCGACTAGCGCATCAAGGAAGGATGCAAAGTCACTAACTCAAATCTACACAAGCAACACTTCTTTGGTGGCGATTCTTATTGCGACAATCACCTTTGCCGCTGCATTCACCCGATCCTGGAAGCGAGGGACTTCCCATCATGTCTAATAAGTTTGCTTTTCAGGCATTCTTGATTTCTGATGTCTTAGCGATGTCTTCCTCTTTTGCTGTGGCCTTCATATGCATCATAGCCAGGTGGGGGGATTATGAGTTCTTACTTTATTACAGATCCTTCACTAAGAAGCTAATGTGGTTTGCGTATGTGGCAACAACTACGGCCTTTTCAACTGGTTTATACACGGTGCTGGCCCCACGTCTCCATTGGTTGGCCATTGCAATCTGTGTTCTAGTAGCTTTGTTGCCCATTATTACTTGGCTGCTTGGCAAATGGCCTGTCTTGAAGCTCCGATTTCGGTTGGGTAAAAGTTTCAATTCCGATTTCCTGGACATGGTGTGACCTCATCAATTTGTCTTATTGTTCTGCCTTCTGATATTACTTTTCAGTTTACCTGTAATGGACATTGCTTACTCATATTGTATTGTTAACTCATCAGACAAATATATTGTGATGTTAGTTCTTGTATTCCGTTCGAATTTGTTGCAGTGATTCCATCTTTCTAAAGATGATTCAGGCAATGCCATCTCCAATGGCAATAACCAGGTGTTACTAGCATTCGAAAGACGAACCAGTAGCACATTCTAATCAGGAGATTTTCTAATCTAGTCAAGCCTGAAAGAACACTTCTATACTTGGTGTACAAGATCAACTGAGAAAGCGGAAAACATGTTTTGGGATGAGAAACGGCTGTATGATCAATCGCTAAGTCAAAAAAAAGAATCCCAGATTATATAGGTGTTTTGTCAACTATGGGTTGTTATGTATATTAATGACTTCGATGTCTAGTATACTATGTCTGTCTATGTGCTATGCATTGTGTATCTTCAGAGGAACTTGAGCTGAAATGCCCCTAAAAATGCAATTTATAAAGGCACGTTATGAAACTGCCTCTGAATATATCTATTTTTACAGGCAGTTTCAGTAAATGCCTCTATAAATAGTATCTTTAGAGGCAATTCAATTAAAATGCCCTAACTATTTTCATAGGCACATTGACAAGTGCCTGTAAAGATACCATTTACATAGGCATAAATTAAAATGCCTCTAAAGATACCTATTTTTAGAGGCACTTCTACTAAGTGCCCCTAAATATGGTATCTTTAGAGGCACTTCACTTAAGATGCCCCTAAAGATAGCATTAGTCTCAAAAGATTATCTTTAGAGGCAATTCCATAATGTGTGTCAACGGAAAATGCCCCTAAAAATATATTCTCCCATAGTGGTAACACCCGCGACTGCAGTCCAGCCAGCCACACCCATCATCACATGCGTGTGGTGACCCAGTGTACCACTGCATGGTGTAGTACACAAGTCGTTGACATAACACAAGTGAAACACCGTCTCACTCATATTACATCCCTCAGAGTGGTACAACAGAAACATATGCGAGTCCAAGGCATGTCTATAGAAGGATACACAAGCTGTTTACGGAAGATCAACACGACCTCCTACTTTACAAGTGAGGTAAAACTTCAAATTAAGCTCCAGAAGAACGACTAGTAATCTAACTTATTGCTAACTTAAGCTTCAGAGCTACTAGGCTTGCTATAGAAATCTAGCTACTTAGGTGCTAGGATTAGGGAAAGGCTCCCTTCTATTACTAGTCTAAGTTTCCACTCTAGTTCGTCGCAGCAGTTGACTTCATTGACTTCTTTGCTTGGATTCTTCATCTTGTTGCAGTTGACTCATTTGTCTTTGAGTTCCACTGTAGTTTCTCCTCCGATGTCTCCATAACTAAGCAGGGGATTTAAGAGTGGGATGAGTACGAGCGTACTCAGCAAGTTCATATTAGGAAATAGGTGTATCATGCACTAGCTACAGCCATAGACCAGAAAGTCATAGGCAAATGCAAGTTTTCATAAACATTTCTTCAAAAGGTTTATTTTATTCGAAAACTATGCCCGTCAGTCTTCACAGGTTGACTAGAACTTCATGGAGTTCCTTTCCTGCCGCGTTCGCAGTTCCCTTCCCGGAACAGGGAGTGACAGTCACAATTCTTGATACCCTCTGCAGAGGTGCGTTACTTTTCCCATAAGAGACCTTATCCTTGTTGCCAACCAGGCGTTAACTTTCCCGTCCACACTTCCTTGGTGTGAGGCCAGGTGTAAGATCCAAGCCCACACCGCCTTCTCCGCGACCTCGCAGACCCACCCCTTTGTAAGTCTCTGTCCTCTCCTATATCTATGGGTAGACTAACACAAGCACTTGTTCTCTCCTATACCGTTAAGGTAGACTGATCCGAACAACTTATGTGCCCTGTCCTATACACCATAGATAGGACTGATCCGGACAACCCTTACAATCCTTCATAGACCAATAATAAGTCTACCCTCTCCCGTATCTAATGGTAGATCGTGCAGGACCACATGTCCCCACCTTTACCAAAGATAGACCGATACGGGCAACCCTTATTACCGATCCGTTGGCATGCGAGAGGGAAAAGATACAGCTGGCTTCCCAGAGCCATTATAGATCTTATGGTCAACGCGATATGTACGGCGCTAGAATCACTGGACGGCATTGGTACTTAGTCCTAGATGAATAGTACCCTTGCAATGGAACCTCCACCAATCAACACATACCATGGTTCCATTGCCAGCCACATAGTCATATTCATAATTGTATTTGCTTTTCAATGCAAGAGTGATAAGTATAGTACTTTGCATATAATTTGATAAAAATAATCAAATGACATGAGCAAGCGATGAACTTGCCTTTCTTGACTGCAAGATTATGCGGGCAAAAGCTTCGATACGTGAGAACTCCAAATTCGAAATACCATCATTGTCCGGTAAGGACAATGCTTAAAGAACTGGCAAAGATGCTATAATGCATAGTATGAGATGCAATCGTCCCGAGCGTAACCTAACCTCGATGATTTAGGATGGATGAGTTGTAAAGATTTCTTTAGGGTGTGTTGCACTTTTAGGATTGTTCTCAAACAAGGTTCTTATTAGGGTGTGGTTATATTAACATCATAAGCAAGTAATAGGGTTTACTATTGCTTTCTATTTGCTCCACTAAGTAATCACTAATGTTTCTAAGCTAGGTGGCTTAAGATTCCTTAAGTATAGGGTTTAGTTGAATAGGAGCATGTAATGTGAATTATTACACAAGGTTGATACTAGGGTTCATCATTATAGTTCTACTAAGTTTTGATGGTTGAGATTGATCCTAATGGTATGGTATATAGGAGTGGTGATCAATGGTACTAATCCAATTAGCAAGTTAGGGTTTATACCTAGGTGATGCTAGTTATTCATATAGGTTTTAATTAAGAATAGGAACATGAAATGGTAATCTCATGTAACTTGGTTTATGCTAGTGGATCATAAGCATGCATTCATTTGTTTCTTACTAGGGTTCTATAGGTATATATGAAGCTTATATGATTACATGAGCTAAACCCCTAGGGTTTTAGGATTGCAACTATTTAGGATGAACACATAAAATAATGGAATCCAGTTTCTAACTTAGAATAAAACTAAGGTTTCTAAATTATGATCCAATTCTTAAAGTAATACTTGGTACTAGAACTAATGTGATTAAATACTTGAAATAGAGTTATTAATAATTTTACCATGCTATTAATTTTTAGAGGGTTTAAGAATTAAAATAATTACTAGTTAGGGTTTAATTAGAAATCAGGGTTTCCTAATTATTGTTAGGTTTTAAAGTATTTAACTTGTTAACTTAAGAATATTTAAGTAAATAATTTTTGAGCTACCAAAATGATATTGGCTTTTACTATTTTCTTGAGTTATTACTATTTAAAGAAAATAGAAAATAGTAATTAGCAAATTAGGGTTTATGAATTACCACTAATAATTAAGTTAATGCAAATATGATAAATAAAATTAATCTTAACATTTTACTTAGTTACTGAATAGTTAAAATTTAATTTTTAAACTTAACTATTTATTGAATTCAAATTGTATTTTAAATAATTGAAATGGCATAATTAATAAAGAAGTTAAAAATAAATGAATTTTTATTTTGACACACATTTTTGTTTTATATTTTATTTTAATAGAGTTTATTTTTGTGAGCATTTTAATATATTATTTATATTTTTCTGAGTTGAAATGAATTTTATATGATTTTGCAAAGTTTTAGCTATTTACTAGTTTTTAAATTAAAACTAAAATACTATTTGTACCGATTCGGATCTACCCTAGAGACAGACAGGTGGGGCTTGTGTACACGTCGGCTGGCACACAAGCCAGGACCGGTCAAAGTTGACCAGTGGCGTTCGACCTCACCAACGTTTAAACGCCGGCGGCCGGCAGCACGGTGGCGCGCCGATTTAGGGCTCCCCTGGATGCGCGACTAGGCTGCTATCGAACGAGCACCACAAGGCAAAGCGAATGGTGGTGGTGGTTTCGCGCGGGGACTCATCGGAGCATCGCCGGCAAAGGGGTGCTGCGGCGGTGTTACTCCGGCGAGACATGCGAATCGGAGGCTACAGGACGCGAAAGGATGCAAATGATGAACCAATAGAAGCGCGAACTCACCCTGAAGCTCAAGGTGTGGTCGCCTGAGGCCTTGGTGGTCGGAGACGATGGCTCTTGAAGATTTCCCGGCGAACCCGAGGGAAAGGGAACGCCGAAATTCCTCCTCCTCCTGGATCCCCTTGATGCTCTGCTCCTCCAGGATGCTCTACGAGGTCCGGGCGCGTCCGAATGGGCCACGCGCCGATGGCCTCCGGGATGACCTCAATCGACGGCGTTCGTGCTCGACACCGGCGAACGAGTCGAGGATAAATGTGAGAGCTAGAGAGGTTCGGGAAGAAATGGATGGGCGGCGAAGGATGCTAGGGTTGCAACGCGGAGCTCGTGGTGACTTTATAGCGCTCGGAGGTGGTCCGGTTCATCGGCTCGCCGGCGATGCCGGCCGAGATGCGATGGCGACGGTGAGTTGCATACGGCGCGAATCTTGACGTCTTCGGATAGACTCGGACGCGAGGAGTATAGGGACACGTTCGGAAGCTTCGGTGGCGTCCGGGACGTCCTTATCGTCGACGAGGGCGTGCGTCTCGCGCGTTGCCGCGGCTGCCGAGCTCGGAGACAACGTGCGAGCGAAGACGATTTCTCCACGCACGATTCTTGACGCACGCGAAACGGTATTTGGTCGGTGGGCTAGGCTGCTCTGGGCTTCGACGTGGGCTGCCGTTGGGTTGGCTTACGGGCTGCTGCGACCTGAGTCAGGTAGGGCTTTCCCTCTCTTTCTCTCTTTCAAATTTTCTATTTATATTTTCTGTATTTGAATTCCGATTTGAATCCAAATTTGAATTATGTTTTGTTTTGCAGGTTTTAAAATATTTGAGTATCAAAACAATTTGATAATGCTAAGTACTCGTATTGTTTTGTTTAAATAAACAACTTATTTATAATTGATTAATTTTGGGTATCTTGTGAGGCACAAGTGAAAATTGAAATTGAAATAATTTTAGGGTTCAACTCAATTGCCTTTAAATTTAGAAATCAAATTTGTTTTAATGCTTTAAAATTTATGAACTATGTGCATGGTGAACATATTATATTTTGCTAGTGCTTAACCATGGTGATTACTCACATACAATTTAATTATGGCTAGAGTTTAACATAAGCGGCAAAGAGAATGGAATTGGTTTATGATTTTATGTGAATGATAGTTTCTTAGGGTTCAAGAAGATGGTTGAACATAATTCTATAATCATCAATCAAACTCTTGACTTAAATTATTTAGGATGGATCCTATATTCCTCATGATTAATTCAATTGCTTATGTGGTGATTCTATTTTCTAAAATACTATTTCATTTGGTTACTCTAAGCAAGTTACTTGGAAAGCAAAATAGAATTGGATATTGGTTTCACTCTCCTCACCAAATGGCATTTAGTCCTAAAATATATATGGCTTGGTTTATACTTGTGATCCATGATACACAAGTTAGGACATAATATTTTATGTGGGGTGAATCCTATGTGAAGGTTTAGGGTTTTTCATACTCTTCACTAAATTGAATATAAATAGGCATGAGGCATGGCAAGGTTCTACTTATTTATCCAAAGTGATACTTGGATTGGAATTCAAATATGGTCTAGGTTTTAGTGGTGATCACCCATGTGATACACAACTAGGATTAGGATATAGTCATAAGCTTTGGTTATGTTTCACTAATAAACATGGCTCTCACCTCCAAGATGAAAGGTTGGTTAAAACAAGTAAGATTTAATACTACTCTAGTATTATCTAGGATAGACATGGATACGATTAGAATCTATATTCTCTCTCACTTCTAAATGTCTTTTAATAGCCTAAGGTCCTACTCAAGAGATGATGATATGATCCTCTAAATACATGGTTTGCCTAAGAATTCTACCTTGGTATATTATGTAGCTTGTTCTTCTAGAAATCTGATAAACCTGCATCTTGTGGTATGCCTCCACCTCCTAGCTTCTTCATCTTGATCCTAGCTAATGTATGGAGTGGCTCTATGTGTTGGTTTCCTTGTGTCATGCTACAAGATGATCAAATGGATGAAGGGTGTGGCTCCTTTTATAGGCTTGGGCAAGCTCTAGTGTCATGACACATAGGTGGGTGACTCTTGTTTTAGTTTGATGAGTAAGGTGCTTGGTTGTCATGTCCTCATCCATAGCAATCCTTTGAGCATGAGGTGGCAAGTCTTGGGATGCAAGTCATGTAGATATTTTCATCCTATGTGGCATGATCATTATCCTCTCATATGAATTATATTTGGATAGCCAAGTGGCATTTGTTACTAAATATCTTGTGGATGGTTTTATTATTGTGGATGAGTCACTATATCATATTTGATTGGATTTATATTATAATATTAGTCAAAAAGTCAAGGTTGAAGGTTATTCCTCAATTTTGAATAGTTGGTGTTTGATTGCACCAAGGCATGATCATATGAGTTTCAAAATACTCATGAGTAATTTTATTCAAATAGTTTGAACTATAACTTGTAATGTAAATGGATTCAGTTTTATGATATTCCATATGTTTAATAGGTTATGATTTAAATAAGAATGTGTGGCCTTTATGCACTTTAGAACCTGTGATTTACCTTATTTATTAATAAGTTTAGAATTGAATTATATTACACACAAAATTAGTTGAAGATACACCATGAGAATCATGGTAGAAACATTTATTTAGTAAAAGACATGGAAAAGATAAGTAAAGAATAGTTTCTTAATTATTCATGTGTTGTTGTAAGGAATGTCATGTTGAGATCTTTTATAGAATCTTGTAGTTGACCCTTACTTAAGGTGTTGTTTGTTGTAAACCTAATTCCATCTGATCTAGCTCATAGATCAAATCATCTCTACCCAAAACAGGGTTTTAGTAAAGATCACAGTGAAGTTTATAGCGCTTGACTTGATGATCTACTTCAATTCCAGCAAATCAAGTGAAACTTCGATTCTTGTGGTAAGTTTTATTTGAAAGCGCGAAAATTCCCCGGATTTTCTATGCATGAATGCAATGCACACTTTGGTGTTCTCTCATTTTATTGCCTCTAAACCTGGGATATTACAGCCTCTCCCCCTTAAACTGAACTTCGTCCCGAAGTTCGAACGCTCTCATGTTTCGGAATGTTGAACTGACTTGAACAGATCACAATCCTTCAAACTCCATGGTGATCTTACAAGATATAATTGGATATATCCCTTATCCAGATCCTTCCCGGAGTCTTCTGTTGTCTGGCACTGATACTTTCTTTAATTCTATGATTTCTTCCAGCACTCTAAGCTTATAGTCTTGCTATCCAAAGATCCTTAGATTAGGACATCTTATTTTACTAATGGACTTTTCTATTGGTTGTGGTAACAGCTTCCTATCTAGCTGGGTACCTAAAACTTGGTTCCACCAGCTACGGTGTAATATGGCACTACGGTGTACCAGCTGCGGTGGCCAAACCTTAATTCTAAAAGATTTGTTTAAGGTAGGGTATTCTTTTCCCTTACTAACATAACTATAGTAATGGTACTTGGTAAGGTATTTACCATAGGTATGGTCCTGGTGGTTTATTCCTACGAATGAATTAGACTCATTTAGTCCATCCAATCATGGCTTCTATTTTATGCTAATTATCCATCTTTTGGTTTCTTTAGGTTCCATGAAAGGAATCTTGCTAATAAACATTAGTTTTGGTTTGGTCAAACCCTTCGGTATTTGAGCTTCTCAAGCTTTGATTGTCCTCCGGCATCTTCTTCATCCAACTTCATTAACTTAGACTTACTTGAACTTTTCTACTTCTGAGTAATTATCAATTACCCACTCAAGTTAAGGTATAACCCTTACTTCCTCGAGATATGAACCTCGGCTTCTGGTCTGACAACCTCCTGAGAGTACTATTATATGGATACTTCCACCAGTCTTATGAGAATAGGATCGGACTTCCTCTCAGTTCAGACCTTCTTCTTCGTCTTTCATACTCCAAATCATATCTTAATACTTCTCCTTCAATCTTCCTCTCCCCCTTGGAGTTTACTAATGATCTTCAACTCCTTTTCTTCTAATCATTAAACTCCAAGGTAGAAGATTGGTTTAAGTATGGTTTATATTTTGTACCTTTCTAAAGTCTCACGAAGAATTCTTTGTGGTGTATCCACCCAGTTGTGGGTATCCGATGTGAATCCTTCGACTAAATATTTATTAGCTACGGAATACTAGCTACGGAATCCCTCTTTCCTTTAGAGTGAAAGAACGATTAAGCTGTGGACTAATTGTTACCAGCTGCAGACTATCTAACACAAGATGTGGCTTATTGGATACCAGTTGTGGCTATGTTATGGTTCTAGTCCACATCTACCTACCAGTTGTGGCTACTTCTATAGTTTTAGTTAAGATATACCTCACTTCACATACTTTCTCTTCATGATTATCCTATATCAGTTGCGGTCTGATGATACCAATTGCGACTTCACTTGTCTATTTTCCTTTTTCTAAGGTTTGTTTTGCAAGATAACCACTTGTTGACACTATGAAAATAGTATTGTAAGTGACTTCACTTGCATTCCCTTCTTTCATAATGAATATGGCTCCACTTCTACTGCTCCATATTCACTATTTTCTCACTTTCATGGTACTTCCATGTTGAAGTACTCCTTGATTAAGGATAGAAATGAGTTTGGATTGGTCCTTCCTTTAGAGTATTGTGGTTGCTTCCCACAATTTGACTTCTTTCTTCCAGTGAACCTTCATCTTGTCTTCCAAAATCTTCAGAATCCGTCACTTCCTCACACGAATACCTTTACCCTCTAGACCTATAACATCAAGTAAGAGTTTGATATTGCAACATGCATTTGCATATCAAAGTCAAACTTCATGTATGGATCTAGTCAGTCAATGAAGATTCAATAAAATCCAAGAAGATCCAGCTTTGTGCTTATATTACACATCCTTATATGCCTGAATATAATAGTTGGGTAAGACATCCCTAAACATCAGGCTCAGATGTGTAGTATATAACACCACATAAGATAGGTTTAGGTTGTGATACTTAGCACATATATAGGGATTTCTACTATTTGTCTCAATATCTACCTCGATTGCTCACTTGCAATCAAATAAACTTGAGCAAATTGGTCCAGAATAATTGTGGTTGACCTAATTTCCTTAAAAAGTGCTAACTTACCTTCCATTTAATTGAAAACTAACCTCACATGATCTCTTGAGACCATAACATGGCTACTCTCAACACATGATTGTTGAAGTCTACCACCAATAACTCCAAGTTTCTCTATAAGCTATGCTCTAATAAAGCCTTCTTCCGACTATCACCTTTGGTTCGAGCATACTTGGCACAGTTTCCAGGATTTTAAGGCCTAAGCTTTCGAACTATTCCTTAAATCCTACTCCTTATCACACTTTTGTAATTCACTTATGATGTTCTACTCCATCACATCATGACTCTCAAGTGAATCATATATGAGTACCTAGTGTATTATTTAAAGTAGACTCATGTAACTCCTATCACTCTTCCTTACCTCCCATGATTGACTCACCATAGGTATATACTATCTTATATAACTTATATTCCTCACTTAACATCATTCATCTTAGTACTTTGAATGAATCTTACTTATCCATACTTATATTAGTATACTTCTTCCAATAGGATATCTTCCTTACGGTTGTATCCTCTCTTTGGACTACCATGTATTGTATACCAATTGTGGTCTACTACCACCCATTTTCTTAAGCTCCAATGGTGTTCTAGTTATTTGGGAATGAAACAAGATAACTAACTAACTCCACTTAAGAAAGATAGGTAAGAAAATTTGACTCAAGTGTGTCAGGATTATTCTCAAGTGAATACCCATCTCAAGTCAAAAGAATAGTTGGTTTAGCATAGTTGTCTTAGCTAACAACTTCCTATAGACACTACCAAACCTATAGGTCTCCTTTAAAGGGTTTTAATCCTAGGGTCAAAGCATTTGCTCTGATACCAGCTGTGGTGACCCAGTGTACCACTGCATGGTGTAGTACACAAGTCGTTGACATAACACAAGTGAAACACCGTCTCACTCATATTACATCCCTCAGAGTGGTACAACAGAAACATATGCGAGTCCAAGGCATGTCTATAGAAGGATACACAAGCTGTTTACAGAAGATCAACACAGCCTCCTACTTTACAGTGAGGTAAAACTTCAAATTAAGCTCCAGAAGAACGACTAGTAATCTAACTTATTGCTAACTTAAGCTTCAGAGCTACTAGGCTTGCTATAGAAATCTAGCTACTTAGGTGCTAGGATTAGGGAAAGGCTCCCTTCTATTACTAGTCTAAGTTTCCACTCTAGTTGCTGCAGCAGTTGACTTCATTGACTTCTTTGCTTGGATTCTTCATCTTGTTGCAGTTGACTCCTTTGTCTTTGAGTTCCACTGTAGTTTCTCCTCCGGTGTCTCCATAACTAAGCAGGGGATTTAAGAGTGGGATGAGTACGAGCGTACTCAGCAAGTTCATATTAGGAAATAGGTGTATCATGCACTAGCTACAGCCATAGACCAGAAAGTCATAGGCAAATGCAAGTTTTCATAAACATTTCTTCAAAAGGTTTATTTTATTCTGAAAACTATGCCCGTCAGTCTTCACAGGTTGACCAAAACTTCATGGAATTCCTTTCCTGCCACGTTCGCAGTTCCCTTCCCGGAACAGGGAGTGACAGTCACAATTCTTGATACCCTCTGCAGAGGTGCGTTACTTTTCCCATAAGAGACCTTATCCTTGTTGCCAACCAGGCGTTAACTTTCCCGTCCACACTTCCTTGGTGTGAGGCCGGGTGTAAGATCCAAGCCCACACCGCCTTCTCCGCGACCTCGCGGACCCACCCTTTTGTAAGTCTGTCCTCTCCTATATCTATGGGTAGACTAACACGGGCACTTGTTCTCTCCTATACCGTTAAGGTAGGCTGATCCGAACAACTTATGTGCCCTGTCCTATACACCATAGATAGGCTGATCCGGACAACCCTTACAATCCTTCATAGACCAATAATAAGTCTACCCTCTCCTGTATCTAATGGTAGACTATGCGGGACCACATGTCCCCACCTTTACCAAAGATAGACCGATACGGGCAACCCTTATTACCGGTCCGTTGGCATGCGAGAGGGAAAAGATACAGCTGGCTTCCCGAGCCATTATAGATCATATGGTCAACGCGATATGTACGGCGCTAGAATCACTGGACGGCATTGGTACTTAGTCCTAGATGAATAGTACCCTTGCAATGGAACCTCCACCAATCAACACATACCATGGTTCCATTGCCAGCCACATAGTCATATTCATAATTGTAAAATAATATTTGCTTTTCAATGCAAGAGTGATAAGTATAGTACTTTGCATATAATTTGATAAAAATAATCAAATGACATGAGCAAGCGATGAACTTGCCTTTCTTGATTGCAAGATTATGCAGGCAAAAGCTTCGATACGTGAGAACTCCAAATTCTGAAATACCATCATTGTCCGGTAAGGACAATGCTTAAAGAACTAGCAAAGATGCTATAATGCATAGTATGAGATGCAATCGTCCCGAGCGTAACCTAACCTCGTTGATTTAGGATGGATGAGTTGTAAAGATTTCTTTAGGGTGTGTTGCACTTTTAGGATTGTTCTCAAACAAGGTTCTTATTAGGGTGTGGTTATATTAACATCATAAGCAAGTAATATGATGGAACATAACAAGCATATACACAAAGGATAGTAGTGGAATAAAATGTAAAGAACAGTTGTCAATTTTTAAGTTCTACAAGACATGGTTGATGATTACTTATATTATACTTCAAAAGAATAACTTTTGAAGAACATGTTAAATATGAATAAGAACTACTATAAATAGGAGTTATGGTTTCTAGGGTTTACCATTAGATTCATTTAGTTCTCTAATAAAGACTAGTTGGTTTCTTGAGTTGGATTAGTTCTATATACAACAAGTATTGACAAGTTTATTACTATGGTTGATTATGATATCATATCAAAGGATGATGGTCGAGGTGGTGCTATGAGTTAGGGTTTACTATTGCTTTCTATTTGCTCCACTAAGTAATCACTAATGTTTCTAAGCTAGGTGGCTTAAGATTCCTTAAGTATAGGGTTTAGTTGAATAGGAGCATGTAATGTGAATTATTACACAAGGTTGATACTAGGGTTCATCATTATAGTTCTACTAAGTTTTGATGGTTGAGATTGATCCTAATGGTATGGTATATAGGAGTGGTGATCAATGGTACTAATCCAATTAGCAAGTTAGGGTTTATACCTAGGTGATACTAGTTATTCATATAGGTTTTAATTAAGAATAGGAACATGAAATGGTAATCTCATGTAACTTGGTTTATGCTAGTGGATCATAAGCATGCATTCATTTGTTTCTTACTAGGGTTCTATAGGTATATATGAAGCTTATATGATTACATGAGCTAAACCCCTAGGGTTTTAGGATTGCAACTATTTAGGATGAACACATAAAATAATGGAATCCAGTTTCTAACTTAGAATAAAACTAAGGTTTCTAAATTATGATCCAATTCTTAAAGTAATACTTGGTACTAGAACTAATGTGATTAAATACTTGAAATAGAGTTATTAATAATTTTACCATGCTATTAATTTTTAGAGGGTTTAAGAATTAAAATAATTACTAGTTAGGGTTTAATTAGAAATCAGGGTTTCCTAATTATTGTTAGGTTTTAAAGTATTTAACTTGTTAACTTAAGAATATTTAAGTAAATAATTTTTGAGCTACCAAAATGATATTGGCTTTTACTATTTTCTTGAGTTATTACTATTTAAAGAAAATAGAAAATAGTAATTAGCAAATTAGGGTTTATGAATTACCACTAATAATTAAGTTAATGCAAATATGATAAATAAAATTAATCTTAACATTTTACTTAGTTACTTAAATAGTTAAAATTTAATTTTTAAACTTAACTATTTATTGAATTCAAATTGTATTTTAAATAATTGAAATGGCATAATTAATAAAGAAGTTAAAAATAAATGAATTTTTATTTTGACACACATTTTTGTTTTATATTTTATTTTAGTAGAGTTTATTTTTTTGAGCATTTTAATATATTATTTATATTTTTCTGAGTTGAAATGAATTTTATATGATTTTGCAAAGTTTTAGCTATTTACTAGTTTTTAAATTAAAACTAAAATACTATTTGTACCGATTCAGATCTACCCGCAGAGACAGACAGGTGGGGCCTGTGTACACGTCGACTGGCACACAAGCCAGAACCGGTCAAAGTTGACCGTGGCGTCTGACCTCACCGACGTTTAAACGCCGGCAGCCAGAGCATGGTGGCGCCGCTGATTTAGGGCTCCCCTGGATGCGCGACTAGGTGCATCTGAACGAGCACCACAAGGCGAAGCGAATGGTGGTGGTGGTTTCCGCGGGGACTCATCGGAGCATCGCCGGCAAAGGGGTGTTGCGGCGGTTTACACCGGCGAGAATCGAATCGGAGGCTACAGGACGCGAAAGGATGCAAATGATGAACCAATAGAAGCGCGAACTCACCCTAAAGCTCAAGGTGTGGTCGCCTGAGGCCCTGGTGGTCGGAGACGATGGCTATTGAAGATTTCCCGGCGAACCCGAGGGAAAGGGAACGCCGAAATTCCTCCTCCTCCTGGATCCCCTTGATGCTCTGCTCCTCCAGGATGCTCTACGAGGTCAGGCGCGTCGAATGAGCTGCGCCATGGCCTCCAGGATGACCTCAATCGACGGCGTCGTGCTCGACACCGGCGAATAGTCGAGGATAAATGTGAGAGCTAGAGAGGTTCTGGGAAGAAATGGATGGGCGGCGAAGGATTAGGGTTGCAACGCGGAGCTCGTGGTGACTTTATAGCGCTGGAGGTGGTCTGGTTCATCAGCTCGCCGGCGATACTGGCCGAGATGCGATGGCGACGGTGAGCTGCATACGGCGCGAATCTTGACGTCTTCGGATAGACTCGGACGCGAGGAGTATAGGGACAGGTTCTGGAAGCTTCTGTGGCGTCCGGGACGTCCTTATCGTCGACGAGGGCGGCGTCTACTGGCGTTGCCGCGCTGTCGAGCTCGGAGACAACGACGACGAAGACATTTCTCCACGCATGATTCTTGACGCACGCGAAACGGTATTTGGTCGTGGGCTAGGCTGCTCCTGGGCTTCGACGTGGGCTGCTGTTGGGTTGGCTTCGGGCTGCTGCGGCCTGAACAGGTAGGGTTTCCCTCTCTTTCTCTTTTCAAATTTTCTATTTATATTTTCTGTTTTGTGATTTGAATCCAAATTTGAATTATGTTTTGTTTTGCAGGTTTTAAAATATTTGAGTATCAAAACAATTTGATAATGCTAAGTACTGTATTGTTTTGTTTATAAACAACTATTTTATAATTGATTAATTTTGGGTTCTTATGAGGCACAAGTGAAAATTGAAATTGAAATAATTTTAGGGTTCAACTCAATTGCCTTTAAATTTAGAAATCAAATTTGTTTTAATGCTTTAAAATTTAGAACATGTGCATGGTGAACATATTATATTTTTCTAGTGCTTAACCATGGTGATTACTCACATAAAATTTAATTATGGCTAGGGTTTAACAAACAGTAAAGAGAATGGAATTGGTTTATGATTTTATGTGAATGATAGTTTCTTAGGGTTCAAGAAGATGGTTGAACAAATTCTATAATCATCAATCAAACTTTGACTTAAATTATTTAGGATGGATCCTATATTCCTCATGATTAATTCAATTGCTTATGTGGTGATTCTATTTTCTAAAATACTATTTCATTTGGTTACCTAAGCAAGTACTTGGAAAGCAAAATAGAATTGGATATTGGTTTACTCTCCTCACCAAATGGCATTTAGTCCTAAAGTATATATGGCTTGGTTTATACTTGTGATCCATGATACACAAGTTAGGACATAATATTTTATGTGGGGTGAATCCTATGTGAAGGTTTAGGGTTTTGCATACTCTTCACTAAATTGAATATAAATAGGCATGAGGCATGGCAAGGTTCTACTTATTTATCCAAAGTGATACTTGGATTGGAATTCAAATATGGTCTAGGTTTTAGTGGTGATCACCCATGTGATACACAACTAGGATTAGGATATAGTCATAAGCTTTGGTTATGTTTCACTAATAAACATGGCTCTCTCCTCCAAGATTAAAGGTTGGTTAAAACAAGTAAGATTTAATACTACTCTAGTATTATCTAGGATAGACATGGATATGATTAGAATCTATATTCTCTCTCACTTCTAAATGTCTTTTAATAGCCTAAGGTCCTACTCAAGAGATGATGATATGATCCTCTAAATACATGGTTTGCCTAAGAATTCTACCTTGGTATATTATGTAGCTTGTTCTTCTAGAAATCCGATAAACCTGCATCTTGTGGTATGCCTCCACCTCCTAGCTTCTTCATCTTGATCCTAGCTAATGTATGGAGTGGCTCTATGTGTTGGTTTCCTTGTGTCATGCTACAAGATGATCAAATGGATGAAGGGTGTGGCTCCTTTTATAGGCTTGGGCAAGCTCTAGTGTCATGACACATAGGTGGGTGACTCTTGTTTTAGTTTGATGAGTAAGGTGCTTGGTTGTCATGTCCTCATCCATAGCAATCCTTTGAGCATGAGGTGGCAAGTCTTGGGATGCAAGTCATGTAGATATTTTCATCCTATGTGACATGATCATTATCCTCTCATATGAATTATATTTGGATAGCCAAGTGGCATTTGTTACTAAATATCTTGTGGATGGTTTTATTATTGTGGATGAGTCACTATATCATATTTGATTGGATTTATATTATAATATTGGTCAAAAAGTCAAGGTTGAAGGTTATTCCTCAATTTTGAATAGTTGGTGTTTGATTGCACCAAGGCATGATCATATGAGTTTCAAAATACTCATGAGTAATTTTATTCAAATAGTTTGAACTATAACTTGTAATGCAAATGGATTCAGTTTTATGATATCCCATATGTTTAATAGGTTATGATTTAAATAAGAATGTGTGGCCTTTATGCACTTTAGACCCTGTGATTTACCTTATTTATTAATAAGTTTAGAATTGAATTATATTACACACAAAATTAGTTGAAGATACACCATGAGAATCATGGTAGAAACATTTATTTAGTAAAAGACATGGAAAAGATAAGTAAAGAATAGTTTCTTAATTATTCATGTGTTGTTGTAAGGAATGTCATGTTGAGATCTTTTATAGAATCTTGTAGTTGACCCTTACTTAAGGTGTTGTTTGTTGTAAACCTGATTCCATCTGATCTAGCTCATAGATCAAATCATCTCTACCCAAAACAGGGTTTTAGTAAAGATCACAGTGAAGTTTATAGCGCTTGACTTGATGATCTACTTCAATTCCAGCAAATCAAGTGAAACTTCAGCTGTGGTAAGTTTTATTTGAAAGCGCGAAAATTCCCCGGATTTTCTATGCATGAATGCAATGCACACTTTGGTGTTCTCTCATTTTATTGCCTCTAAACCTGGAATATTACAATGCGTCCTCCACTAACTTCCAACACCACAACGGAGCTCCACAGACGCACCGGAGGACTCCGCAGGCTACAACGAGGGGCCCACACTCGAGTAACCAGGTCCGGCCTCCGTCAGATCCTCACTGGCTTTGCCCAATGAGGATCATTGGTGGCGGAAGGGGGAGAGAAAGTTGGAGGGTGCTACGGAGCCGCCGCCCGATTTGCCCTCGGGAAGGAGGACACGGTGGGCAGAGAACACCATAATACTTTGGTAGCACAAAAAAATCGACCCCTCTGTGTCATTGGCGTTGCACCAGGTTTGGCTGCCCATGTAGGTATCTGCCCTCCCTACGCATCTTGTGTCTGTGACGTTTGATATAGCTTTCCATGCTTAGATGTGCGTGTCCTGCCCTTTTGCTCTGCCCACTCTCCGTTCACACGGTTATCAAAGCGGAGGAAGGGCGGGAAGCAGGTACCACGAGCCCTCTGTTCACAGGCTCTATCCCTGAAGAACTTGCAGATTTAGACTTGCTGAATCATTGGTTGGTTATAAATTCTATCTTCCATTATTTCTTGATTTCCGTGGTAGAAATTATCGACGTGGAGTGTTTCATCTACACAAAGTGACCAGCTCAAGTTGTTGCAGTGGCTGATCCAACGGAGAGCGCGCCAGTTGCCACCTCACGTGGATATGTACAGTCACTAGTAGAAAAAAGGCCTCTAGTCCCGGTTGGGAACAGGCTCTAGTTCTGGTTGGACAACCGGGAAAACAAATAGGAACTAAAGGCCTCCATGTGGGGGCAAGTCGAGGGCTGGGGCTGGAGGACCTTTAGTCCCGGTTGGTAACACCAACTGGACTAAAGGAATCCACGTGTCGAGTGCAGGTGAGCGCTGGAGGACCTTTATTCTATGTTTTCCATTTTTATTTTGTGTTTACCATTCAATTCCTTTTTATTTTGTGTTTCAATTCTTTTTATTCCAAACAAGTTTTCGTGTACATATTCTAGGCTAGTACATACTGTACACGAGCATGCATATATATATATATATATATATATATATATTATGGTATATTATCTATTTAATTACATGGAGAAAACTAAATTACATGGAGGCATTAGTGGCAATGGTATTCTCCAGTTGCAGATATGACCTATGTAAGCAAAATTCCTGCCAATTTCTCTTGAATTGCTAGTACGCGGTCCTTTGGTAGAAGTTTGTCCCACATCTTTTCGGTCTTCAAAGAAGGCGATCAATATGAATATATGAGTTGTGTGTATATATACAAACCATCATAAAAAAATTATGAATGAAACTCAACACAATTGATTTTTTTTCTCGAAAAAAGAGCATAGCCCCAGCCTCTGCATCAATAGATGCACACGGCTTGCTTTATTAATAAAAGTATCAAGTCACAACCAATTCAACATCACTTATTACAACCACGGAATAGCTAAGGTCGGTACAAGAATCAACCAGCTGAAAATATGGCAAACAAAAAAGCTATGCATTTGCTATTCTATTAAGATGCCGCCACCCAGTAGCCTGGAAAAAGAAGTCCTGAGCAACCACTAGCATCCGGTTGCATCCAATAACCATATCCTCCCGCTGCTCCACTGGGAGGAGTAAAACCCATTGTTGAATTGAATGGGCAGCTCGCCGGATAACCTGCAAAAAATTAGTTCCACTTTGTTTGTTAAAGATGATATCATTTCTAGTTCTCCAAATAGCCCAACAAAGAGCTGAGACACCCATTCTAATTTTTTGTTTGTCCTCTTTCCTCACCCCATTCAGCCATCTACCAAACATATTAGTAGTATTAGCTGGTGGAGGAATATTATAAGTAAGGTACATCATACGTCATATTATCTTCGCAAAAGGGCAATCGAGAAACAAATGATTAACAATTTCCATGGAATCACAGAAACAACATTTTTGGCATCCTTTCCACTTCCGTTTCGCTAAATTATCCTTAGTTAATAGCACTTTATTACTAAGGAACCACATAAAATTTTTAATTTTCAAAGGAATCTTTAACTTCCATAGGTACTTGCGAAGATAAATAGTATGGCCATTCATCCAATCAAGGTACATAGATTTGACCGAAAAAATGTCCGAATCCGTAAGCTTCCAAATAAACTTATCAGGTTCAGTTGTTAAATCAATTGTAATTAATTGTTGCCATAGATGTAACCATTGTACCCACTTATTGTCATTCAAACCTCTTCTAAAAGAAATATTAATAGGATTAGTAGCAAGCACAGTCGATACTAACACATTTTTATGTTGAACAATATTATATAGTGCCGGATATTGATGGGATAATGGCGTATCCCCCAACCACACATCCTCCCAGAACCTAACAGATGTTCCATTATCTATTTTGAAATAACCTCTCTGGAAGAAATCATCTTTAACATGCATGAGACACTTCCAAAAAGGAGAATCAGTCGGTTTGACCTCCACTTGTGCAAGAGTTTTGTTTCTAAGATATTTGTTATAAAAGCTGCTGCCACATACCCTCCTCAGAAAGAAGTTTAAATAGCCATTTGCTTAGTAAACATTTGTTTTTTAATTCCAGTACTTCAATTCCCAACCCACCTTGATCCTTCGGTCTACACAAAATATTCCATTTAGATAATCTTTATTTTTTCTTTTGTTCATCAGATTGCCAGAAAAAATTTGATCTATAATAATCTAAAATTAGAATATTGTTTATGTACTTGAAGTTGTTTTAGATCTCTGCGCTGTTCACTAGCCGACATGTGAATAAACTCGCAAACGTGGAATGCACATAAATTAATCCCCTGTTCCTACCTCAAGCACTTTACGAGAATAAGATTCAATCAAATAAAAATCATGCTATTGAAACTAGAATGACAAGCAGAAATGATAGTGTTTTTAACAAACATAATAAAAATAATATTTTGTGGGTTATTTGTCGAGTTGTGCATTAGATACATCTGTGGACCTTCTTACTCTCGAAGGATCAGCGGGTAGATATGGATACTGGTTGCAACGGACGGTTGCATATAACTTCTTTTCTCAGGCTATAGGTGTCATCATATTGGTAGAATTAAGAAAGGATAGCTTTATGTTATTTTTCATTTTTCCATGAATGATCAATGTCTCAACCTTAGCTGATTCTTTAAATTTTTAAAATTGGGTACTTGCAATCCTTGGAAGCAGGGGACGAGCCATGTTCCATTTCGGAAAGAAAAAAACGCGCAATGTTCACGGCTAGCTGGAATATATTCCAATTTACGAAATACGCACACGGCACGTTTCGTCAATCCTGTGTGATACCGCTAGCTTTTGTTAATTTGCTTTCAGCAAAGTGCGTGTCGTCCTTTGCTTGCTGGAGTGACCCTGGTATCATTCTTTTGCCCCTATCCTATAAGAACCGCCGTGGCGCCGTCCATGCTACATGTACACCCCTTAATTTGAAATCACAACGCCTGCACAGGTGTCTCTTCACTCTAACTGATTACATTTTCTAGCGATTGCTCCGAAGAAACATTCTCAAGTACTTCTACGACCAGGTATTATAATCGCCATCTGTTTAACACTTGGATCTTTTTTCTACTCCCACCAGCCAGATTTCCACCAACTAGCTGCCACCACGTTCTTCCGTGGAACTGCCCGTAACAAGAAATTCCGTAGGTTCAGCATTATTGCCTACCAGCTCTAAATGGGAAAAGTGCAATGGAGCAGGTGCGCTCCACGCACCCACATTTTTTTGACTTTTTCTTTTTTATATCTCTCAAATTATATAATATTTTGTTTAGATTTTTTTGCAAGTCACTCAAAAATAACAAATAGAATGAGGGATATAGTTTGGATTTTTTTTTTGTGAAAATTTAAAATTTAAAATATTTAAAATTCAAAATAATTTCTTAATATATATTGTTACCCTCCAAAATCCACCGACGGGCAATGGCTGAGCAACACGAAGAGCTGGGAAGCTCCCAGGGCCGCTTAGTGGACCCTGGCACCTCGCGTCGTCCCGCAAATCTTCTAGCCACGTCATGGCGGTTGCTAGGGCGTGCCACCTGACCTAGACCCGATCGAGGAAGGTGTTAGAGTGCTTCGATTGTTCCTGCATGGTAGACACGTAAACATTAAATACGAGCCCTATCGGCTCTCGGGTTTCCTCGTGGATCGGCTCAAGGAGCCGATCGCCCCATGTTTCACGTTGGATTTACAATGGCATGGGGATCCCGCTTGATCGGGACAAAGCTAAAACGATCCACGACAGTTTAGGGTTTTCACCGCATAACCGGAACGTCCTACGTGTGATCGGGCCTAGCAGCTACGGAAGATGATGCAAACCACCCCTGCGAGAGGCCTAAAAACCAACATAACGTCGATTCCCGGAACATCCCTCGCAGGGACGGTGAACAACATCTAACGCACTACCGGATCCTCCGACCCCAGGCGTAAGGCCTAACTATGCAGATATTAAACTAATCCTTGCGGAGCAAGGAGCAACTATAACGGATCGGATCTACTAAGTAACGAACAAGCAAGATGCTGCCCTTACGTCTGGATAGACGTAAGGACAGCTAGGTGTCAAGGGACGGCATCGCCACGCAGATATGCACGTGAAAGCATCAATGCAAGCCCCTAAACACCTAAGGATAAATAGTACTGCTCGCCATCAACAAGGCTTCAGCATGAGCAGTACAAGGTTAACGAATAAACGTATACTGCCTAGATCGCTAGATGCGATCTAGGCAGCATGGTGCTTACACGGGAGAAACCCTCGAAGAAAGGGGTGGCGATGCGCCTGATTTGTGTTGGTTGAACGATGATTGTCCTCCTTTTCCGATAACCCTAGATACATATTTATAGTCCAAGGGACTTTCTAATTGAGGCGTGCACCTAACCGTGCACGGGCCAAACTCTATCTCTTAATCTAAATTACAATGCGATCTACTATATTACAGATACACGGGCAACTTAGCCCAAACTCTTAGCGCAAGGCCGCTTCGAAGATGCTCCACGTGTACGTCCTTCAAGACCCATCCTCACTTACGGCCCAACTCCTGATTTGGCCAAAATCGGGTGGTAACACATGCCCCCTGGTTTTGATAATGATAATTGCAAAACCATCTGTCTCCTTTGAAGGGTCATGTCGTGGCAGAACCGTCGCAGTCTTCTTCATAATGACGTCTTACCTCCTCAACTTCTCTGCACGACTTGACGGTTCTGGCACCACGTCCTCGGAAACTATTTAGGCATTAAACCACTATATTATTCTCCTTTTTATTTGGCCACTTCCTGCAGTTCCCTTCTCTGTCCTTCTCGCACTAGCACTCCCAAAAACCCTCCTCGGCCAGCATGTCGTCTTCTTCCTCCTCACCGGGTCTTTCCACGCAGTCCTCCCTCTTCCGCGAGCCGACGCCGGAGTGGAACCCGGAGGAAGCCCATGCGGCCAACATCCGCCGCGCCATCGAGGCCGGGGACGAACCAAGCCACGACTTCTCCATCTGGTCAGAGGACGACCAATCTCTGACCGATGGGGAAAGCGTCCTCCGCAACCTCGCCAATGGGGCAGCGGAGAGCGACGAAGACGATCTTCCCTGGGAGGGAATAACCTCCTCCGAGGAGGTGGAGGAGGAAGAGGACGATAGCTCCTCCGACGAGCCGCCGGCCAAGCGCCACTGCCCCTGGCCCGGCAATCTCAGCGACTTCGACAGCGATGACGACGACGCTGATGAAGAAGACGAGGACAACGAAGGTCCTGCCGGCGGCCGCTATAGCAGTGACGACGAGCCGGCCGGGAGTAGCGCCGATGGCAACGACGATGATGAGGGCAGCAGCAGCCCCTAGATAGGGTAGAGCTAGGAGTAGTAGACGGGGCAATGTATCCCCTAGGAGTTTCCTTTTGAAATCAATCGGCTCCTTCTATGTAAAGAATCTTGTTATCAATGAATAATTTCCCCAACTTGATTTTGTCGATTTCTTGGCCGAGTGATTTAGCCGATTCTCCCTCAACCAATGCTTAATAAGCCGATGTCAACGCATCGGTCCTACGTAATCCATCCTTCCATTCCTCAACTGACGACTACGAGACTCGGTAATCTTCAAGAATTCATCATTTGTTGAAGAAAGTTGCGGCGAAGGATCCGCCGATGATATCCCAATCGGCTTCTACCACAGAATATCCGCCAGACCATCTGCCCCCCCGAGCCTCAGTCAAGGCGAGATTAGTGGTGAGGATGCAGTTCAGTCCAACTGGATGACCGTCGGACGTTCTCATGATCCTAGCCTGATCTGCACGTCCATGCTGTTCGTGCTGCTGGCCAGGGCTGCTTGCAAACGAAGCTGGAGGTCCTCGCAGAGAAGACCTGAGTCACCAAACCGTTGGAGGTCCTCGCAGAGCCTCGCCATGTAACAGTTTGTACCCCTTGAGTCGATGGCCGTGCATCGGCTTTGAATCCTTAAGTCGATGTCTACGCATCGGCTGTGCTCAAAAATTTCTGTATTTTCGATTTTTTGCGGCCGATTTGTTTATCGTATCGGCCCCCATCTTTGAGCTGTTCTGCTGGGCGTTTGGCATGCATTCTCAGCTTCGTATCCTCGTGTCTTATCCACCTATGTGCCCCCCGAGCCGATTCTGTCAAGTCATTGATGGTATCGGCTCTTCAGGCATCTATTGGATCAATGCTGAACACAGACAAAGGGATGTTGAGGATAATTTTGGCCGATTGCGGGAATCGGCCTCCCTTTCCATTGCAATGTTTGACGATGGTTTGAAACTTCTTGGATTTCCACTATAGCTACGTGGCATGCTGGAGATAAGATCCTTTGCTTTTCATTTTTTGAGGGCCGATCTCAGGGATCGGCCTTGCCACGTATGTCCAATGTCTTGGACCTGCTACTCCGTCCGGGTCACGGATATCATGTTTGCATCAGCCGATGCCTCTGCATCGGCTTTCGCCTGTTTTGGGCGCCATACTTTCTTTGGCGGGCGCGCCTTCGTCTCCAACGTTTGCTGGATTTTCACGGCCAGATCGGGCCGTGCTCTTCTCAACGTGTACGAGTGCCGTGCCTCGGCTTCTTCCGGGTTTCGCAGCCGCTGCACTCTATGCTTCGAGAATGGCTGAGTCCATCAGGGCACCACCTTGGCCGGTGATACCTATCTTCTTCTCCATCCGACTCCTCGAAGTCTTCTTCTTGAGAGGACTCAGCTCGTTTGTTATGTGGTGGGAGAGGTCCTAGGCGCTCGAACACTGAAACTTCGTTTGTCCTTCTCCTTCGCTGTTTGCACTCTGGGCAGTTCTCGATTGTTGGCAATCGGCTCATTCCTGAGTCCCAGCAATGTTTGAAGAAGGGACAGTTCCAGTGCTTATCCACGTTGTCTTGCTCCCTTGACCTCCCTCCAGCGTGGCGTTCGTACCCATCGTTGCTTCCATCATACTGACGATACCTCCTGCTTTCCGCATTCGACCGACGATATTTCTCATCGTCTTCGTCGTAGCGTCGACGTCAGTCATACTGCTGCTCATATTTGTTGAGGAGATGCACGGAGAGTGGGCGCTGATACCGTATGCTTCTCACCTCCTCCTCGGTTAGGTACCGTCTATTATCATCTTGGGGCCGGTCGCGTGGAACGGCCTCCTCTTTATCCTTGCCACGAGAGTGGCTGCTCTCGGCTTTATCTTTGCCATGGCGGATCACAAACCCTGCCATATTGACATCAAAAGAGAACCCAGGTTCCCTTATGGAGTGGCTCAGGCCTACCATATTGACGTCCGAAAACGGACGCATGTCTACCTTCATGGCAAACTGTCCGAAAGTTAATCGGCCTGATTCTATCGCCATCTGAATTTGTGCGCGCAACACTTTGCAGTCGTTGGTGGCGTGCGTGAACGTATGATGCCATTTGCAGTATGGCCTTTTGTTCATCTCCTGTGCCGTAGGGATCTGGTGGCCTTCAGGGAGCTTCAACTGCTTCTCTTTTAGTAGTAGATCGAAGATCTGTTCAGTTTTGCTCACATCGAAGTCCAACCCTCTTGGAGGCCCTGGCGGGTTCACCCATTTGCAGGACACAGGTACTGGCGTCCGATTTCACTCGGCTACCGCAACTTCCTAATCTTCCGCAGAATCTTCATCCTCATCAGCATTGACCAGGGTTATCGCGCGCTTGAACTTGTCCTGGTACAGTTCTGGATGGCGCTGTTCATATAAGGTCAGCCTACTGACCAGGTGCGTCAACGAGTTGTACTCCACTTGGAACGTCAGATCTTTGAATGACGCTGCAAGGTCTGCCACGGCTAGCTCGACTGCTTCTTTCTCAGTTAAATGAACCGAATAACATTGGTTCTTGACAGTTCTGAAACGCTGAATGTACTCAGCCACTGTCTCTCCTCGTCTCTGCCGAACTTGTGCTAGTTCGGCAATACCAGCTTCAGTAGCTTCTGAATGATATTGGGTGTGAAATTGTTCCTCCAACTGCTTCCATGATCGTACTGAGTTCGGCTGCAGCGAGGTGTACCATCCAAAAGCTGGACCGGTGAGGGATTGCGAGAAGCACCTCACCCGTAGCTGATCCGATGCCGAAGCCATGCCCAGCTGGGCCAAGTATCGGCTCACGTGTTCAATGGAGCTAGACCCTTCGACCCACTGAATTTGTTGAAGTCCGGAAGCCGGTACTTAGGTGGTAGTGGGATCAGGTCGAACTCATTGGGGTACGGCTTGGAATAGCCGATTATCTTCTTCTTCGGCAAGATGCCGAACCGATCTCTCGGGACTGCGCCGATCCGATCTACGGTGGAGGTAGTGGCAGCTGAGCTTTCCTGGACTGGTGCAGTGGTATACTTGGCTAGCCACGCCTGTTTCTCAGCTTCCGCTCCCAAACTCCTCGCTGCTGCAGTCGTTCCTCCTGCCGGAACAATGGCTCCTGCCCCGGCAATCCCTCCTGCTGGAGCCTGGATCGCCTGTGTCCAGTTGTTGCAATCCGGCACAAACGTGCACACGTACCCGTGTGGGATCTCCTTGGGCGGCTCATATAAGAACTGGTAGTCGCCCGGATCACCTCCAACCTTGTAGACAACGTATGCCGGTGAACCTTGTTGCTGTGGAGCTGCCATAGCGTACGGCAATGGTGGCCTGGTGTGGAGTTGCACCTCTCCTTGGTGAGTCCCTAGAGCAGGTCCTGAAGGGGAGTACCGACGCTCCATGATCTCTTGGACCACCCGGAACGCAACGCGCTCCAAAGAATTCACCGAGGCTCTCGGAATGCCGATGCGGTGAATGGGCCACCACGTAGTTGATTTCTGTCGCGAGGCTCTGGTTCGTTCATCCGAAGGGAGGGATAAATCCAACCCATCGAGGACACCTTGTGGCGTGAATCCTTTGAACCTGATGCCGTGCGAATGGGTCTTCTCAAAGGAGCCGATGAGTTCGGCTTCAACGATGGCCTTCAGCTCATCGTACTTCTTCTTATGATCAGGAGGAAGATCCTCGTATGTGATCTTTTCCTCCGCCATCTCGGATGCCGATGTTGACGTGGATGTTGCAGAAGATGGTCCCACCGGGCGTGCCAGAATGTGTTACCCTCCAAAACCCACCGACGGGCAATGGCTGAGCAACACGAAGAGCCGGGAAGCTCCCAGGGCCGCTTAGTGGACCCTGGCACCTCGCGTCGTCCCGCAAATCTTCTAGCCACGTCTCGGCGGTTGCTAGGGCGTGCCACCTGACCTAGACCCGATCGGGAAGGTGTTAGAGTGCTTCGATTGTTCTCGCATGGTAGACACGTAAACATTAAATACGAGCCCTATCGGCTCTCGGGTTTCCCTGTGGATCGGCTCAAGGAGCCGATCGCCCCATGTTTCACGTTGGATTTACAATGGCATGGGGATCCCGCTTGATCGGGACAAAGCTAAAACGATCCACGACAGTTTAGGGTTTTCACCGCATAACCGGAACGTCCTACGTGTGATCGGGCCTAGCAGCTACGGAAGATGATGCAAACCACCCCTGCGAGAGGCCTAAAAACCAACATAACGTTGATTCCCGGAACATCCCTCGCAGGGACGGTGAACAACATCTAACGCACTACCGGATCCTCCGACCCCAGCGTAAGGCCTAACTATGCAGATATTAAACTAATCCTTGCGGAGCAAGGAGCAACTATAACGGATCGGATCTACTAAGTAACGAACAAGCAAGATGCTGCCCTTACGTCTGGATAGACGTAAGGGCAGCTAGGTGTCAAGGGATGGCATCGCCACGCAGATATGCACGTGAAAGCATCAATGCAAGCCCCTAAACACCTAAGGATAAATAGTACTGCTCGCCATCAACAAGGCTTCAGCACGAGCAGTACAAGGTTAACGAATAAACGTATACTGCCTAGATCGCTAGATGCGATCTAGGCAGCATGGTGCTTACCCGGGAGAAACCCTCGAAGAAAGGGGTGGCGATGCGCCTGATTTGTGTTGGTTGAACGATGATTGTCCTCCTTTTCCGATAACCCTAGATACATATTTATAGTCCAAGGGACTTTCTAATTGAGGCGTGCACCTAATCGTGCACGGGCCAAACTCTATCTCTTAATCTAAATTACAATGTGATCTACTATATTACAGATACACGGGCAATTTAGCCCAAACTCTTAGCGCAAGACCGCTTCGAAGATGCTCCACGTGTACGTTCTTCAAGACCCATCCTCACTTACGGCCCAACTCCTGATTTGGCCAAAATCGGGTGGTAACATATATATACATAATGGTATAAAAAATCTAAAATATTTTTCCTATATTCTAGTTGTTATGTTTAAGTGATCTACAAAATCTCAAGTTAAAAATGAAAAGTTGTTTGAGAGAGGAAAAAAAAATAGGTAGCACGAATCTTGATGCAGTATAGATGGTCCAGATAGGGATGCGCAGCAAGCACCCGCTCTGAAAATCCACTCTCGCTCTAAATTATTAAAATTTGTCAAATCTTTCCGAGTGTTACACTCGGCAAAGCCCTTTTTATTTTTTTTGACACCGAATACAACTGTTATGGGTTGCATGTTACATAATTGTTAGCATATCTATAATGAAAAAAGACACTTTGGAATTAAAATTTAATTTTCCAAAAAATCAGGAGAAATAAGCAAGAAGCGCAACCCAATTTTCCCCTGCTTCCTACTAAATCAGAATATACATGGTAAATTATGAAATCGGGAATATAGTTTGTAGAAATGAGCCCATATTATGCACTGGCATGTGGCTTGTGACGGAAAGCAATGTCGGTTTTATGAGTTTTCCTTTTCTAGACACGAAAAATCTGTTTTTTATTTTATTTTTCTAGCGTTGAAACGGGATTTTTTTTGAAGCGGCTACGAGAAGCGCAATCTAGAATGTTATGAAACCTATGTGCAAATGTAGAAGACCACTTCTGCACTATGATTCACATCCTCTAAGAGCTCTAAGCTCCCAGGGTTGGGGCGCGCTGTGGTTCATCCTCGTGTCACGAGTTGGTTTGTCCAGTCGGGTGGGGACACGCGCACCACGCGTCACGCGTGAGAAGCGCTTCCCTTCTACCAACTCGCACGCACCGCCTTTGTTGGCAAAGCCGGCTCGGTCAAAAGAGCCTCTTCTTCTCGATCTATCCGTCTATCGCCGCCGCTGCTACCGCCGCCACCACCCGCCACAAGGGCTTGCTGATGCCACGCTGCAGCAAGAGTGGTAGACCGACGAGGTGGCGTGGCTGTGCAACACCGCGCCGGTGAGATGGTGACGGCGATCCAGATCGATGCAGAGGTGAAGCCTCTTCGGTGCCGACGACTTGGGCCGTCATGGGGGTATCTGGCCGTCGTAGGGGGTGAGGTCCAGCGATGGAGGCGAGATCGCACATCCTTTGTGCACCGCCTCTGCAAGTGCCCTCAGCTGGCTCGCACCTGTGGCATGTGGTTCCTCACGAGCGTGCCGCGGAGTCCCTCGCCACCACCACGACCTGGAGTTCCTCGCCGCCACCACCGCTGCATGTAGCTTCCAAGGTATATGTGTCGCCTTCCAAATTCCTGCACTCCTCCCGTCCTCATGTCTTCCTGGATCCCGTCTTTCTGGCTAGCTTGTTGTTGTCTGTCTGGAATCGTGGTGCCTGCGCTGCCGATGCGGGATTGCTGCTGAATTGTTGGTTAACATTTGCATAGATATGTTCGTAAAATTGAATATGTACAGTTACATAAGTCTGAAGATGTTCTCCCTAGGCTCGGGAGGCTCCAATCCATGGCCTCGACCAAGTGATTATTTCCAGTTCAGTTATCATGTGTACCAAACAAGTACATATAACTTCTGGTCCAATTGCTCACCGATGTTGATTTAAAGTATGCACATGTTTTCTATGACAAGGTATCCCCAAAACAAAACAAATCAGCGGAACCTAGGATTTTTCGTTGGACACTTTCTCTCTGATATTTATGATCTGTCAATGGCCATTCACCACTAAATTGTTTTACTACAGTACATAGTTAAGTTGGAATGAGTAAACCCCCGCTAATTTATTTCAGTAATATACCTTAATTTTGAGCTTCTCACTATGGTCGATTAAGAGCTTCCATTTTGTGCAGTGTAATTCTTGATTGCATAGATCTGTAATTTGTATTTTGATATATTGCCAACTAGATAATTGCTTGTATCCGATTTGACATATTCAGGTTTCTTTTAAAAGATGATAACAAACTAGAGACAGATGAATTCCGTTAGATGAAAAGAAAGCAAAACAGAGGTTAGCTTATTGATTTGGCATTTGGTTTGAGGCATTCGAGCCATGGTTCTGTTGGGATACCTAGGATTGTTAGTCACACTAGCATTAGTAACTCGGTTTGCTTGGAAGGAATTGGAGAATGAAACGAGGACTGATGATTTTTTTTTTGGATCTATAGGCTAGCTGAGAAGTTCAGTTTGCTTAAATGACCTATGTAATTTATATACGCATGAGTTTCTCCTGTTCATTTATATATAAACAAAAGAATTGATATCTTTTACTGTAGTACAGTGTGGTACCTATGTATTTCATATCTGATCCACTGGCTGTAGAACTTTCAGGACATTTATATGTAGTGAATGATCCCCTGTCAATAAGAGTTATGTGCTTTAAAAACTATAAGCCACTAATGTTGTGTCTGCTGTTGTACGTATATTAATTACTGTTCTTTTCTGAATCTGTTTTGTGCCTATGCATAACTGAAGTATTGTGTCGAAGCATCATTCTAGATGTACGAAGCTAAAAATTATGTATGCAATTTTTGTTCCGCTATGCTTGGTAGGCAACCATCTGATTCATATTTTCTAAAAGATCCATTCCTTCTGTTACATGTCTTCTACCTATTAAGTTACGAACTTGACAAATTTATGGTCTTTTGGATGGCAGGAAGGAAAGTTGGTACTGGCTACTGTTATTGATGTCCTTAGTAAGATTACAGAACATGTAGGAGTATATGTTTTTTTGGTTCCATTAGGAACCGAGAATTACACTTCTGTTCTTTCTTGGATTCCAAATGTATTTCTCCTTAACCGGTTATTAGGCATGGTTTGGTGTCTGGTAACTAGGCCGAGGCAAATTGTTTTACTTTTATTTTCTCATACACATTTTTATACATGATATTAGATGGTTAAATACCATGTTTGAGCTGCACTTCGACTACTTGATGGATACAGGGTTCAGAATATTTTTTCTTTAAATAAAGGTCTTATGAACTGAGTATCATTGTAATCAGCATTCTTGATTTGATCTTCATTACGTTAGTTCTTCAGTTACATAATAAATATATTACTTAATTGTATCTTTGTGTGTTTCTTAACAATGAAATGTATGGCCGGTAGTACATGCACTTCCCTTCTTGCATAATGGGGGATATATTTTAAAGCAAGAATATGTTTAGTTGAATATGTTCTTAGGAAAATATAGGTGATGTTATGGTGTGCTTTTAGGAACATATATGATAATGGTGTTATGGTTTATAGCTTCGTTACCAAAATCTGTTAATAGTGTTTGGTTTCTGTCGCTTTGTGTTCATTGTAAAGAGTAAGTTCAGGTATATCTATTGCTATAAATGTTTTTGTATTTTCTAATTTATAGAGCAAGTTTTCCAGAGTCCATACAAGATACCCAAGTAATAATTGCATGTGTTCTGACAAAGTTCCACTGGTGAAATATAGGAAAATATATTTTACTATCTATTTATCGACTCAACCAAGGAGAGACGTTTGATCTTTTATTTTTCCAGGAGTTCTATGTCTGTTTTTGTAGTTTTTTTTTTCTGCAGTACCATCCCAGTTGTTGAGCAACTTACTTTATGGATTTTTATTTCTTCTCTCAAATGTGTGGTTCAGTGTGTTGATGTTGTGTTCCCAACATCAACCATAATATCAAGAAGGCCAAGTTGCTAACTATTTCTAAAGTAAGTCAGCCTACCAAGCTTGAGGATTACATATTGTGTTACCTTTGTGCTTGGTAAAGGCATTTCACACGGAGTTCAGTTGTCTTAATCTTAATATAGTAAATATAAAAGCATTTGATGTTTCTTCTTATGCTAATACACTTGAACTGTATCAAAACAGATATTTATATCACCTGATTAGAAAGCATGGTAAGCCTTTCATTCTGGTGTACATCTCCATTCATTTCTGGTTCTTATTTGGATCCCATGCTACACCAAGTATAATGATACAAATGATATTAGCTTCTCTATCCCATCCTACCAAACTAGCTAGGTTGTTTTCGTTTTACCCAGTATCCAATACCGTATTCCTTACAGATTGGGGTTTACTTTTCCTATACTCAACTTCATGCAGCCTTTTGCCTGTACTCTATGCACTGAACATACATGTTCATCCTAGATCTTTCTTATTACTATATTGTACTAAATAATTATATACACCCACTCCTGGCAGCCCAAAAACAAGATACACACCAGAGCCAGAAGAAAACATGAGATGAAAAGAATACCAAGCAGAGAGGATTTATTTTCTGTAACATACAAGGACATAGTCCTTTGTTTTGGTGCTACTCCAAATTGTTACCCTTGCATTGTAGACATATATGCGATCATCTCTGTAGTTGCACTTAATTCAGCTGCAAAACAAGCGTTCTTATCTATGAACAATGAAGATGTTGATCTGCAAATAGAATTCTGCTTGTTTACTTTCAATGTGTTTTAGTGATAGATTTTATTCTCAGTGGATGTGTTCTATTCCGGAGTTCTTAAACTTGCGAAGTCGTCCATATTTACTATAATTTTCTTACAATGAATCTTCTACACATAGGTGGGTGTAGGATGGATATGAATCTAGGGAAAATCAATAAGTGGATCTGTTCTATTGCGGATTTCTTATCCCTGCAAAGTTGTCCATATTTACCATAACTTTCTTACACTGCATCTCCTACACACAAGTGATATTTGTTAGAAGCAGACTCTATGCTGGTTGTTCTTCTGATAGGAAATAAAATCTGAAACGAGTATCATTCCTAGAAAACTTAAACTATAATGGACCACAAAATATAGTATTATGAATAGAGCCTTAAGTGAGAGTTTCGTATGTGGTTTCTTACTGCTTCTTACTCTGCTATACATGTCAGGTTCGTTTATGGATGGAGGACGTCAGGAGCTTATCTGGTAGAGATTGCTGGTCTTAAATGCAGATTATTGGTTTTAGCTATATTTGTAATTTTGTTATTGCATATTCCTATTATTTATGGCATTGCCATTGCGCTCGAATGATCCTTCCGACTTTGCTATTTAAACTGGTTGTTTAGGCGAGCCTTAGTGTCAAGTTTATTGGTAGCAAGATATTTAAGTGAAATTATGTTTTTGACTATCCTTTTTGGTTCATGAACTTGTGTATAATTGTCCGCCACAACATAGATATGGATAATCAGAAAATGCTGTGTTTTGCAATTTATGGACTACTTTTCAAGTTTGCCTTATGGCAATACTTATTAGTCACGTTTGTTAGTGAATTGACCAAACCTGCCAACACCCGTTGACGCGAGGCCAACATGTCCACCACATGTATGGACAACTCTTAGGCAAAACAACCAAGTATCAAAAACGGCGCAGCAAAGCGCGCTAGGTCCTTCTAGTACCTACTAATGGCCCTAGCTTTCTAGGAACTCATGGTATTTCTACGGTATCCTGCCGATTTTGCTGGAAGTGGGCCAAATTTAAACTAAGCGTCAACTTTTGTTTGTTTCAGATATTTTACAAAAATCATTTTTAAGTCAACAACTTGTTGTTGTAACACAGATATGATGCCGTTTTCGTGTGGTTCCGTCCGATGTGCCTCACATCACTTGTTCATGCGAAAAATATTTCCGACGTGTCTAAATTTGAGCACAATTCACTCAAGAAAATCAGAAAAATGAAGGACATAGTTGCAAGAAATAATTAGAAACTTGGAATACGGAAGTTATTCCAAATAACCCTTCATAAAATCCGCTACCTCCTACGAGGTTCTATGGCTTTTAATTAAGGAAAATGAGCTAGGTCATGACCTTAAGCATGTCATAGTTTGCTGGAAGTAGCTCATATATATTGTGCATAGGGGTGGGGTTTAGGATGGGAAGCAATGTTGCATTTATTAGTTCCTCTTCGAGCAATGAAAAATCGATTTATCAGTCTGCCTGCGCTGAAACGTTTTTTAATCACCTACAAGAAGCGCAATTTGCAATGGTACGAAACCTATACACAAAAGTAGAAGAACACTTCCGTACTACGGTTTACATACTTGATGCGGGCGCTAGTTTTCTAGGAATTCATGGTATTTTTCGGTATCCTGCCGATTTTGCTGGAAGCAGGCCTTATTTGAACTAGACGTCAAGTTTCGCTTGTTCCAGATTTGTTTACAAAAATCATTTTTAATACCACAATATGTTGTTTTATCACAGATACGATGTCGATTTTGTGCGGTTTCGCATGAGTGGGGAAAAAATAAGCTCAATATGGTGACACTATGCAAAGACAAGGCACTCGGCAAAGGGTGATGCCATCAAGGTTGTCATCAAATGGAGAGACAGGGCCACTTGTTCTATGTGTTTTCGGAGTGTTAAATTGTGACACCCGGTAAAGACCACCTTTACCTGTTGTCTGATTTTGGCACTAGGCAAAGACTGTCTTTGCTGAGTGTTTTTCCTTTGCCTAGTGTTCTTCCTGATTTTACGGTGCATGGCCGCTTTGCCGAGTGAATTTTGAAAAAACACACAGGAAAGAAGATCTTTGCGACGATCTTTGTCGAGTACCACGAAATTTGACACTCAGCATAGACAAAAAAAATCAGCAAAGAAATGTTTTCGGCAGTGAATTAAGGGATGCCTTGTTGATTATCCTGAATTGCTAATGCGGGATTAATTAAGAATATACAAATATTTGGGATATTTTTTTCTCCATAAAGACCGATTTATTACTCAAAAGTTGCAAGCAACACACCCAGCATAAACAGGATGCACACAACTGTTCAAAACGTCAAACTCACACGAAGTCACTACAAAAAGCGGAATAAAAAGAACATAACTAGTCATCCGAAACAGCCACAGGAGGTAAAATTCTAGGACTATGTAGCCACTCATGTTGGGTAATAAACTCATTGGCCGTTTCCTTCAATCGTGTAGATACCTCCGTAAAGAAATCGCGGTCCTCCAGACGCTGGAGTGGTGACCATAAACAAAGCAAAGTCATACACCGGTAGATGACCTACATAAGAGAAGAATATTTATCATTAAAAACCTTGTCATTTCTCTATAGCCAAATCGACTAAGTTATGGCAATCGCTCCCACCCTGGTAAGAACCTTAAACCTATAATCAACCTCATTTAGCCAATTGCCAAAAAAACAAATATTTGGGATATGCATTGCTAATTAGGGATAACCACTGGGAATTGTTCAAGTCTTATAACCACTGGGTCTTTTTCACGTGTACGTGCAGTTTGAAATTAACCCAAGAGTTAAGAGAAGATAGTTCATCGGGAGAGTCGAGAGGCATGCATGCTTGGAAACCAACAAACAAAACTAGTTCATCGGAAGGAATGAACAAACGGCTCCTTGAAGCAGCTATACGTGGTGACTCCACGTCAATGTATGTCATGGCTGCACTGGACCGAAGCATTCTTCTTGGAAAAACTCCGCAGGGGAACACCTGCCTCCACATATCCTCCATGCATGGTCACCAGGGATTCTGCAAGGATGTGGTGGAACTAGAACAGTCTCCCCTGGCCGCCATAAATTTGTCTGGAGAGACACCACTTACCTCTGCAGTGAGGTATGGTCAAGTCTCCGTGGCTTCGTGTCTACTGGGAAGCTGCTGTCAGCCAGCTTTCAGACAAGCAATCTTGCAAGAAGACTCTATGGATTTAATACACTGCACCATGCCATTCGCAATGGCCACAAGGATCTTGCACTGGAGTTGATAGAAGCAGAGCCTGCGTTGTCCCAAGCTGTCACCAAGCGCAATGAGTCTCCCTTGTTCTTCGCCGTGAAGAGAAAGTTTACACATATTTATGAGAAACTAATGCAAAATCCTGATTGTGCTTATTCAGGACAATACCGTGAAAATTGTCTGCATGCTGCTGTTAAACTTGGCGATCAAGGTGAGATATAATACTCGTACATGGAGTGCAAATTTATGTTCACGCTGAATTTGGTACAGTGTCATTTCACGCAGCTAACAGTGGTTCGTTTCTAGAAATTGCTAGAATGATTATGGAGAAACGTCCTGAATTGGCCAGAGAATTTAATAAGGGCTCATCTTCTCCAGTAACATATGCTGCACTTTATGGCAAAATTGATATGCTACAAGTAATGCTGGAACATGATTCAACTCTAGGGTATCAAATATTCAGCAACGGTAATTCTCTCCTCGGTTCTGCCGCATATCGAGGTCAAGTTGCTGCTGCTTGAGAGATTTTGAAACATTGTCCCGATGCTCCTTATAACGGCGCCAGCGATGGTGAGACATTCCTTCATGTAGCTGTACAAAAGGATCATGCAGAATTCGTTGAGTTTGTACTCAAGACACCACTACTTCGCAAAGTTGTTAACATGCAAACCAGCAATGGAAAAACCGCGCTGCATTATGCGATAAGGAAGTGCAATCCTAGAATTGTGGTTGCTTTGTTGTCTCACGAGGATATAGATGCAACAGTGCAAGACGACAGAGGTAATTCAGCATTTTGGGATCTGTCTGGAGTCATGGAGAATGCCAAGACTTTAAACTGGGTACAGTACTTCCTCATGTTACAAATAATATCGATCATGCATATAGACGGGTTTACAAATAAGGCAAAATGATTTACTGTTTTTGTAACTCTTGTCAACCAACACAACCCGGTTGGCTGCTGTTAGCTTAAACAAATAAACAGTACGAAACATTTTTAGGCTTTAGCTCGCCTGAATAATTTTTTAGTAACTGCGATTCAAGTGCAGTTAAATATCTGTAATTACAAAATGCTCTTAAAATTGTTGTACATACATTTAAATGCAATTAAATATCTATTTTGCTAGATATCAGGACTGTATTTTTTTTCCAACTTCAGTCGATTCTTTACCATACAAATCTTTCATGATTCGTGCTCCAACCTAGGCAGAGGTAGCGGTATTGTGTAATTGTGCTTATCTTTCATTGATCATTGTAGGTGCCAATATATACAGCGATGTATAACGTGTTACAACCTAGGCAGAGGGCGCGCAGATCGTGACAGTGTGAGAGTGAGCATTGACCAAGCACTGGCATTGACAAATCATTCTCTTGTTTTAGTCACCACTTCTTTTTTTACAGAACCTCGTCAGAGGGCGGGGAGGTCCCGCATTACATTATAGGAAGGGGGAAATTGATCCAGTTAATAAAGAAAACCGGACCCAAAAACCATACAAAGCACATTTAATTAAGGAAAACCGGCGAAAACACCGCACGCCTGACTAGCAATTAGGGAACGTCGTCTGAGCCAGATACAAGTGTCCCTAGACCCAAGACCATCGGAAACACCTCATACCCAACCAAGCCAATCTCCGCTACCTCAAGAGCACTCACACAACAAAAAGAGTGCTTGCGCCTAACCTTAAGAAGATATGGACTAAACATTAGCCTGAACCAACTCACGAACTGCTTGGATTGCCATAGGAGAGGCAGCATTCTTGCATAACCGCAGATAAGGCTTTATCTTCTCTTGCACATCTTCCTCGGAGCCTTTCCTTGGGGTTGGTCCCTTTGGAAGATCTCCAAAGGACTTTGTCAACCTATATTCAGCCCGCTTGGCCGTCGGGATGTTGCAATCTTTGTTCTTCTTATCTAGACGTCCACTCTGCCTCCCGACACAAGGGGAGTCTCCTTCAAACTGCACATGAATCGGTGCATCGAGCAACGAGGAATTGAAGCTGCTCCAGAACTCATCCAGCTTTGTAGACGAAGACGAGCCAAGCGGCAGTACAATGCCCCCAAACGAAGAGTCGGGCTCAGAACCCATCAGGCTCTGATGGCCACCTGGTGTTGTCTCCTCCGGAAGGAAAACCAAGGGGAAAACCAGTATTTTAGTCACCACTTACTCTCTTTTACTCTCAAGTTCATCTGAATCGATAGTTTAGGGCCAACACTAAGTAGGTTCAGCCACATATAGATTGGAATCAAAATACTGGGGATGCTGACAGATCAAAATACTGGGCAACTATTGATGAATCAAAGAAGCTGATCAAGATTCAAGAAGTCGCAGGCCTTCTGCATCAAACAGAAAGAAGGGAGAGCAATAGGGTAGCTGATTTCTTAGTTAAGTTAGCCAGATCAGCGGGCAGCTGCATCTGGACTAGCTCCTTGCCTGACCCATTACGGGATCTTGTAACACAGAACGCTTCCGCGACTGCTACCAGTTAATATAAAGCTCACTTTACTACAAAAAAAAGCTTTGTATCAGACTACCTGTAGGGAGAGTTTACCAAATGACACGTGGGAGGTAGGTGAGGAATGTTTGAGTCTAGATCCATATTATTTCAAATATGAGTTATTCATGTTGCGTATTCAGTGTAATAAACCTCACTTTTCTTTGATTATTTCATCGTTTTGACGGGAAGCAGTATGGGCCCCCTATACTATCTATTGTTTAAATGAAGTTGTTTTGCAAGTGTGACGTTTTGGAGGCCGAGCTACATGTAGCTTTTTATTTTCAAACTTTCATAACTCGTATTCAAAGTTTCAAAAATATCCGAAATAAAATTCTAGATGTAGCCAATGTTGTATTCTACAATGATGTGAAATATCAACACAAACTGATTTGTATTATAGGCTACACGAAATTGACAAAATCTGACAAATTTTATAGTCTTGAAATGTGCACTATTCACAATAAAATTTGTCAGAATTTGTCGTTTATGTGTAGCCAATAATATGAAGTACTTTGTATTGAGATTTTACACCATTGTAGTATACATCATAAGCTATCTCTGGAATTTTGTTTCAAATTTTTTAAAACTTTGAAATACAAATTCCAAGTGTTTGCAAATAAAGGGCTACGCGTAGCTCGGCCTCCATTTTAAGTTTTCCATTGTTTTGCTTGATATGTGCACCATGAAGGTCCCAAAAATAGATAACATTAAGGTGAGTATATCATGATTAAAAAAAGGCCAGAGTTTTCTTGTTGCACATATATGAACTAAGTAAACTACTATGAATTACACTGTTAATTTACATAGTAGAACATCTCTTTTTATGAATTATACACTATGAGCTTCATCTGTACCTAATTCCTTTAGATTTATGCAGAATGAAGTGATCATGCTTATGTCCAGAGCTTGTCCACAAGATGCTCCCATTCTACATAATCTTCAAGTTCTTGTAATGGACATTGATTGGCTGCTTATATTGTATTACTAACGCATCAGAAAGAAAGTGTACTGTTAATTCTTGTATTTCAATCATTTTGTATTGTTAAATAACTGGGGGAAAACATTGTACTGCTATTCTTCTATTCTTTTCAAACTTGGGACAAGATATTGTTCTGTTATTCTTACATTCCGCTCAAAATTGATAGTGATTCCATTCCTCTATATATGATTCATGCCATCTGCAATGGCAATCACCATGGGCTAGCATTTGAAAGATGAGAGTTGCCACGGAACAAGTAAAAGAAAGCACGTCAAAATAATATTCGAAAAATCAGTAAAGCTATGAATTTCTACAGCTACAACTTGGGTGTTGATACAACCGATCGATGTAGATAAGAAAGCGATTTTTTTTAAATAATACACATTTTATTATTAATTCCAGAAATAATATTCATTTGTAGCAAATTTCAGAAATAATACACCGTCGGGGTGGTGGAACCCGAATTCACAAAATCGGGTTAGAGAAACCCGAATGGGAAAAGTCGGGTTGGAGAACCCCGATTTTAGGAAAACTTGTGCTGCGCCAGAACAAACCAGAAAAATTCGGGCTAGGTGAACCCGATTTTGAAAAATCGGGCTAGGTGAACCCGATTTTGGAAAATCGGGCTAGGTGAACCCGATTGCACTGAATCGGGCTTATTGAACCCAAGCAGCAATTTTTCCCGCTTTTTTGCGTTCACACAGTTTCCCGCCCGCCCTTGCCGCCACCCTTCCCGCCACTCCTTCCCGCCACCATCTCCCGCCAATTTTATCCCGCCAGTCCTTCCCGCCACCATCTCTCGCGCTGGTGTCGAATTTTAGCCTATAAAAGCAGGCAGCGCTACTCTGGATTGCACAAGTTCTTGTATCTCTATCTTTGTGCTGTTCGCTCACTGTTAGCCATCATGAGTGTGCCGTGCTCTGACCCGGATTTTAGGCCGGTGAAGGCGAAGGCTGCAAGTTTACCCCCCGGTGTGACTGGGGAGCGTTGTTGGTGCGGCCGTGTTGCTAAGGTTGAGCAGGTGGAGGATTTCTCCGACAAGTTCGGCATGAAATTTTTCATGTGTGCGAGCTATGAGCATGATCCACCCCGTAGTTCAGCTTCGTCGTCCACCAGGCCGCCGGTATGTTTCGACATAATTTTATGTTGGCTTAATTATGTTTGTGAATTAGATTTCATCATTACTCGTTTGTGTTGTAGTCTCCCCCGTCCCTATGCAAATGGTTTCACTGGATAGACACGGAGCAGCCGGATTGGGCACGCGAGGAGGTTGAGGAGAAACAGCGCCGTGCGTGGGCAACGTTCTTTGAGGAGGAGCGTTGGGAAAAGGTCCGTGCTAATGAGAAAGCAGAGCGAGAGAGGCGGATACGTAAACTAAGGGCGGAACAAGCTCGTAATCGAGAGGTGAATCAGAAGAGGATGGATGATGAGGCTGCACGTAGGTTTGCAGAGGAAGAGGTGCGCAGGGAGGCTCGTGAAGCGGAGAGTAAGAGACTAAGGGAAAGAGCTGCTGAAGCGCAAGCGGCGGAAGAACGCGGCGACAAGTCTGGAAAATGGCCACGGTGGACGCAGGGAAAGTAGTGTGATGTGTCGTATTGGCTATGTATCTTAATTTCAGTTGTATCTTAAATTTCGTTGTAGTGTCGTTGTATCTTAAATTCCGTTGTAGTGATAAGCCCTATTTTTATTTGAGCTGCAATGTATCTTTATTTCAGTTTTAGTATTATTGTTTCCCGCCTAATTTTTCCCGCTCAGTTTTTCCCGCCTTTACCCCCCGCCGTAATCTCCCGCCAATTGTTCCCGCTCAAATTTTTCCCGCCTTTTACTCCCGCCCTAATCTCCCGCCAATTTTTCCCGCTCACCTTTTCCCGCCGAAAGTCATCCCTTCTAGCCTATAAAAACCCCCCAGTGTTTCCTTCTGTTTCAGTGTATTATCTCAGCAAGATGGATCCCTCATATAAGAATCCCCCCATCTTTTCACCGAATCCATGGCCGAACCTCTTCTAGACGAGGCCTGCAAAGTGATGAGGGAGAGTAAGGTAGACACATTCGAGGAGTTCATCAGTAGCGACGCCTTACTCCGTAAGGTGGGTAGGGAATTTGAGAAATATTCCTATGGGTGGCCAGTGAAGAAGATGCCTGCTCGCAGCCCACGGGAGATTAGGTGTGAGCTTATCAGGTTGAATAAGAAGTGGCAGTCACTAACATGGAAGACTGAAGAAGATAGGGAAAGGGATTTCAAAGATTTCACCAGCTCCACCACCACCACCACCTCCACCACCACCAACACCACTTTCACCACCAACACCACCTCCACCAAAACGCCTCAAAAACTAACCCATCTATAGATCAGGTGATTCTACAGCATTTGGTGGTCAAACTACAACAAATGGCTGGATAAATCGCTCAGAAATGAGAGAAAACCCTGCTGGGCTGAGAGCAAACGAGAGAGAGAGCTGAGATGAACTGAGCGAGCAGCAGGAGGAAGAAGAGAGGCGCGTCGGCCAGCACCAGCGCGCGTCGGCCGAATTAATAATGCCACCGTTTCGGGCGCGGCCACCCCGACTCAGGGTCAGGGCGCCGAATCTCGCGCCTCGGGATGGAGAACCCCGACACCGCCTGCTCCTGCGCAGGGGACAGACCGACAACGGCCCGGCGTGGCCGACAAGCATCTCTTCGGGCGCACTGACCCCGACTTTGGCCATCCCCAGCAGATTCCCTCCACTTCGGTTTCAGCGAACCCGATTTTTCTATTTCGGGTTAGCGGACCCCGACGGTGTATTATTTCTGAAATTTTCCAAAAACGACTATTATTTCTGGAATTAATATTAAAAAGTGTATTATTTAAAAAAAATCGCGATAAGAAACGTAGTATGACATGACAAATCCTTGTGCTTTTCTTGGATGATTTGCTATGGTGCTATCATATAAATCTGATATATCAGTAGTGCATTCTAATCAGGAAATTTCCTAATCTAGTAAAGTCAGATGAAAAATAATCAATACTTAGTGTGGGAAATCATTTGAGAAAAGGGAAAAACAGGTTATGGGATGAGAAACGGTTGTATGAACAACCTTCAAGTCAAAACAAATCCAGACGTCAATACATACTGGCCTCTTGTATCCAGTTCTTATTGTTTGTTGCAGTTTGCCTTTTGGTAGCTTTGTTACCCATTCCATCTAAAAAAAAGCTTTGTTGCCCATTCTCACTTAAGCTACTAAGCCAATGACCTCTCGTGAAGCTCAAATTCAGTTGGCTTAAAACTTATAAGTCCAATCTACCTGAGACCCTGACATGGCCTGAACTCGTCAATTTTACCTATTGTTCAGGTTTCAAATTATATTGTTTTTCTTGAATTTATCGGTAATATAGATTGTCTGGCCACCGATATTTTAGATTTTATTCATCACAAAAAAAAAACTTCTTTGCTGTCAATTCTATGGCTGGAACTTGTAGAATGTGCAGTATCATAGATTTTAAAACAATAGCTGCTAATCTATAAAAAAAAGGCTACAAATGAACTGCGGCAGAAAGTTAAGGTTGTGCTTACTGAATAATTAACATAATGTCGACATTTGTTATGTGATCAACATCACCAAACACGAGCGTTAAAATATCTCTCCACCTGAACAAACCAAGGATCAACTTAATCTGAATCAACTTCTTCAGGATCAACATAATGTCGACATTTTACTTGGGAACTTCTTCAGGATCAACTTAATCTGAATTTTCGCCGTCGTGTCCCCTTCTGTTATTGGGTGGGAGCTGTGCACAATGCTCTCATCAGATAGAATCATAGAACCGCAGGGGGAGTAGATGCTCACACTTAGCATACATGTAAATGCGAGAATTCTCAACGTACTCATCAGACACTAAATTAGCCTTTATGGCATTAGCATGTACCTGCCTTCCTTGCCATATCGCTGCCGAAGAGTCACACGAGTTCAAGATGCTCGGGTAAGCAAAAACACCCGGCTGCCACGCAGCCCGGCTTATCTTCCGGAGCATGTGGCCATGGCTTCAGCATCGAAAGAATTCTGCATATAACCAGCAATCATCGGCGTCCGAGGCACACCATGGAATCAAACAGCTTGTGAGCCAATGGGGTTCTGCTACACTTAGAGTACAGACGATCAGCGCGTTGACATCCGTTTCAGCTGCGTTACGGTATGCATACCCATGCATTTCCCTGCCACCCTCTAGAAAGCCAATTGCGCAGAAAGCACTGACAGAACTGGCCAGCACAAACCGGTGAGGCCGGAGTACACCGTCGATCCCCATCTTTTTGCAAACAACTCCAATGCCACTGCACCCTGACAGCCTGTCCAATTTGAGAATACCCTGTTCTAACCGCAGTCCAGGAGCCGTACAACTTGATAAGCGCAATGCCAAGATAGACATTCACATTCAGGCCGAGCTTCACGGCATATGGCCGTGCACCTGCTCACCCAACGAAACTGCCATGAAGCCTGGACTGCCCACAGCCCCTCAGCGCGCTGGCGAGCAGGAACTGGTTGGGCGGCTCGCCGGATCGAGGCCCTCCGGAAGGACGCGAAGAGGGATGTCGCGTCCTCCTCACGCCCGTGATGCGCGTGCATGGAGATGGCGGAGCCCAAGGAGACGAGGTTCCGGTGCGGCAAACATCCTCTGAGACTGGGGCTTTTTCCCCCTTATCGAAAAAAAAAAAATCCTCTGAGAAAATGGCCTTTTCTTTTGGCAACAAACTCCTTGGCAGCATGCAGGTGCAGCTTCAACGAAGAACCAAAAAAGAAGAGTATGCTCTAGTTCAGTCACATGCCTAACAGCAGCAGAGGCTTCTTGACGAGAACCCGGCGGAACAACTATATTAGAGTGGTCGTCTGGTGAGAACATAGAGCGGCAAGAGCAGGCGCTAGCTGCTGCGGTGGCCATGGCTGACAGCAACATGTAGATTAGATTAGACAAGCTGTTCCGACTAATTTAAGGCTGCATGGAGAACGAAGACAAATTTTGTTGGGAAGACTCCAAAAAATATACTGAACATGGGACCGGGACCAGAACTCTGATATAAGAGCAACTCTGTTGGTTTTGCCCTAGATCCTTGCGAGCTCGTGACCTAAAACACAGCGAGAAACAACAGATACAAAAAACCCTAGATCGAACGAGAGAAGAACAATTTTCGTTGGTGCATATGTTATCTTTTTCCTTCCTTGCTTCTCTAACTTTTATAGACGTTTTACAGATAGACTCCACGCCCAACACGGCTCACAAACCAAACCCAACACGACGTGACCCGTACGTATACGGTTTAAACCTTCCTAAAACGAACGACAAGATTAACTTCTACAATCATCTCCTTAAGCTTGTCGCTTCTTGTCTTCCTTTATTTCTTGAACACCAACCTTGCACCTCATTTCTTGAAACTTCGGCCTACTCAACGCCTTTGTCAAGATATCCGCAAGTTGCTCGTTTGTGCAAACATATTGCACATCTATGCTTCCAGCTTCCACACGAGTCTCGGATAAAATGATATCGTATTTCAATGTGCTTCGTTCGCTCATGAAATACCGGATTCTTGCAAAGTGCAATAGCTGACTGGTTATCTATCCGGAGCACAACTGGTTCCACCTTCTTCTTCATCATCAGATCAGCCAATAGCCTTCCTAACCACAAAGCCTGGCACGTCTGCCGAGCTTGCGTAAATATATTCTGCTTCACATGAGGAAAGTGCCACTACTTTCCGCTTCGAGAGCACCAACCGATCGGGTTGCAGCCAAGGTAGAATACCATTCCGGATGTACTTTTCCGATCATCTATGTCACCTGCCAAATCACTATCCGAATAACCATGAACCTTCAGCCCTTCTTCTCCTTTTTCATACACGCATCCATGATCCAAAGTCCCTTTGACATACCGCAACACTTGCTTCACAGCTGCAAGATGTTCGGTAGTCGGTTTCTCCATGAAGCGACTCACAATGCCAACAGAGTGAGCTATATCTGGCCGTGTATGAATCGGGTAGCGTAGACTTCCCACTATGCTTCGGTATTGAGTGCTGTCCACGAGAGGATTCAAGCTCTCCTTGCTCAACTTTGCTCGTGGATCCATGGGAATCAAAGTTGGGTTACAATCTTTCATCCCACACTTGTCCAAGATCTTTGCTGCATATGCCGCTTGACTCAAGGAAATTTTACCGGAGCTTTGATGCACTTCAATACCAAGATAGTAGCTGAGCAAACCAAGATCACTCATGCTAAACAACGTCTTCATCTGATTTTTGAAAGCATCAATCTCTTTAGCACTTCCTCCAGTGATGATTAAATCATCAACATAAACTCCAACCAAGAGTCTATCTCCTTTTCGGCTCCTCTTATACACAGCATGTTCTAATGGACACTTTTCAAAACCGAGAGCAACTAGCGATTTGTCCAGTTTCGAATTCCATGCCCTAGGCGCTTGACGGGGTCCATACAACGCCTTGTGCAATTTCAGCACCTTGTGCTCTTCTCCTTTCTTCTCAAAGCCAGGCGCTTGGGCCACATACACCTCCTCAACTAGATCACCATTCAGAAATGCTGATTTCACATCCATGTGATGCACTTGCCATCCTTCTTGAGCTGCAATAGCTATCAGCAATCTCACTTGTTTCCGGTCGAGCTACAGGTGCAAACACTTCTTCAAAGTCTATGCCCTGCCTTTGCACATACCCTTTTGCCACTAAACGCGCCTTATGCTTCACAACTTCTCCTTTGCTATCCCTTTTCGGTTTAAAAACCCACTTCAAACCAATAGCTTTGTGACCAGCAGGCAATGTGGTCAATGTCCACGTCTTGTTATCATTGATAGATGACAACTCTTCTTCCATAGCACGTCTCCAACTTGGCACATCCTTTGCTTCATTGTAGTTTCCTGGTTCTTCTATTCCGAGAAGACATAGCCCGGAATACTCAAAGTCTATAGGAACCGTATCCCCGTAGATTGAGGAGACATTGCGTAGACGTAGTGGTTCGCTCTCCGAGGATGCACCCACCGACGCAGCCGCCGGCGTCCTTGGAGAGTTCGGCGCAGCTCGCACGAGGCGTTGCGGAGGATCTTCGGGGTTCCAAACTTCAAGCTCGGGATAGTGGTCCGCAAAACCATCACCATCTTCGGTCGGACCATCATTGACAGGTGTATCGAACACACCAATATCCTCCGAGTTCTCTATCTCCCGTGGATCATCTCGCGACCATCCTTAGCCACCTCAACACCTGCATCAAGGTGAGTAGAAAACTCAACAACAAACGGCTCATTATTAGCATTAGCCCCGTCCGGTTCGTTGTCCCATCTCCAAGCTTTTTCTTCCTCGAACACCACATCTCTAGAGATGTGAACTTTCTTTGTCGCCGGATCATACATCCGATATGCCTTCGAGTGTGCAACAGTCTCATAGCCGATAAAGACCATCTTTGTGCTGCGATCTTCAAGCTTGGTTAGGTGAGGCGTTGGCTTCTTGACGTGTCCAATACACCCGAACGTCCTTATATGCGCCACATTTGGCTTCCTCCCATAGATAGCTTCATAGGGAGTCTTATCGAGCACACTCTTTGTAGGTGCCCTGTTTAGCGGTGTATCTCGCCGTGGTAACCGCCTCTCCCCAAAACGAGTTTGGCAGATTCTTGCTCTTGAGCAAACTGCGAGCCATAGCCACCACAGTTTGATTTCTTCTCTCAACTACTCCGTTCTGCTGAGGTGAGTAAGGAGCAGTAAGGAACCTCTTTATACCCTTCTCTTCACAGTAAACATTGAATTCCCTTGATGTGAATTCTCCTCCACGGTCAGTGCGTAAGGAGCGCACTTGCAGCTTCAGCTCCATCTCTGTCGCTGCCTTTACCTTCAGGAATGCCTCGAAAGCCTCATCTTTGCTTCTTATCAAGACTATCCACATGTACCGTGAGAAGTCGTCCACTATCAGGAGAAAGTACTTCTTCCCCACGTTTGTGGCCGGTGTGATCGGACCACATAGATCACCGTGGAGTAGTTCCAACGGTGTAGACGCCCTGAACCTTGACACAGCTGGGAATGACGTCCTGTGCTGTTTCCCAACGAGGCAACCATCGCAAACACGCTCTAGCTGATCAATGTGTGGCATCCCTAGCACCATCTCCTTGTCAGCTAGCTTCTTTAGGGCATGAAAGTTCACATGACCGTACCTTCCATGCCACAGCCCACGAAGCTTCCCTTGATTTTGCTGCCCAAGCACTCCGGTTTGGATTCGTTGATATTCGAATATACAACCGGTTGCTCGAGCGTTTAACCTTTGCAAGCACTTTCCTTGCCCTGTCCCATAGAGTCATATAACCATCGACGACCAAAGTTTTGCAGCCATATTCATCTAGCTGACCAATACTTACTATATTGCTCTTCAACCGTGGTATGTAATACACCTCGGTGAGTATTCGATGCTCGCCGTTTTGGCACTCAAACAGGACAGATCCTTTTCCGCATATTTCCACTATGGAGCCATCTCCGAATTTAACTGAACCAGTGACGCCTCTGTCGAGCTCAGTGAATTTTTCTTCGCTGCCTGTCATGTGGTTACTGGCTCCGGTATCAAGGTACCACCGCGTGTTCTGATTGCCTTTAAGCTGTGGGAAAACCTTCCTCTCATGCAAGAACACTCTACTACGGTTCAGACACTCATCATCTAATGTCAGAACGCAGCTTTCTGCCAACAGTATATGTTCCTCATCATCATCGCCTCTCTTTGCCAGATTAGCCTTCAGCCTTCTATCTGGCTCCTTGCAGTCCTTTGCAAAGTGCCCCTTTTTGTTGCAGTTGAAGCACTTCACCTCCGACACATCATGATCGGGGGGCCTCCGTTCATCGACAAAACGGTCACCCTTGCCATGGCTAGGGTTTCGCGGACGTCCTTGCCCACGGTCCTTACCGCCACCACGACCATCATTGTTCTTACTGCCTGAGGCTTGGTATTTCTTCCTCTCTTTAGCTACTCGAGCTTCCATCTCAGCATGTGTATACAGCAGTTTTTCACCGCTGTCCTTTGCATCTTTCTTCCCCTTCTGATTTTCCTCGTGCGTCCGCAATCCGCCGATCGCTCAGTGCACCTTGTCATCTTGGTGATGTCTCGTGAACCGCTCGATGGTCCCGATAATATCCGTGAATTTATCCGTGACCGAGGCAAACAGTTTCTCTACGACCTCCGTGTCCGTGACTTTGCCGTCAAGAGACTTGATCTCACCGACTAGGTTCGTGATCTTCACGGAATATTCGGCGATCGTCTCTCCTTTTGACATCTCCAACTTGTTAAGCTGCCGCTTTAGCACTTGTGCACGGGCGCGCTTTACTTTGTCTTCGCCGATCCTCATCTCCCGGATTGCATCCCAAGCCTCCCTTGCCGTCGCATAGTCTCGCGAGGGTCATCACCATCGAGTCCGGTACGGATCGCGAGAGGGCCGCCATAGCGCCCCCATCGACTTCTTCGTCGACTTCTTCCTCGCCTTCTATCGCCTTCCAGACACGGAGGTTTCGAAGGATGAACTTCATCTTGGTGGCCCAAACCAGATAGTTTGTGTCGTTCAGCATCGGGTATTGGATCGGCACGCGGCGTTCGTCCTTGGCATCATCACAAGCGGCTTGCTTGATTGCGCTTCGACCAGAGCCTTCTGCGCCGCCTCCGCCTTCTTCTTGTCGTCGTCCGACATGTGCTCTCGACTGGCTAGGCCTCGAGTTCAACCTGGGCTCTGATACCACTTGTTGGTTTTTCCCTAGATCCTTGTGAGCTCGTGACCTAAAACACAGCGAGAAACAACAGATACAAAAAACCCTAGATCGAATGAGAGAAGAACAATTTTCGTTGGTGCATATGTTATCTTTTTTCCTTCCTTGCTTCTCTAACTTTTATAGACGTTTTACAGATAGACTCCACGCCCAACACGGCTCACAAACCGAACCCAACACGACGTGACCCGTACCTATACGGTTTAAACCTTCCTAAAACGAACAACAAGATTAACTTCTACAAACTCTAACAAAGCCTGTGAATGTCGTCGGAGTGATTTTTCCGGCGGATTTACGGGTTCGAGTCGATATCCGTGTAGAGCAGCGACTGAATCGGTGGCCCGGCCCGAAAAACTTTCTCGGGGGCCTGAGAAAGTGAGCGCGGCGCTTATTTATACAGGCCACGGAGGGGAGCTCGGTTTCAAAACCCTACTTCCCTCCACCGCTTTCTCTTCCTCCGCCATCTGCCGCTTCCATTTCCGGCGAGAAATTTGAGCCAAGCCGTCGACGCATCCGCTCTTCCGCGAGCTCCACCGCGGCCGCTTGGCTGGCGCCGGCGGCTGCGGGAGGGCAGGCGGGCGGATAGGCGGCAGCAACTCGCCCCCCCCCCCGTCGTCTTCCGCTTGGAGGCGGAGCGGCAGAAGTGGAACTGCTCGGAGGGCGCGCGGAAGCGGAGCACGCGCCGGTGGACCAATTGGGGGCTGATGCTGCCGGGGAAGCTCGCCCGCTACGCCAATAGCGGCGAGGGCTCTTCCACCGGCGCGTCGGGTCGTGCCCTTGCGCCGTCCGTCGATGACAGCAGCGACGACGACGAGGAGGAGGAGGAGGCGCCGGCGTGCACCATCTTCAACTCCGCGGACTATGTCCTCAACGACGAGGAGGCGTGCGCACGCTTCCGCCGGGAGGAGGTGGACGCCGTTCGTCAGGTGCGCGCGTACGAGGCGGTGAAGAAGGAGGCCACCGTCCGCCACGTGAAGAAGGAGGTCGTCGACCTCGACTCCGACTAGGTCCTCGACGGCGACGTCCGCGCCCGTAGAGGCCCCGGTAGGGCCAAAAATTAGTCTAAGTTAGGTCGTGCGGCGGAGGAAAATCTATATGTAATGTGTATTTTGCGATCGCAATGTCGATCATGCAACTATGAAGTTCCAATTTCATTTTACGAACTTGATTGCGATGATCAATTCTCCCGCTATATTTAAATTTCATTTTTTCGGTTCTAAATACGGCCGCTGTTCTGCGCCACATCTGAATCGCTTGAAAAATGTTTTTCGAAATATTAAACTTGCGTTTTTCAGTTCGTTTGTTTACAGGTTCTGTTAGAGATGCTCTAATGCGGAGGGTGGAGGCTAATAGCTGGTCACAAGCCGTATGGATCGTCATTAATTTAAGGCTCTACCACATGGCTAATGGTCACACGAAATAATTTGGGTTATTTAATATCCAAGTTCGTTGTGCTTTGACTTCCGACTGCTTATGTCTCGCTGGCCACATGAGAATAATGCCACTCCGAATATGTTTAGAGACAATATTTGAATATGAGATTAACAAAGGAATTTGTGAGTGAGGTGAACTTTGTGATTGATCTTGTTACAATACTTATATTGAGTATATCTATCATATCATTCACCCAATCAAGAAGATAATGCTTTATATATAGTTTACATGTAACCAACATTGTTTAGCAACTTATTTTCTTATGTGGGATCACACCCCTTTTTTGCGGAAGTACTTATGGAAGGTTAAAATTCTACTTAAGATTAAGATTTTCATGTGGTTTTTGAGAAATAAGGTTTTGTTAACTAAGAATAATTTAGTTAAACGACATTGGACTGGGTGTACAAAATGCGTTTTTTGTGAGGAACAGGAGACCACTCAGCACCTTTTCATTGAATGTCCTTTAGCTCAGGGACGGAGACAGAGGGGGACGAGGGGGGGCTAGGCCACCCCCAATGTTCAGGTTTTGTGAAGAATACTAGGCATTAGAGCTCATTTTCTTAGCTATTTAACCATCTTTGCCCCCCTCATGAAGTTCACAAGACAAAATCCATCTATTTTGCCCCCCTCAAGGTTAGATCCTGGCTCCGTCCCTGCTTTAGCTAAGCTCTTATGGCGCACGGTTAATTTTACTTTTGATCTTCCACCTCCGACCAATATTATCAATATGTTTGGTAATTGGTTAAATGGAGTAGATAGACAATCTAAGGCTTTTATCCGTATTGGGGTTTCTGCTTTATGTTGGTCTATTTGGAGGGTCAGGAATGATATAATTTTTAATAAAAAAATCTCCTTTCATTTCTTGCAGGTTATCCATATGGTCTCCAATTGGGTCCAGCTTTGGGCCCTACTCTCACCGGAGGGGCAGCGGGATGCTATGGCTACTGGATGCACACGGCTCCTGATGGTCGCTCAGGATATCTTGTGCCAGGCTGGTTGGCGACATACTAGAAGGCTATGTTAATGTGTAGTCATAGTATGTGTACTTTTCGATGGTTGATTTTTGTATCAATCCTCGGTGATGCGTGAGTTGTAAACAGTACTTTTTGGATCCTTTTTAATAAATGGCCGTCTGCATCGTCATGATGCAGAAGCCGGGGTATACCTCCATTTCGAAAAAAAAGCAACTCATTTTCTTTTGTTAACTCATTAGGACCAAATACTGTGCCACCATTGTCGAAGGAATACCATCCCCTGTTTAAACATAATCAAGCTGTCGGAGTGGCCACAAGCACTAGTGTATGTGGCTTGGAGCAAAGAGCGGACGTCCCAAGCATGCAAAGTATATCCCAACAGCTGGGGAATGGCACGAGGCACTTGCCATGAGGCACCAGACGAATTGATGAACAAGACAAGGATTCTAGTATCCGTGACCTAACAGATGATGCCCACCAGGTAGTGTCGCCAACATTTTTGGCAATTGGCTTCTTGGGGTGGATCATAGGTTTAAAATACTCATTAGGGTGGCAGCGATTGCAGTTATTTGATCGTTGTGGCTATGTAGAAATGACAAGGTTTTTAACAATGTAAATTCTTCTATTTTGCAGGTTATCTACCGGTGCACGGCCTTACTCCGTTCATGGTCGTCTCTTCAGCGTTTGGAGCACAGAGACCTATTTACAGAGGTGTCTGCACGGTTGGAAACTACGGCGAAGGATTATATTATCCAACATGGGTGGCAGCATAGCCTCCGAATTGGGTCATCGATCTTAATCTTAGGATTTGTTGCTGCTCTTCGTCGTGCTTTGTATCGTACTTTGTTTTAGTTGTGACTTTACGGCTGTGTGCATCTTAGTTATGCAGAGACCGGGTGTAATACTTAAACTTTAAGTAATAAAATGCCCTTTATCGAAAAAAAACAGATGATGCCTGGATAGTCATGCAGCCTCGGGGGTAGACGAGTTTTGGCAAATCACGTTAACAACTAACATCACACCGTCTCATAAGTCATAAGTCATAACTATATCCCATTCTTTCTTGATTCATTAATTGGAGGCACCCTTGCAGCAGTGGGCATCATGAAATCGCATCATCGTGTCTGCAAATCTTGCTGGGCTGTCAGGTTTTGTTTGGGTCTCTGCAAGTCCGCTTTTCGTTCTAATCTTAGGAAGTAGATACGCTACCAGATCAACTGGATCTGTGTTTTGATCAATTTGCAAGCCGTAGATACTGATGACACCTCGCTTGCCATCATATGCTGCATCCAAACCTGTCATATGCAAATCAAGTGACAACCTAATTAAGAGTCAAGTTCAGAAAATTTCCTTAAATTAGTTGAAAGATATGCTCTTGATTCCTACACAACCCCTTTTTTTGTAATAAATAGTGTGATGCTTCTTTTTCCTGCAAAAACTATAGGCCTAGTGGGGAGAATGTTTATAGCGTTTCCAATGAGTTACTTATGTTTGTAAAACTCAAACTTAAATAATAAAATAAAATATCATGCATCAATCAATGCAGAGGATGGGGGAGTCTCCATTTCGGAAAAAAAAAGTTATGTGCGTACCCTAGATCATGCTAATAGTTTCCTCATAAAATTTTCCTTTTCTGCAATCCTTAGGACAGGTGGGAATATATTGAAAGAGGCACCATAGAGCTATAAACTTATTTAACTTTGCAAATTTCATGAACAATCAGATGTAGAACTTTGTAGCCAGCACCCTAAAGATTCTCAGCAAAGTGAAACATAGAGGCATAGAGCAAATATCTGGGGGACTGTCTAGGCTAATCCGTTTGCATTTTTGTCCTCCTTACAAAATGCAATTGTAATTAACCTTTTTCATACTGACCTGTAATTACGTCTTTTTTGGATAGCCATTGCATTGCTCCCATTATGAACTGCGGTGAACAGTGTGTTTCCACCATTATTTCTATCCTCGCATGATTCCTGGACCTTGACCCTTGGGCTTTTACAATGGAATATGAGTGCGTGATCGGGGTGGTGTCTAGTTGAGTCTCGTGTGTTTCCATGACGGAAGGCTCCTGCATAGACATCAAAATTCATGGTTTATCTAACGTAAGCATATGAAAACATTAACTTTAGGATTTGAAAATATTGTCATCAGATTGCCAAGAATAATACTTTTCGTAATACAAATTTTATACTTTTATGGTCATGTATACAATAGAAAATGATGGTGACTAGCCAGCAAACCATAAACATGCACGGGTTAGATTATTGATTGATGAATAATTTGCTCCCCCATTATTTTTTGCCTTCTACTGTGCATGCATGCTCGTTGTTATTCATATAAGCGAGCCCTCAATAATTCCTTGTAGCATGGTTAGTTTGAGGTGCAAAGTGATTAATGTAATCTCTCCTCTATATAGACACATACAGTAGACAGAGTAGTTTTGTTATATTAGTTGTCAAATATTTTAAAATATATCAACCTTATATTTATCTATTTTGCTATTTCTTGCAAATCAGGAAGAAAATGTTTGCTTTCTCCCCATATATACCCTCTTAGCCTTTTATAAATAATTTTTTTTAGAAATGGGAGCATCGCCCTAACCTCTGCATCGAAGCAATGCATATGGCTTTGTTTTATTGCAACATTCAGAGTACTAGCTTTACAACTCAAGCATCACAAAATTAATGTAGCTTTATTTTTTCAGAAATCAATTGAGAGGCTATATTAGTAGTAAGCCATTAAGATAAAACTATGTTGTCGTAGAGAACTTTATGTCTCAAGTAAAAGCATCTTCAATAGAACTAGCATTATCGTTGGTAAGATATGACAAGCTGGAGATAGGTGATGATGTGGAAGAGAGGAGTCAAAGAGAGAGGGAGAAATGTTGTTGGTTGCATCATGCAAGTCCAAGACATGAAACCCGGCAAGCTAACCTACAAGATATTCAACAAACAACATGCATGTTATTTTTTATATGGCCAATTTAACCTGCTTCCTCTGTTCTCTGATATAAGATGTATTGGCAAGCTAATCGGTTCCTTTTTATAAAGAACAGAGGTTGTATTCAACAACCGAGATGCCCCCAGAGTAGAAGCTAGGGTCCAAGCATACCATGGAGAATTGTGCTTAAGGAACCTCAACTACTTGGAAATTAAGGCCGATCGAGCACGACCCCTACACATATACGAAGAATTAAGTACCCGAAAAAGAGTAACGGTCGTAAAAGATCAAGCAGTGTACAATATGACAAATTCTAAGTCAGTTAATCGACAAGATTTCGTACCTGAACACGCTCCATTGGAGAATTTGTCTCTAGTACCTGGGCTTCCTGGTTACTAGGTTCAGTTTCGTGTTGTGAATCATCCAGAGTGCTGAATGATTTGTTCTTTCCGACCCCCTTTCTCCAGGATTTGAGATTGAAGAAGTTGAAACAACTGCTGTTTACAGGGGAGAGTGGCTCCTGTCCTGATCTTCTTAGTGTTGGAGGTGTTGGAGGTGTTGGAGGGGGTGCTGGAGATGCTGGGGCATTCGCGAACACGACCTCGTAACGTCGAGAACTCTTCCCCCTGAGAGATGATGAGGTGGACCGTCCGGGCCCTAGGTGGCTTGGTGTTGGCGTGTAAACGGCCGGACGAGACGCGGCTGCCGTCGCAGCAGCGGCTGCGGGCTGGTGTGCCTTGCGAGGGCAGCGGTCCGCCGGGTGGCCCAGAATTCTGCAGGACGAGCACAAGCTCGGGAGGACACCCTCGTACTCCACGGACACCGACGCCTGGTGGCCGTTTTCCAGCACGACGTCGACGGAGCACTCCAGAGGCCGCGTGATGTCCACACGGATTCGCGCCCGGAGGAAGTCGGCGGAGGACGTATGGCTCAGGTCGCAGTTCACCGGCTCGCCGATGCCCGCGGCGAGCGCGTACACGGAGGTGGCGGAGAAGTGGTCCACGGGGACGCTGTTGAACCGCACCCACAGCTCCGCCTTGGTGAACCCGGCGATCTGGTCGACCATGTTCATGCCCTGCTTGACGTGCTGCATGAAGAAGAGCCCTTCGTCTCCGTCGCCGCAGGACCAGGGTGCGCCCTCCTGCGCCTTGGTCAGGTCCTCCGCCTCGTAGAACTGGACCAGGAAGGTGCCGTCCGTGACGGGCCAGAAGTTCACGGTGCCCGACGGATCCCAGATTTCGCGAAGCTTGTCAGGAAGCACCGACGCCGAGGCCGCGGGAAAGCCGTCGGAGACGAGCTTGCCTAACAGCAGCAAACTGGGTATGCTGCTCTCCTCCGTCAGTACCACGCTCCTTGATAGGGCAATGGGCCTGCTCTGGTTCTCCATGGCCGCTACAGCAAAGGACTCGATGGGGAGAGTCGCTCACAGATGCCCCGGCCCGAGAGTATTATGCTGCTCTAAGCCTAAGCCTAAGCTGCGTCCAAAGCTTGCTTTGTAGTAGTAGTAGTAGGAACAAGAAGTCAGTCTCGTCGTCATAGTCTGTGAGCGACTTGGTGGCAATGGTTGACATTTCAAACACCGTGTTGGCGTGTTTGGCTGCCTGGAGTTGGAGACGGAAAATGGGAGTTTCACATTTGGAGATCTTTAAACCGTCCATTGTTTTAGCGGAATGAGACTAGAGCATCTCCACCAGTAGACCTGACAGCGACTTCAATAGCTTTTTGAAGCTGCCTAGCATAATTTATCGGGGAAGACTTGGGTAGGATCAGGTCTTAGATAGGATCTATGAGAACAATTTTTTTGCAAAGACAAAACATGTTTAAAAAATCTGAAAAAAAATCACAACACACATCTATGTTATATATGCAACGCCAAAAATTTGCAACTTCAAATTCGACAGACATACATTTGGAGAGACAAAAAAGATAAATCTGAGTGTGAATAGTGTGAAATACTACTCAACCAGATCTGACACTATTCACAATAGAATTTGTCTTTTTTGTTTCTCCAAGTGTAGATCAGATTTTAAGCTGAAATTTTGTGGAATTGTAGATACAACCTATATGCATGTTGTTTATTATTTTCAGATTTTTTCGCCTGTTCAAAGTATGTTTTTTCTGGGTTGATCCTATGATCTTACCTAATGGAGAGATCCTATATAAGTCTCTCCCATAATTTATCTCCTATCGCTGCTCTCTAAAAGTAGCCGGCACATTTTGGACCTCAATATAATAGTTTTTTTTTGAAACAAGGCAAAAGATTTGCCATTTTCCATTGATTAAGAAGAAGTTTTAGAAAGGTCTTACAAACCAACTCGGCATAAGCCAAGCCCGAGAGCCAAAGCCTACTCTCGCGGCATAAAATTACACAAGGCCTTAGCCCCGGCGTGGCACCACATTGCCATCTCGTCCTTAATTTTCGCAATCAACATGAAAGATGTTGTTGCACTATTTTGAAAAACACGAGCGTTCCTCTCTTTCCAAATCTCCCAAGAAACCAACATAGCTAAGGAGGACATCGCTTTTCTTGATTGACCTCTTTGTAGGATACTTTTTGTCCACCATTCCTTCACCGTCCTCCTATTGTGCCACGCCCTCGGGTCCACGTCATGAAGGCCAAGCCACTCCTTCAACTCAATCCAAATTCTAGTGGTGAACCGGCATTTGTAGAGAAGATGATCGGCGGACTCTTGAACTTGGTTACATAACTTGCAAAGCACGCAATTTGGCCATCCCCTCCTTTGTAGTCTATCCGCCGTCCACACCCGGTTTTGGATAATCAACCAAGCAAAAAGTTTACATTTTGGAGGCGCCCATGGCCTCCACACCATGTCGGGCATGGTGGAAAAGATGTGCCCCTCAAATTGCATCTTGTAGACCGATTTGGCCGAATAGCATCCGTCATTTGACAACTTCCAAGAGATGACATCGTTGTTGTTATCCTCCAAATGGACGTTTTGAAGCATCTCCCATAGTTGGGTAAATTGTGCAATATGCTCGAAGGAAAGACCCCCTTGGATATCGATTTGTGTGACCCAAAACTCATTTGCCATAGCCTTCTTGACCGAAGAGTTTCTCTTTTTGGACCGCTCAAAGATGAGAGGAGCAATATCATTTGGCCTTGTCCCATTTAACCAAGGAGCCTCCCAAAACAAAGCCTTTTCTCCATTTCCTATTGTAACTTTTGTAGCAGCCGCAAATAACTCTCGATCATTGTTATTGCATGGTGAACCTAGGCCGACCCAAGGTTTTGGGTCATCGCTCCACTCGTTCCAAAGCCAACGCAAGCGCAAAGCCGCCGCAAACTTCCCAAGGTTGAGGATTCCGAGCCCCCCAAAGATTTTAGGCTTGCAAACCGCCTCCCAATTGACTTTACATTTTCCACCGGTGATTTTCTCACAAGCCGCCCAAAGGAAGGCCCTTCTAATACTATCAATCTTCATGAGCACCTCCATGGGGATGTCGAGGACGGTTGCGGAATAGGTGACAACGCTTGTAAGAACCGATTTAACAAGAGAAGCACGATCGGCCATTGTGACATGTTTGCCCATCCATGGGATAAGCTTGCCGGCAACTTTGTCTTCAAGCGGTTGGAAGTGGATTCTCTTAAGACGAGTGACCGTCAATGGTAGCCCGAGATATCGCATAGGGAAAGTAGTGGGCGTTGCCGGAAAGGCTTGGAGGATATCATCAAGGTCGAGGCCTTCACAACGAATGGGGGCAACTTGGCTCTTGGCACAATTAGTAACACGCCCGGTAGCTTCTCCAAATTTCTCGAGCATGGAAGCAAGGAAACAAATGTCACTCTTGATAGGCTTCATGAAAATGGCGGCATCATCGGCATATAGTGATGTGCGAACCGTAGGGGCGTGACCTCTAAGGCGGTGCAAAAGCCCTTGATCGGTGGCCTTTTGAAGGAGATGATGAAGCGGATCAATGGCTATCACAAAAAGAAGAGGCGACAAAGGATCTCCTTGTCGGAGGCCTCTACCATGCTTTATTGGGTCACCGGCTATTCCATTTAGGAGCACTCTTGAGGAGGAAGTGGAGAGGAGGGCGGATATCCAATCACGGAATTTACTAGGAAAGCCCATATGGCACAAGAGGTCCATTAAGTAATCCCATCTCACCGAGTCAAAAGCTTTTTGATGTCAAGCTTGAATAGAAGAGTCGCCTTTTTTTTACTTGTGAAGTTTTCTAGCAAGATTTTTCACATATAAGAAATTGTCATGGATGCTCCTCTTTTTGATGAAAGCACTTTGAGCATTGGAAACTAGCTTGTTCATATGTGGGGCTAGGCGGGCAGCCATTATCTTCGCAATGAGTTTAGCAATTGCATGGATAAGGCTTATGGGACGGAAATCGGAGACTTCCTCGGCTCCTTCCTTCTTGGGCAAAAGGGAAATGTTTGCGGAGTTGAGCCAATGTAGGTTGTTGGAATGAAGGCTAGAAAATTGGTTGATGACCGCCATAATGTCCCCTTTTATAGTGTTCCAACATGTTTTGAAGAAAGCACCCGTAAAACCGTCCGGTCCCGGCGCCTTATCGCTCGCGGTGTTGTCTACCGCAAGTTTAACTTCCTCTTCCGTGAAAGGCGCATCCAACTCCGAAAGATCACATTGTGTTGAGGGAATGGAAGACCAATTGATGTTGTAGGATCGTGGTGGTCCTCTCTTCATTACCGCTTTGAAGTGAGAATGAATGATCTCTTTCTTTTGGGCATGCTCCGTTACCCAACCATTGTTGTGCTTTAATCGGTGAATGTGGTTTTTCCTACGCCTAGCATTGACTCTAAGGTGAAAAAATCTTGTATTCGCATCCCCATCTTTCAAATTTGTGACCCTCGAGGCTTGTCTCTTCCTTGTTCTTTCAAGAGCCGCTAAACCAACGATTCTTCTCTTTAGTCTTGCACGAAGATCTCTCTCCTCATTGCTAAGGGCTCTATTTTCTTGAGCAATATCCAACCTTAGGATAACTTCGAGGGCCATATGTAGCTCCACTTTTGCTTTAGAGAAGAGCTTTCTACTCCAACGCCTAAGGCTCATACCGGTCTTCTTTAGCTTGTGAAAGAGTCGTTGGCATGGCTCCCTATGGATAGACTCACTATTCCAAGCCTCATTCACCGTGTCTTGAAATCCCGGCATTTTCACCCAAAAGTTTTCGAACCGGAAGGTTCTTGGTCTCTTTGGTCCACTATCGTTAGCTAGGAGTAACAGACAATGGTCGGAGAGGGAGGACGAAAGCGCATTTAGGATGTGTTTTGAGAACGTCAAGTCCCAATCTTCATTGCAAAAGAAGCCGTCAAGTTTGCTCATCGTCGGGTCTTGTTGCTCATTGCTCCAAGTGTATTTGCGATTTTGGAGATGTATCTCTTTTAGACCGCAAGTGTTTAGGGCGTTTCGAAATCGAACAATGCAACTACGGTTGAAGTTGTTGCGGTTTTTGTCTCTAGCCCGGTAAACTTGGTTGAAATCTCCGGTGACAACCCATCTAGCTCCGGGAGGGGGCTTCTCGGCAACAATCTCGGCAAAGAAGGCGTCTTTGAGGTTTGCACGAGTTGGCCCGTACACCGTAGTTAGCTTGAAAGTGATGTCGGAGCCAACAATAGACATAGTAGCCGAAAGGAAAGAGGATCCTTGTGTAATATTTGAGGCCATCACCTTGGAATCGTCCCATAAGAGCAAAATTCCACCTCTTGTACCAATCGCTGGCCTTTGGGCATACTGCCGTAGTCTGTGCCCTCCTAGATGGGCTGCAGTGAAAGCATCAACATGCTCCATCTTTGATTCTTGGAGGCAAACAATTTGACAGGAAGAAGATGCGACAAGATCAGACACTACGTCTCTTCTTTTGGGACAATTTAAACCCCTCGGGTTCCAGTTCATAATATTGATGTTCAACTCTAACATTGGATCACAAACAGTACATCAGTAGACAGCACACAACTAGTGCACCTTGCCAAGGCCACCGAGCACACCTCCTGGAGGTTGCAAACAGGCATACACACACAGCACACAACTACTACACCTTGCCAAGGTCATCAGGCACACCCCCTGGAGGTTGCAAACAGGCATACACGCACGGAGCACACTACACCTTGCCAAGGTCATCAGGCACACCTCTTGGAGGTTGCAAACAGGCATACACACACGGAGCACATACAGCTTCATTTTAGCTAACATTGGAGACTAGAAGTACAGCAGCGAGATGGCGGCGCTTCGATCAGACCTGGGCAGCATCGACGTCTCCAGCATGGTCAACAGCAGCCGCCCCACCAAACTCCACCAGGGCATCCTCCACAGCAGAGGCAAAGTCGCAGTCCAGCCGAAACAGCGCCCTGAGCGCCGCAATGGTGATATCTGGCAGCTTTCCGTCGAACATGGCGACGAACTTGGCGATGGCCGCCTCCGTCACCTGCTCCCCTTCCGCAACGATCCCGAGCCTGTGACAAAGCACCTTCTCGGCCATCTTCTCGATAGGCATGTTGGTCTTCTTGGCCTTGAGTCTTGGGCTGGAGCGCACCGGGAACCCTGCAAAGCTGGATATGCCTGCCAGCGTCTTCCTCCTCGCCTTTGGCGGGCGCGTCGGCGTCGAGCTTGGCGCCTGCAGCAGCGGCGCCATCACTGGCACAAACAGAGGCGTGGCCTGTGCAGCTTGGGACGGCGAGCTAGAGCGTGGCGTGCTCATCTGCGCAGGCACATGCACAGGCGTCTTCGCAGCGCCGCTGTCCTCCTCCATCACAACTTCAAGCACCAAGGCCTGCGGCGGCGAGAGCTGGGAACCAGCCGTTGGACGCTGTAGGATGCGCAGCGGCAAGGGGCCATCCTTGGGCAGCGGCGGCGGTGGTGGAAGCTCTATGGCATCACTGGCAGGGCTGATCTGCGCTCTCGCCCACAGGAGGGAAAGGCAGGTGGCAGCCTCAGGAGTGGAGCGCGGCAGGAAGGTTTCCGCAGCATGGAATCTTTCCAGCGCACGTGGAGAGTGCGGCGGCGAGCGCCCACGCACGAGCGGCGGCAGTGAGCCCCGGCGTGAGCGAACAGGAGACCGAGAACGGCGCCTTCTCCCTGGCGCGACGCAGGACAGGAGTTGCACGCAGCTATCGTGACGCCGGCCACCGTAGCGGTCGTCCCTGCCATCCCTGCGATCATCACGTCTGTCGTCGCGGCGGTCGTCGCGGCGCTCGTCGTAGTTCACGAAGGATTTCGCCTGTGGGGTCCTCCTAGTAGCCGCACGTGTCCATTCCACACCCCTTCACCCCTTCATGATCCACCTCCCATCCCACTGAATCGCCGCCGTCGCAGTCGCCTCCCCGTGTTTGCCTCAACCGCCCACCTAGAATCCGCACCGCCACCAATACCATCACCATGTCCGCCCATCTCGCGTCGTGGTTCGATAGGAACATCTGATGATGACGTCGGTCCCGTCATCGTCCTCGTTTGTTCGCCCGGCTCACAAGCTGTTCAACGGTTTGCCACAATGGACAACGACGATCAGATGATGATGCAGATGTTCATGAAAGAGGAGGTTGATGCCACCGCCGACAAACAACAAGGGCTACTAATCTTGACCAACCTCCTCTGCCTTCAACAATAGATACTCACCAGTCCTCGCCATGGAAAATCGAGATTTGGGAAGGTGAATAACAAGGAACGGCATCGATTTGCCGTCAAAATGTTTCTTGACTCTGACTAATTCAAAGACGGCTCGACACGTACAGCCAAGGACATTCGGGGACGATTTAGGTAGAACAAGGAGTTTTTCATGTGGATTGTGTTTGGAGCGAGGGAGTATGACACCTTGATTTTTTTTTGAGAGTAACTCTGACTTTATTGATCAACGTTCAGAATTACAGGAATCATCATAACATCATGGGGTTGAAGTAGCCACAGGTGGCGCCCCTGATCCAAAGCTAAAGCAAAACGAGCTAAACTATGAGCCTCTTTATTTGAGTTTCTACCCTCGAAAGTGTAAGACACCTCCTGGAAGTCTAATCTCTGGATGTTTATCTCCTGGATAATAGCAGCATATTGACCTTGATGGGGATATGCCCAATGGGATACCATGAAGGGGAGTTGATGGCCGTGTTAAGGAGATTCGAGTCCAGCCCACCCCGCTTGGGCTGGCTGAAGATGTTGATTGGACTCCCAAAGGCAATCCTTGTGCATTGAGTCCTTTTATGTGCACTAGTTGCGAGAAAAATATCAGAATTTCAATATGAAAATTTAAAAAACTCCTCCACAAAATGGCCATCTAGTACCTACATTCATGGCTTTCAAGCCAAATAAAGTCATCCTTCACAAAATTTGGTCATAAATGTTTTTTGGCCCAGAAGTTGTGGTTAAATGCCCGTTCTTTTCCTACTTTGTGAATATCACTATTTTCTTGTGGATACAGATTGTTAACAGACAAACCGTGATTTTTTGGTGCGAACTATGACCAATTCTAGAGCGTTCATTCTATAATTAGTAGATCTCGTTGTTCCAAAAAAAAAAACTTCCACAAAAAGGTTCCACTTCATAAAAAGTGCTCTTTCACTGTATAATTGTATCCTTCTGAAAAATGTTACTTTTTCATTTATAATGGTCATTTTCCTTTAAAATTATTCCTTTTTAAAAATATCATTCCACACAGAAAATACTGATTCTTCATAAAGAAGTGTTCAATTTTCTTTACAATTGCTGCTCCTTTTATATAACAAAAACCTGCTTCATAGCATTGGTAAGGGCATCTCCAACAGGGCGACTCAAATGGATGTTGCGCGATCGTTTGCGTCCGCGCGGACCGGAAATGCGCCTGCACCCTGCTCCAGCGGGGTGACGCATAGTGCCCGAGCCGTCCACGGAGACGCAAACACGGCGCAAATATGCGGCACGTTTGCGTCTCCGTGGATCCAACGGGGCGACTCAAATGGATGTTGCGCGACCGTTTGCGTCCGCGCGGACCGGAAATGCGCCTGCACCCTGCTCCAGCGGGGCGACGCATAGTGCCCGAGCCGTACACGAAGACGCAAACACGGCGCAAATATGCAGCACGTTTGCGTCTCCGTGGACGCTGCGCAGTTGCATCGAGTGTCCGCTCGCTTCTTCCATGGGCCCGCCTAGCAGCAACCCTGGCTCGAGCCGGCGCGAATTAAAGTACAACAACTGCCTAGGAGGGCAACCGCCAAAGTGGCAACCGCGTCGATGGACGCGCGAACCGTCGGAATGGAGCGGAAAACCGCCGCGGAATAGCAACCGCAGACCTCTTTGTTATACGTGCTGCCATTAATCCCCGCTCAATAAGACCCCTGTGCCTGCGTTAATTCATCTCCAACCGCTCTGCCATTCATCTTCATCTCCAACTCCGGCATGCGACCTGCGTGAAGCTATGAGCAACATAGTTGGCATGAGCAGCGAGGGGAAGCCGTCGGGATGGCGGCATTGGTGGGATAGAGCTGCCACGCCGAGCCACTCTAGCTCCCCGCCGATGGAGGGCAAGGAGTAGGGGGACGCCGTTGGCCACGACGGCCAAGACGAGGAGGAGGAAAAGGAGGAGGATTCATACGCAAGGTGGACATGGCTAGAGGCGGAGGAGGCGGCCGAGGAGGTGGGGGTGGCAAGGAATGGGGCAAGGGCCCTGGCGAGGGCGCATGCGCGGGCGCAAGCGCATGCGGAGGCTCGTCATCCGTTCAGCGACGACGAGGAAGACCCCATTGACCACTCGGCGGAGGGGAACTCAACCTCGTCAGACGCGTCGGACGACTTGACCGCCAGTACCTCTTCGAGGAGGTGACGAGCAGAAAGCGCATCCGTGAGGATGACGAGGTGGGGCCTTCTAACAAGAAGTAGCAAATTTAAAATTTGTATATTTTGGCAGTTTGTATGTTTAATTTGTTTTAACTTGTTGCACTAATTTCAAAATATCGATTGTACTTAAAAATGTGAGGTCAACGATCTATACTTCGCATGGCATGATCAAACACTCATTCGATCAACTTCGTATAGGAAGCCGTGGAAGCAATTTGGGAAAGGGGTTAATGCAAGTTTCTCCAAAATATCAATTCTACTTTAGAATTGCGTTCGTGCCGCTGGGGTTGGCCCTGATGGTGCTTGACGGGGCTTGATGTAGTGTATTGATTATTCCCCGGCAACGGCGCCAGAAAAAGTCTTTGCTGAGCGCGGAGTTGATGAAGGAGAATTTATGCGCAACGTTGAGTGGAACCCCAAGAGGAAGGTATGATGAGCACAGCAGGAAGTTTTCCCTCAGTAAGAAACCAAGGTTTATCGACCAGTAGGGGAAAAACGTTCTCTCCCGAGGTGTTGCGAACCAACTCGTGGTAGGGCGCACTGCCGGCGTCAGCAGCAACGTGGAGACCTGCACACAAACAACCAAGTACTTTGTCCCCAACTTTCAGCGAGGTTGTCAAGCTCACTGGTTTTGCTGAAAACAAATGATTAAATGAACCGTGTGAAAGATGAATTGTTTGCAGAGAACAGAATAGAAAAATGTTGTAGAAGATTGCAATTAAAAGAAGAAGGACCGGGATCCACAGTTCACTAGAGGTGCCTCCCCAATAAAATAAATATACTGGGTAAACAAATTACAGATGGGCAATTGACAAACAGAGATTCTACGCTAATGGTTGGTGCAGAATACATGCTATGAAAGTATGCGGGCATTACAACAATATACATAGACCGTAATACAACTGCATCTATGACTAATAATCTACCTTCAGGATTGCATCCGCGACACTCTCCAGTATTAAGTTGCAAGCAACGGACTATCGCTTTAAGCAATGTGTGTAAAGTAAACGATGAAACTACCCTTGAATAGAACACCGCTATTTTCTCCCTAGTGGCAACAACACATCTACAACCATAGAGAACAATGTCACTTCCCATGGTTAAATAGAGGCATGAACCCACTATCGAGCATAAATACTCCCTTTTGGAGTCGCTAGCATCTACTTGGCCAGAGCATCTACAAGAAACAGAGAGCATGCAAGATCATAATAACATAATACATAATCTTAACCAAAACAATCTCTCTATAAATCGGATCCACATCAAACCAACATGTAGCAATTACAAATAGATGATCTTGATCATGTTAGGCAGCTCACAAGATCTATACATGAAGCACAACAAGGAGAGGATAGCCATCTAGCTACTGCTATGGACCATGGTCTCGTGGAGGACTACTCACGCATCACCTCGGATGAAGACATGGCGATGTAGAGGCCTTCGGCGGTGATTTCCCTCTCCGGCAGGGTGCCGGGATGGACTGCAGAACCCTTCCGAACTAGGGTTTTGGTTGACGGTGGCGTCGGAACTTTTCGTGGATGGAGGCTCTCGTCCCTGGGGTTTTCCCGATACGAGGAATAAATAGGCGGAAGGGCGGAGCAAACGAGGCAACGAGGCGCCAATACATGGGCCAGGCGCGGCCAAGGGTGGGGTCGCGCCTGCCCTATGTACTGCCATGTGGCAGCTCTCATGCACGTGTCCTTCTGGCTCCGTCTTCATCCCGGAAAAATAAGAATCTGGGCTTTTGTTTCGTCCAATTCCGAGAAACTTTCATGTACAATTTTTCTGAAACACAAAAACAAAACTGGCACTACGGCACTGCGTTAACAGGTTAGTCCCAGAAAATGCTAAAAAGTGTGGAAAAGTGCACATAAAACATATAAGAATTATAACAAAACAAGCATGGAGCCTCAAAATTATAGATACGTTTGGGACGTATGTTGCCGTGAGAGGCAATTCTCTGTGGTGTAACTTTTCTTCAGTTCCCCGGCAACGGCGCCAGAAAAGTGGCTGCTTGTGACGGTAAAGCACACGTCCGTTGGGAACCCCAAGAGGAAGGTATGATGAGTACAGCAGCGAGTTTTCCCTCAGTAAGAAACCAAGGTTATCGAACCAGTAGGAGATGAAGATCACGTGAAGGTTGTTGGTGAAGGAGTGTAGTGCGGCGCAACACCAGGGATTCCGGTACCAACGTGGAACCTGCACAACACAATTAAACTACTTTGCCCCAACTTAACAATGAGGTTGTCAATCTCACCGGCTTGCTGAAAACAAAGGATTAAACGTATAGTGTGGAGAATGATGTTTGCTTGCAGAAAACAAAAGAGAACAATGATTGCAGTAGATTGTATTTCAGATATAAAAGAATGGACCGGAGTCCACAGTTTACTAGTGGTGTCTCTCCAATAAGATAAATAGCATGTTGGGTGAACAAATTACAGTTGGGCAATTGACAAATAGAGATGCACATACATATCATGATGACTACTATGATATTTACTTAGGGCATTACGACAAAGAACATAGACCGCCATCCAGCATGCATCTATGCCTAAAAAGTCCACCTTCGGGTCAGCATCCGCACCCCTTCCAGTATTAAGATGCAAACAACAGACAATTGCATTAAGTACTGTGCATAATGTAAACAATACAAGTATCCTTAGACAAAGCATTGATGTTTTATCCCTAGTGGCAACAGCACATCCACAACCTTAGGAGTTGCTGTCCCTCCCCCAGATTCAATGAAGACATGAACCCACTATCTAGCATAAATACTCCCTCTTGGAGTTACAAGTATCAATTTGGCCAGAGCCTCTACTAGCAACGGAGAGCATGCAAGATCATAAATAACATATATGATAGATCAATAATCAACTTGACATAGTATTCCGTATTCATCGGATCCCAACAAACACAACATGCAGCATTACAAATAGATGATCTTGATCATGATAGGCAGCTCACAAGATCTAAACATGATAGCACAAGAGGAGAAGACAACCATCTAGCTACTGCTATGGACCCGTAGTCCAAGGATGAACTACTCACGCATCAGTCCGGAGGCGGGCATGGTGATGTAGAGCCCTCCGGTGATGATTCCCCTCTCCGGCAGGGTGCCAGAGGAGATCTCCTGAACCCCCCGAGTTAGGGTTGATGGCGGCGGCGTCTCTAGAACTGGTCTGGTATTTTGGCTCTCCGTACTAGGGTTTTCGCGTCGGGAGGATTATATAGGAGAAAGGGGAGCGTCGGTGGGCGCCAGAGGGGCCCACCCCATAGGCCGGCGCGGCAGGAGGTGAGGCCGCGCCGCCAGGTGGGGTGGCCACCTCGTGGCCCCTCTTCGTCTCTCCTTCAGTGTTCTGGAACACTCCGTGGAAAATAAGGTCGTGGGCTTTTGTTTCGTCCAATTCCGAGAATATTCGTAAACTAACTTTTCTGAAATCAAAAACAGCAGAAAACAGGAACTGACACTGTGGCATCTTGTTAATAGATTAGTCCCGGAAAATGCATAAAAACATCATAAAGTGTGAACAAAACATGTAGGTATTGTCATGAAACTAACATGGAACATAAGAAATTATAGATACGTTGGAGACGTATCAACGTATCAGCCCCCCTGCTTGCGTGGAGGCAGCTCCTTGTGACGGTAAAGCACAAGTCCGTTGGGAACCCCAAGAGGAAGGTATGATGAGGACAGCAGCGAGTTTTCCCTTAGTAAGAAACCAAGGTTTATCGAACCAGTAGGAGATGAAGGCCACGTGAAAGTTGTTGGTGAAGGAGTGTAGTGTGGCGCAACACCAGTGATTCCGGCGCCAACGTGGAACCTGCACAACACAATCAAACTACTTTGTCCCAACTTAACAGTGAGGTTGTCAATCTCACCGGCTTGCTAAAAATAAAGGATTAAACGTATGGTGTGGAGAATTATGTTTGCTTGCAGAAAACAACAGAGAACAATGATTGCAGTAGGTTGTATTTCAGATGTAAAAGAATGGACCGGGGTCCACAGTTCACTAGTGGTGTCTCTACAATAAGATAAATAGCATGTTGGGTGAACAAATTACAATTGGGCAATTGACAAATAGAGATGCATATACATATCATGATGACTACTATGAGATTTACTTAGGGCATTACGACAAAGAACATTGTTGGCGTCAGAAACCCACCGGCGGGCAGCGACTGGCCAACACGGTAGAGCCGGGAATGACTAGGGCTGCGGCTGGCCCCAGTCCCTCAGAGCGACGGCCCGCAAAGCCTCCTGGTCGCGCGCCGATGCTCGGGTCGCAAGGGCGTGCCACCTGACCTATACCTGGTCGGGAAGGTGTGGATGATGCCTCGCTTAGTTTCCTGCAGGGCACACACGTACACGTTAAATACGAGCCTCGATCGGCTCTCGAGTTGTCTCGTGAATCGGCTCGTGGAGCCGATTCACCCATGATTCGTCCAAGGTGGCCGAATATATGGTGGTCCTGCTTGATCAATATAAAGCGTATGAGATCCACGACGATCTAGGGTTTTCACCGCATAATCGGATCATCCTACTCACGATTGGGCCTCGCGCTCACGCACGGTAAACGTAAGCCAACCCTAGACAAGGCCTAAAAACCAACACTAGGTTGATCCTCGGAACGTCCTGTCTAGGGGCAGCAAACTACACCCTGCATGCCGCCGGATCCTCCAACCCTTTGTAAGGCCTAACTATTGCAGATATTAAACTAATCCTTGATGAATCAAGGATCGACCATAACGGATCAGATCTACTAAATAAAGATCAAGCGGGGTGCCGCCCCTGCACCCATGATGAGGCACAAGGACGGCTAGACGCGCAAGGGTTGCACTACGCGAGCATATGATGCTAAGAACGGTGCTAACCCTAACGCGTCTACGATAACTACGTTGCTCGCCATCAAAAACGCTTCGATACGAGCAACGCATGAACAACTAGGCAGGCTTGTGCTGCCTAGATCGCGAGATGCGATCTAGGCAGACATGATGCTTACCGGAGGAACCCTCGAGACGAAGGAGTTGGCGATGCGCCGAGATTGGTTTGTGTTGAACGTTGGTTGTTGTTTATTCCAAAAACCCTAGGTACATATTTATAGTCCAGCGGACTTTCTAATGTGGGCGTGCACTAAACCGTGCACGAGATAAACTCTAATTTCTACGTAACCTACTATAAAGATACACGGGCCAACTAGCCCAAACTTGATACACAAGGCCGATTCACATATCCGTCCACGCATATATCTTCAAGTCCATCTTGATCGCGGCCCACCTCTGACTTGGCCAAATTCTGGTGATAACACATGCCCCCCTGGTTTTGGAAATGACATTTCCAAAATCATTACGCTTTCTTTCGCCGGGTCATGTCGTGGCAGAACCGTCGCAGCTTTCCTTCATGATGACGTCTTGCCTCCTCGCCTTCCCCTCGCACGACCCGACGGTTCCGGCACCACGTTCTCGGGAACCGCTAGGCATTACCGGATATTCCCCCTTTTATTCGGCCACTCCCCGTAGCTTTCTTCCTCATCCTCCGAGCACTAGTACTTCCAAAGAAAAAACCCTCCTGTGCCACCATGTCTTCCTCTTCGTCGGACCTTTCTGCGCAGTCCTCCCCCTTCCGCGAGCCGACGCCGGAATGGAAACCGGAGGAAGCCCACGCGGCCAACATTCGCCGCGCCATCGAGGCCGGGAATGAGCCAAGCCACGACTTCTCCACCTGGTCGGAGGACGACCAGTCCCTGACCGACGGGGAGAGCGACCTCTCCTTCCTTGCCAGGGAAGAGGCGGTGGAGGAAGGCGACGACGACCACCTTCCCTGGGACGGGGCCCCCTCCTCCGAAGAGGAGAGGCCGGAGGAGGAGGAAGAAGATGACAGCTCCTCCGATGAGCCGCCGGCCAAGCGCCACTGCCCCTGGCCCGGCAATCTCAGCGATTTCGACAGCGACGACGACGACGCTGATGAAGAAGACGAGGACAACGAAGGTCCTGCCGGCGGTCGCTACGGCGAGCGACGACGAGCCGGCTGGGAGCAGCGCCGACGACGGCGATGATGGCGACGACGACGAAGGCAGCAACGGTCCCTAGATAGGATCTTAGCTCAGGGCCATCAGTAGTAGACGGGCAATGTAGCCCCTAGGATCTTCTTTTGAGAGCAATCAGCTCTTTATGTAAGAACTCTAGTTAATCAATGGAGAACTTCCCCAACTCTCTTTTTTTTTTTTATGATAATCTAGCCGATTGCCCTTCATACCGTGCTTGCCGATTGCCAACCTGGTCGGTGCTTTAAGGAGCCGATGGCAATGCATCGGGCTCCCATGATAAACTCGAGGTAGATCCATCCAGACCTCCACCCCTGGGACGAGCCGCAATTGCGCAAATCCTAGATCCTGGAAATGCAGACTCAACCACACGGACTAATGGACCTCAGCGGCATTCTCATCTACCGGATCCTCTTTGCCACTGTCCTGATAATGTCTCATCTCTTCGTAATCTCGCCTGGTCCAAAGTCCGTCAGCGATCGTTGCCTCCTCCCATTACCTCCGGCCCTTCCCGTCTGCAATAACTCACCCCCTCTTGACGAGTTACGATGCGAGCAAGCCGATTTTAACCAAATCGGCTCCATAGAACAAGGAATCCTTAAAGGGCGAGCTGCCCCCGAGCCTTAGCTCAGGCGAGGATAAAAGCAGACAAACTGATTGAGCCACTATCGGTTTCCCAACTGTATCACTGTGTTAGGCTCAAGGAGCCAGCCTTTGGCAAATTTTGGAAGGGTCAGCAGTTCTCTTGAACCGAGGATCCACCTTGCTGTCTTAATTAGCTCATCCTCTTGGGCGAACTGATGCAGCTCCTGGTGCAAATAGCTTGGCTAGAATGATTCGGCTCTTCAAGATCATCGGCTGTTCTCATGACCCTAGACCGATCCGCAAGCTTGCGCTAACACTGCCGATTTGGTGATGGATGCTCTGTGAAACTCACCAAACCCCTTGAGTCGTTGGCCAAGCGTCGGCTTTGCCCCATGAATCCTCAACAAGATTACGAGCCCTACTAGCCAATCCAGCGGGCTGGCTATCTGGTTCCGGTAGGTGCCCATCACAAAGCCCCGTGCGTATCGCCCAATTGGTCTATATGTAGACACTGATGTTTCTGGTGACCACAGCATCATTCTTCAGGCAAGCTAAGATGTAGGGCTAGCCGACTGGGAAAAAATCGGCTTCCTATAATGAAGGACCCTTCAGGGTCAACTGTCTCCCTGAGCTTCTTCCGTTCAAGTCCCGCGTCTTTGGCAGACTGATACAGCCCTTGGTGAAGATGTTTCCCAACGTTTTTCCCCCCCTTTCGGCCGTGACATGCCGCAGCCGATCGCCCCATCATTGAATATTCTCCTGATTCCAGAAGAGACATACTGCTTCACGGGGTTGCGACCCGACATTGTCAACACCATGATCCGCTTGGGGTATCAATCATTTTGTTGAGAAGAGAAGTTTTGATGTCTTCGATTTTTTGTGGCCGACTTGTTTATGTATCGGCCCCCGCACTTGAGCTGTTCTGTTGGGACACTTGACATCCGTCCCCAACTCCGTACCATCCCTCTGTGTGCCCCCCGAGCCGATTTTGTCAAGTAATTGATGGTATCGGCTCTTCAGGCAGCCCCTGCTGGGTCAAATATCAATCCCAGGCCGAATAGGTGGTGGGGATAATTTTGGCCGATTGCTGGAATCGGCCTCCACATTGCTTGCCCAGTGAAGGTTTTATGATGTTCTTCAACAAACCCTTTGGGCCGATCGCAAGGATCAGCCTCGACACATTTGTCCATCGATGTTTTTCCTGAACGGACTCGGTACGCTCGCTCCAAGGCGGGAGAGGTCCCAGACGCTCGAACACGGATACGTTGGCTGTCTCCTTCTTCTTCTGGTTGCATTCTGGGCAGTTGCCGATTGTTGGTAATCGGCTCATTCCTGAATCCCAGCAGTGTCTGAAGAAGGGGCAGTCCCAGTGCCTTCCCACGTTATCCGACCCTTCAGACCTTCCTCCGGCGCGACGTTCATACCCGTCGTCGTGGCCGTTGGTCCGACGATACCTCCCGTCCGCATCAGACCGATGATCTCTTTGCTCGCCTTCGCCGTAGCGGTGATGTCGGTCGTATGGCTGATCGTATTTGCTGAGGAGGTGCTCGGGAAACGAGCGTGGACGCTGTGGGTTCCTCACCTCCTCCTTGGCCAGGTACCGTTTATTGTCGTCTTGGGGCCGGTCTCGCGGACCGGCTCCCTCCTTCTCTCTGCCACGAGCGTGGCTGCTCTCCGCTTTGTCCGCGCCATGGCGAATCACGAACCCTGCCATATTGGCATCGAACGAGAACCCTGGTTCCCTTATGGAGTGGCTGAGGTCGACCGTATCGTCGCCAGGCAAAGGACGTGTGCCTCCGTCGAGCCTGATGCCGTGTGAACGGGTCTTCCCATAGGAGCCGATGAGTTCGGTTCCGATGACCGCCTTGGCCTTGTTATGCTTCTTCGTGGGCTCGCCAGTGAGCTCCTCGTATGTGACCGGAGTTTCTTCCGCCATCTCCGATGTGGATGGCGAGGTGGTTGTCGCTGAAGATGAGTCGTTGAAGATTCGTCCCACCGGGCGTGCCAGAATGTGTTGGCGTCAGAAACCCACCGGCGGGCAGCGACTGGCCAACACGGTAGAGCCGGGAATGACTAGGGCTGCGGCTGGCCCCAGTCCCTCAGAGCGACGGCCCGCAAAGCCTCCTGGTCGCGCGCCGATCGTCTGGGTCGCAAGGGCGTGCCACCCGACCTATACCCGGTCGGGAAGGTGTGGATGATGCCTCGCTTAGTTTCTCGCAGGGCACACACGTACACGTTAAATACGAGCCTCGATCGGCTCTCGGGTTGTCCCGTGAATCGGCTCGGGGAGCCGATTCACCCATGATTCGTCCAAGGTGGCCGAATATATGGTGGTCCTGCTTGATCAATATAAAGCGTATGAGATCCACGACGATCTAGGGTTTTCACCGCATAATCGGATCATCCTACTCACGATTGGGCCTCGCGCTCACGCACGGTAAACGTAAGCCAACCCTAGACAAGGCCTAAAAACCAACACTAGGTTGATCCTCGGAACGTCCTGTCTAGGGGCAGCAAACTACACCCTGCATGCCGCTGGATCCTCCAACCCTTTGTAAGGCCTAACTATTGCAGATATTAAACTAATCCTTGATGAATCAAGGATCGACCATAACGGATCAGATCTACTAAATAAAGATCAAGCGGGGTGCCGCCCCTGCACCCATGATGAGGCACAAGGACGGCTAGACGCGCAAGGGTTGCACTACGCGAGCATATGATGCTAAGAACGGTGCTAACCCTAACGCGTCTACGATAACTACGTTGCTCGCCATCAAAAACGCTTCAGTACGAGCAACGCATGAACAACTAGGCAGGCTTGTGCTGCCTAGATCGCGAGATGCGATCTAGGCAGCATGATGCTTACCGGAGGAACCCTCGAGACGAAGGAGTTGGCGATGCGCCGAGATTGGTTTGTGTTGAACGTTGGTTGTTGTTTATTCCAAAAACCCTAGGTACATATTTATAGTCCAGCGGACTTTCTAATGTGGGCGTGCACTAAACCGTGCACGAGATAAACTCTAATTTCTACGTAACCTACTATAAAGATACACGGGCCAACTAGCCCAAACTTGATACACAAGGCCGATTCACATATCTGTCCACGCATATATCTTCAAGTCCATCTTGATCGCGGCCCACCTCTGACTTGGCCAAATTCTGGTGATAACAAACATAGACCGCCATCCAGCATGCATCTATGCCTAAAAAGTCCACCTTCAGGTTAGAATCCGCACCCCTTCCAGTATTAAGTTGCAAACAACAGACAATTGCATTAAGTACTGTGCGTAATGTAAACAATACAAATATCCTTAGACAAAGCATTGATGTTCTATCCCTAGTGGCAACAGCACATCCACAACCTTAGGGGTTGCTGTCACTCCCTCAGATTCAATGGAGACATGAACCCACTATCTAGCATAAATACTCCCTCTTGGAGTCACAAGTATCAACTTGGCTAGAGCCTCTACTAGCAACTGGAGAGCATGCAAGAACATAAATAACACATATATGATAGATCAATAATCAACTTGACATAGTATTCCATATTCATCGGATCCCAACAAACACAACATGTAGCATTACAAATAGATGATCTTGATCATGATAGGCAGCTCACAAGATCTAAACATGATAGCACAAGAGGAGAAGACAACCATCTAGCTACTGCTATGGACCCGTAGTCCAAGGATGAACTACTAACGCATCAGTCCGGAGGCGGGCATGGTGATGTAGAGCCCTACGGTGATGATTCCCCTCTCTGGCAGGGTGCCGGAGGCGATCTTATGAACCCCCCGAGATGGGGTTGACGGCGGCGGCGTCTCTGGAACTTTTCTCGTATCGTGGCTCTCGGTACTAGGGTTTTCTCGACGGAAGGAATAAATAGGCGAAGGGGCAGCGTCGGGGGATGCCCGAGGGGCCCACCCCATAGGCCGGCGTGGCCAGAGGTGGGGCCGCGCCGCCCTATGGGGTGGCCGCCTCGTGGCCCCTCTCCGTCTCCTCTTCGGTGTTCTGGAAGCCTCCGTGGAAAATAGGACCGTGGGCTTTTGTTTCGTCCAATTCCGATAAATCTCTAGATGATGGTCCTATGTTACTTGATAATATTAATTGTACTACTAATGAAAATGGGATTCGAGAGGTCTTGACTTTATCTAGGAGTCCCATATCTTTTGAGATTGATCAATCATCTTGTTATAGTATTGATAAAAGTGGTTTTGAAAGTTCTGATCCTATTATTTTTAAGCTTGATAAAAATTATGTGTTTATGGATCATGAAAAGTATGCTGCATGTGATAGTTATATTGTTGAGTTTGTTCATGAGGCTACTGAAAATTATTATGAGAGAGGAAAATATGGTTGTAGAAATTTTCACGGTACTAAAACACCTCTCTACATGCTGAAAATTTTGAAGTTACTTGTGTTTTATCTTCCTATGCTTGCCACTTTGTTCTTCATAAATTTATTTGTGTACAAGATTCCTGTGCATAGGAAGTGGGTTAGACTTAAATATGTGTTGAACTTGCTTTTTGATGCTCTCTTTTGCTTCAACTCTCATCCTTATGTGAGCATCATTAAAATTGCTAAGCCCATCTTAATGGCTATAAAGAAAGAACTTCTTGGGAGATAACCCATGTCTTTATTTTGCTACTGTTTTGTTGTGTCTTGGAAGTTGTTACTACTGTAGCAAACTCTCCTTATCTTTATTTTATTGCATTGTTGTGCGAAATAAAGTCTCTAATAGAAGGTTGATGCTAGATTTGGATTTCTGCGCAGAAACAGATTTCTATCTGTCACGAATTTGAGTAGGTCTCTCTGTAGGAAACTCAGAAAAATCTGCCAATTTACGTGCGTGATCCTCAGATATGTACGCAACTTTCATTAGTTTTAAGTTTTCTGATTTGAGCAACGGAAGTACCTCTTAAAAATTCGTCTTTACTGGCTGTTCTGTTTTGGCAGATTTTGTCTCTGTTTTTTGCATTGTCTCTTGTGGACTTTAAGTGAGGCTTTCTAGACGTAGAGAGCTGTAGCTAATGTTTTATTGAGTTCTTGCAATGTTTCACTACAGGACCAAAGTGGATTAAAGTTTTTTGAGTACTAACCCCTCTAATGAAGTTTATGAGAAGTTTGGTGTGGCAGAAGTTTTCAAGGGTCAAGAGAGGAGGATGATATATGATCAAGAAGAGTGAAAAGTCTAAGCTTGGGGATGCCCCCGTGGTTCATCCCTGCATATTTCAAGAAGACTCAAGCGTCTAAGCTTTGGGATGCCCAAGGCATCCCCTTGTTCATCAACAACTTATCAGGTCACTTCTAGTGAAACTATATTTTTATTCAGTCACATCATATGTGCTTTACTTGGAGCGTCTGTGTGCTTTTATTTTTGTTTGTGTTTGAATAAATTCAGATCCTAGCAATCCTTGTGTGGGAGAGAGACACGCTCCGCTTTTTCATATGAACACTGGTGTTCTTAACTTTATTTTAATGTTCATGGCGGAGTTGAAAACCGTTGCACTTATTGATATTTGGTTGGAAACAGAAAATGCTTCATATTGTCTTGAATAATTTGATACTTGGCAATTGTTTTTAGCTCTCAAGTAGATCATGTTTAAGCTCATCCACCATGTAGTTTAAACCTATTAGTGGAGAACTACCGTAGAGCTTGTGAAATTTGATTTGCATGATTGGTCTCTCTAAGGTCTAGATATTTTCTGGTAAAAGTGTTTGAGCAACAAGGAAGACAGTGTAGAGTCTTATGATGCTTGCAATATGTTCTTATGTAAGTTTTGCTGTATCGATTTATACTTGTGTTTGCTTCAAACAACCTTGCTAGCCAAAGCCTTGTACTGAGAGGGAATGCTTCTCGTGCATCCAAAACTTTGAGCCAAAACCTATGCCATTTGTGTCCACCATATCTACCTACTATGTGGTATTTCCTGCCATTCCAAGTAAATACTTCATGTGCTACCTTTAAACAATTCAAAAGCTATTATCTCTTATTTGTGTCAATGTTTTATAGCTCATGAGGAAGTATGTTGTGTTTTATCTTTCGATCTTGTCATTTACTTCTGACAGACTCTCACCAATGGACTAGTGGCTCATCCGCTTATCCAATAATTTTGCAAAAAGAGCTGGCAACGGGGTTCCCAACCCCAATTAATTAACTTTCATTAATAATTCTGTTCACATGTTTTGCCCTGATCTATCAGTAAGCAACTTAATTTTGCAAATAGACACTCCTCCATGGTATGTGAATGTTGGAAGGCACCCGAGGATTCGGTTAGCCATGGCTTGTGTAAGTGATACGTCTCAAACGTATCTATAATTTCTTGTGTTCCATGCTACTTTTATAACAATACTTGCATGTTTTATACATACTTTACATCATTATTATACATTTTCCGGCACTAACCTATTAACAAGATGCCGAAGCGCCAGTTCCTATTTTCTGCTGCTTTTGGTTTCAGAAATCCTACAAAGGAAATATTCTCGGAATTGGACGAAATCAACGCCCAGGGTCTTATTTTTCCGCGGAGCTTCCAGAAGACCGGAGGGGTTACGAAGAGGGGCCACGAGGGCCCGGCACCATAGGCCGGTGCGGCCAGGGAGGGGCCCGCGCCGCCCTATGGTGTGGGCCCCTCGCGCCGCCTCTTGACCTACTCTTCCGCCTACTTAAAGCCTTCGTCGCGAAAACCCCTGTACCGAGAGCCACAATACGGAAAACCTTCCAGAGACGCCGCCGCCGCCAATCCCATCTCGGGGGATTCAGGAGATCGCCTCCGGCACCCTGTCGGAGAGGGGAATCATCACCGGAGGGCTCTACATCATCATGCCCGCCTCCGGATTGATGTGTGAGTATTTCATCCTTGGACTATGGGTCCATAGAAGTAGCTAGATGGTTGTCTTCTCCGCTTGTGCTATCATTGTTTAGATCTTGTGAGCTGCCTAACATGATCAAGATCATCTATTTGTAATGCTACATGTTGTGTTTGGTGGGATCCGATGAATCTAGAATATTATTTCAAGTTGATTATCAATCTATCATATATGTGTTGTTTATGTTCTTGCATGCTCTCCGTTGCTAGTAGAGGCTCTGGCCAAGTTGATACTTGTAACTCCAAGAGGGGGTATTTATGCTCGATAGTGGGTTCATGCCTCCATTGAATCCGGGACGAGTGATGAGAAAGTTCTAAGGTTGTGGATGTGTTGTTGCTACTAGGGATAAAACATCGATGCTTTGTCTAAGGATATTTGTGTTGATTACATTACGCACCATACTTAATGCAATTATCTGTTGTTTACAACTTAATACTGGAGGGGTGCGGATGCTAACCCGAAGGTGGATTATTTAGGCATAGATGCATGCTGGATAGCGGTCTATGTAGTTTGTCGTAATGCCCTGATTAAATCTCATAGTAATCATCATTGATATGTATTGAATTTTTATTTGTCAATTGCCCACCTGTAATTTGTTCACCCAGCATGTTAGTTATCTTATTGGAGAGACACCACTAGTGAACTATGGACCCCGGTCCATTCTTTTACATCTGAATACAATCTACTGCAATCATTGTTCTTTATTGTTCTTTGCAAACAAACATCATCTTCCACTCGATACGTTTAATCCTTTGTTTTCAGCAAGCCGGTGAGATTGACAACCTCACTGTTACGTTGGGGCAAAGTATCTTGATTGTGTTGTGCAGGTTCCACGTTGGCGCCGGTTTCACTGGTGTTGCACCGCATGCACTACACTCCTCCACCAACAACCTTCACGTGCTTCTTGGCTCCTACTGGTTCGATAACCTTGGTTTCATACTGAGTGAAACTTGCTTCTATACGCATCATACCTTCCACTTGGGGTTCCCAACGGACGTGTGCTTCGCGCGTATCAAGCTAAATTTCTGGCGCCGTTGTCGGGGAGATCAAGACACGCTGCAAGGGGAGTCTCCACATCCAATCTCTTTACTTTGTTTTTGTCTTGCTTTACTTTACTTTATTTACTGTCTTGTTTGCTTTATATCTAAAAACACAAAAAAATAGTTGCTTTACTTTCTGTCTTGTTTACTAGCTCTATATCAAAAACACACAAAAATTAGTTGCTTGTCTTTACTTTATTCTACCTGCTTAGTTTACTTTTATTACTGCTACAATGGGTACTCCTGAAAATACTAAGTGTGTGATTTCACTAGCACAAATAATAATGATTTTATAAGTACTCCTATTGCTCCACCTGCTACTACAGCAGAATTCTATGAAATTAAACCTGCTTTACTGAATCTTGTTATGAGAGAGCAATTTTTTGGTGTTAGTACTGATGATACTGCTGCCCATCTTAATAATTTTGTTGAACTTTGTGAAATGCAAAAGTATAAGGATATAGATGGTGATATTATAAAACTGAAATTGTTTCCTTTCTCATTAAGAGGAAGAGCTAAAGATTGGTTGCTTTCTTTGCCTAAGAATAGTATTGATTCATGGACTAAATGTAAAGATGCTTTTATTGGTAAATATTATCCCCCTGCTAAGATTATATCTTTGAGAAGTAGCATTATGAATTTTAAGAAATTTGATAATGAACATATTGCTCAAGCATGGGAGAGAAAGAAATCTTTGGTAAAGAATTACCCTACCCATGGACTGACTACTTGGATGATCATCCAAACCTTTTATGCAGGATTGAATTTTTCCTCGAGGAACCTATTGGATTCAGCTGCTGGAGGTACTTTTATGTCCATCACCTTAGGCGCCGCAACAAAGCTTCTTGATGATATGATGATCAATTACTCTGAATGGCACACTGAAAGAACTCCACAAGGTAAGAAGGTAAATTCTGTTGAAGAAACCTCTTCTTTGGGTGATAAGATTGATGCTATTATGTCTATGCTTGCAAATGGTAGATCTCATATTGATCCTAATAATGTTCCTTTAGCTTCATTGGTTGCTCAAGAAGAAAATGTTGATGTGAATTTCATTAAGAATAATAATTTCAACAACAATGCTTATAGGAATAATTATGGTAACAACAACTATATGCCATATCCTTCTAATAATGGTAGTGGTTATGGTAATTCTTATGGTAGATCTGTTTTGCCTAGTGAGGAAAAGATACTGGAAATTGAAAGAACTACTAAGAGCTTTATGCAATCACAATATGAGCAAAATCAATTGTTTACTAAAACTATGAATGAACAATCTGCCTTCTTGAAGAATATATAGGAAATCAACTTGAAAACTTGAATGTGAAAATTTCTGGTTTGCAAACTAAACTTTCAAATGCTGAAAATCGAATCTCATATATGTCTGAATCACAATCTTCTCTAATTAATAAAATGGCTGCTAAACCTGAGGATAATGATAAAAAAATTCTGCTAGAGCAAATGTTATCCAAGTTCGAATTAATGATAATATTAGAATGTTGGCTGAATTGCATGCTAGGTGGGATAGAGAAGAAAAAGAAAAACTTGCTAAAGAGAATAATGTAGCTAAAGTTTGGACTATTACCACCACTAGTAATGTTGATTCTACACATGTTGCTACACCTCCTACTATCAATGGTAAAATAATTGGTGTTGGCAATGTTTCTACTCCTAGTGCAAAGTGTGAAAAATGCCTGAAACTGCTGAAACTGCTTGTGATAAAACTGCTGAAATTTTTCAAAATATTATGGACAATGATCCCATTGCTGTAGATCATAATGGTTTAGATTTTGATGATTGTCATATTACTGAAGTTACAAAGTTCTTACAAAAACTTTCTAGAAGTCCTAATGCTAGTGCTATAAATTTAGCCTTTACAAAACATATTACAAATGCTCTCATTAAAGCTAGGGAAGAGAAATTAAAACTTGAAGCTTCTATTTCTAGGAAGTTGGAAGATGGTTGGGACCCCATCATTAAGATGAAATTCAATGATTTTGAATGTAATGCTTTATGTGATCTTGGTGCAAGTATTTCTGTTATGCCTAAGAAAATTTATGATATGCTTGACTTGCCACCATTGAAAAATTGTTATTTGGATGTTAATCTTGCTGATAATTCTAAAAAGAAACCTTTGGGGAGGATTGATAATGTTTGCATTACGATTAACAATAACCTTGTCCCCGTTGATTTTGTTGTCTTGGATATTGAATGCAATGCATCTTGTCCTATTGTCCTGGGAAGACCCTTTCTTCGAACTATTGGTGCTGTTATTGATATGAAAGAGGGAAATATTAAGTATCAATTTCCTCTCAAAAAAGGTATGGAACACTTCCCTAGAAAGAGAATGAAGTTGCCTTTTGATTCTATTATTAGAACAAATTATGATGTTGATGCTTCTTCTCTTGATGTTACTTGATTTGCACTTTCGCGCCTAGGCGAAAGGCGTTAAAAAAGCACTTCTTGGGAGATAACCCATGTTTTTATTTTACTACTGTATTGTTGAGTCTTGGAAGTTGTTACTACTGTAGCAACCTCTCCTTATCATGTTTTTGTGCCAAGTAAAGTCTCTATGGTAAAGTTGATGCTAGATTTGGATTGCTGCGCAGAAACAGAATTGCTGCCTGTCACGAATTTGCGTAGAACTCTCTGTAAAAAAATCAAAAAAATCTGCCAATTTACGTATCTATAATTTCTTATGTTCCATGCTACTTTTATAACAATACTTGCATGTTTTATACATACTTTACATCATTATTATACATTTTCCGGCACTAACCTATTAACAAGATGCCGAAGCGCCAGTTGTTGTTTTCTTCTGTTTTTGGTTTCAGAAATCCTACAAAGGAAATATTCTCTAAATTGGACGAAATCAACGCCCAGGGTCTTATTTTTCCGTGGGCTTCCAGAAGACCGGAGGGGTTACGAAGAGGGGCCACGAGGGCCCGGCACCATAGGCCGGCGCGACTAGGGAGGGGCCCGCGCCGCCCTATGGTGTGGGCCCCTCGCGCCGCCTCTTGACATACCCTTCCGCCTACTTAAAGCCTTCGTCGCGAAAACCCCTGTACCGAGAGCCACGATACGGAAAACCTTCCAGAGACGCCGCCGCCAATCCCATCTCGGGGGATTCAGGAGATCTGCTCCGGCACCCTGCCGGAGAGGGGAATCATCACCGGAGGGCTCTACATCATCATGCCCGCCTTTGGATTGATGCGTGAGTACTTCATCCTTGGACTATGGGTCCATAGCAGTAGCTAGATGGTTGTGTTCTCCGCTTGTGCTATCATTGTTTAGATCTTGTGAGCTGCCTAACATGATCAAGATCATCTATTTTTAATGCTACATGTTGTGTTTGGTGGGATCCGATGAAGCTATAATATTATGTCAAGTTGATTATCAATCTATCATATATGTGTTGTTTATGTTTTTGCATGCTCTCCGTTGCTAGTAGAGGCTCTGGCCAAGTTGATACTTGTAAATCCAAGAGGGGGTATTTATGCTCGATAGTGGGTTCATGCCTCCATTGAATCTGGGACGAGTGATGAAAAGTTCTAAGGTTGTGGATGTGCTTGTTACTACTAGGGATAAAACATCGATGCTTTGTCTAAGGATATTTGTGTTGATTACATTACGCACCATACTTAATGCAATTATCTGTTGTTTACAACTTAATACTGGAGGGGTGCGGATGCTAACCCGAAGGTGGATTATTTAGGCATAGATGCATGTCTGGATAGCGGTCTATGTACTTTGTCGTAATGCCCTGATTAAATCTCATAGTAATCATCATTGATATGTATTGAATCTTTATTTGTCAATTGCCCACCTGTAATTTGTTCACCCAGCATGTTAGTTATCTTATTGGAGAGACACCACTAGTGAA
>NC_061513.1:13571351-13586842 GCF_022539505.1 Lolium rigidum
ACTCCCATAAGCGCTTTTCTTTAACGCCTTTCAGCTAGGCGCAGATAGTGCTAATCAAGTATAATCAAGAGAAGAAGCATCAACATTATTACCACGGGCTTTACGCCTACCTTTCTTACTCTTATTCTTACTCTTTGGTCTAGGGAATACATGACCGCATCCGGGTGTAGAGGTGAAATTTAGATTACCTTTTCCCACATCTATGGTTGCTCCCAATAGTTTTAGCAGGGATCTTCCAAGTGTGATTTGTCCTGTCCCTACACATTCAATAACGAGATAATCAGTGGGTACTGTTCTTCCAAGAAAGGTGGTGAACACACCTTCAGCTATCCCCTCAGGAATTATAACAGAATTATCATTAAGAGTTATTCCTTCTCCACCTTCAGTAAGTCCCCAAAGTGTCAAAGATTCATAAATACTTTTAGGCATAAGGCAAAACTCAGACATAATATCACAACGGGCATAAAAAGTTTCACCACAAATAGCAACCTTAATAATAGGGACCCACATTGAAGGTTCAAAGCTTACTGGAACATAATCATAATATTCACGAATCTGATTATACCCTTCTTTTAAACAAGATATATTTGTCTCGAGAGTGTTTAGTCTATTATGAATGCTAGCAAGAGATGAATCAATTTTACTAGCTGAGCTAAATGATGCAACCAATTTTTTATGGCATTAAAAGCTTGATCCCCATCGCAGTGAAGGAAATCTCCTCCCACTACAGCATCCAAAGCATACCTATAGCAAAGAATGAGCTAAAATAAAAGTTACTAAGAAGCAAACTTAGAGTCATTTTAGGTTCTGTTTTACCATAAGAATCAAAAATTCTAGACCAAGCATCTTTAAAACTCTCCTCATCCCCTTGTTTAAAAGTAAAGATCAATTCCTCAGGTGACGAAGTAACAAGTACAGGGCTAGACATGATAACAAAATAAATTAAATGCAAGTAACTAATTTTTTTGTGTTTTTGATATAAAAAAAGCAAACAAGACAGAAAATAAAATAAAGCAAGACAATAAACAAAGTAAAGAGATTGGGTGTGAGAGACTCCCCTTGCTGCGTGTCTTGATCTCCCCCGCAACGGCGCCAGAAAAGCTTGCTGCTTGCGTGGAGGCAGCTCCTTGTAACGGTAAAGCACACGTCCGTTGGGAACCCAAAGAGGAAGTTATGATGAGTACATCAGCGAGTTTTCCCTAAGTAAGAAACCAAGATTTATCGAACTAGTAGGAGATGAAGGCCACGTGAAGGTTGTTGGTGAAGGAGTGTAGTGTGGTGCAACACCAGTGATTCCGGCGCCAACGTGGAACCTGCACAACACAATCAAACTACTTTATCCCAACTTAACAGTGAGGTTGTCAATCTCATCGGCTTGCTGAAAACAAAGGATTAAACGTATGGTATGGAGAATTATGTTTGCTTGCAAAAAACAACAGAGAACAATGATTGCAGTAGGTTGTATTTCAGATGTAAAAGAATGGACCGGGGTCCACAGTTCACTAGTGGTGTCTCTACAATAAGATAAATAGCATGTTGGGTGAACAAATTACAGTTGGGCAATTGACAAATAGAGATGCATATACATATCATGATGACTACTATGAGATTTACTTAGGGCATTACGACAAAGAACATAGACCGCCATCCAACATGCATCTATGCCTAAAAAGTCCACCTTCAGGTTAGAATCCGCACCCCTTCCAGTATTAAGTTGCAAACAACAGACAATTGCATTAAGTACTGTGCGTAATGTAAACAATACAAATATCCTTAGACAAAGCATTGATGTTTTATCCCTAGTGGCAACAGCACATCCACAACCTTAGGGGTTGCTGTCACTCCCCTAGATTCAATGGAGACATGAACCCACTATCTAGCATAAATACTCCCTCTTGGAGTCACAAGTATCAACTTGGGCAGAGCCTCTACTAGCAACGGAGAGCATGCAAGAACATAAATAACACATATATGATAGATCAATAATCAACTTGACATAGTATTCATATTCATCGGATCCCAACAAACACAACATGTAGCATTACAGATAGATGATCTTGATCATGATAGGCAGCTCACAAGATCTAAACATGATAGCACAAGAGGAGAAGACAACCATCTAGCTACTGCTATGGACCCATAGTCCAAGGATGAACTACTCACGCATCAGTCCGGAGGCGGGCATGGTGATGTAGAGCCCTCCGGTGATGATTCCCCTCTCCGGCAGGGTGCCGGAGGCGATCTTCTGAACCCCCCGAGATGGGGTTGACGGCGGCGGCGTCTCTGGAACTTTTCTCGTATCGTGGCTCTCGGTACTAGGGTTTTCACGACGGAAGGAATAAATAGGCGAAGGGGCAGCGTCGGGGGCGCCCGAGGGGCCCACCCCATAGGCCGGCGCGGCCAGAGGTTGGGTCGCGCCGCCCTATGGGGTGGCCGCCTCGTGGCCCCTCTCCGTCTCCTCTTCGGTGTTCTGGAAGCCTCCGTGGAAAATAGGACCGTGGGCTTTTGTTTCGTCCAATTCCGAGAATATTCGTAAACTAATTTTTCTGAAATCAAAAACAGCAGAAAATAGGAACTGACACTGCGACATCTTGTTAATAGGTTAGTCTCGGAAAATGCATAAAAACATTATAAAGTATGACTAAAACATGTTGGTATTGTCATAAAACTAGCATGGAACATAAGAAATTATAGATACGTTGGAGACGTATCACCCCCCGACGCAAACGGACAATTTGCGCCTAGTGACCATTTCAGCGTTCGCAAGACGACGAAAAAACGGACGCGTGCGAACAATTTAAGCGTCTGAAATGTGTCTCCCATTGGAGATGCCCTAACAGATACAACTATCGCAATCTTGTTTGTTACAAAATCTAGCTGGTGAGAAATCTGTTAGAGAACCTAGTTGCTGACAACATAAAAAATAAAAACCGGATATTAACACTCCCTATTGATAGAATTGTCTATAAAACATGATTTTGTGTATCAATATTTAAACATTGGTGGATGGAGTTGTACAACGATCACTTCACCACATTAAGGTTGTGTTTGAAATTGTGGTGTAGTGTCATATAATCCCATTTTCTCAACCAGCTTTTACCCATTTCATTGTTTGTTTAACCTATCTTTAGCAGTTTGTGGCTAATTTTCCCCAGCATATTATAGGCTAAGTACAACACAACACAGTTCAGCAAATGAAAACTATGCCTAAGAGATTGTTCACAATGTTTGACTTGTTCCATCAGTCCCATCGTTATCAGGGGCAATGGATATACGTAGAGTTCAACAGTTGATCATCAAACTATGCGCGTTTCCCTAATCAAACTATAGTTCCACGAGAAAATGGAGGAGTCCAGGAAGCAACGTCGCTAGTTCCGGTACAGAGACCAAGTTCTTTATCTGGCTCTGAAAAAAAAAACTAAGAAGCAAACGCGCAAAGCTGTAGTAATTGTCATCTATCTATAAAAAAAAAAGAAGCAACACACAAGCTGTTGTCAGTTAGAAACATAGTACTAGTTGTTGTCACTTGTCAGCGTTGGCCCGGTTGTTTTAAATTTGGTAACAACCAAGCTTGTAAACTCTACTAGTGGAACAAGATTTATAAATATACAGGAACAAATTAATTTGAGGGTACACATATTTCTGGTTTTTATCGGAACAATTAATGGTATCTAATGAAGGAAAAAATCTGGCAAACAAATTTATGTTTGTTAACAAAGACAAAAGGGCACCAATTGTTGATTAACTGGAAAAATCATACTCCATTTTTGAAGCAGATGCAAGGTTTAGTGAATTATTAGCGTTAAAGGAACAGGCGAGATCTTGTTAAAAAAAAATACAGGCGAAATCACGTACGACATCCCCTATGGCATGATTGGCGATTTGGCATGGAATATTGACTAGCGTGTAGCGGGTATTTTTATTATATCGTGCGCGTACGTTGATTCCGTCCTGGGTTGTTGCTGTACTTGCCACAGTAATCGGTAGTAATTTGGTGCACCATATATTCATGAGAAATTATACGCCCCAAGTATTCCCACCATACATAGATCCCCACTAATCTCGATCTCTTCTTCCTTCCTGAAGGAGAGAGAGAGAGACTTGCAAATCGCAGCCGGCGCGCGATGGGAAGCGATATGCAAGTGCTAGGGCGGCAAGAAAGCTGGATGGAGAAGCTGAAGCTGAAAATCGACCAGGAAGCTGATGGCGTTTCCTTGAGCATCCCTCCCTACTTCCGAAGATTCGACCGAATCAATAACCGAGAGTGCCCGTCCATCTTCATGTGGCCTCGCCGCCAAGTAGCTGACGCTGTCGCCGCCGTAGCAGCTCCCATGCCCATGACCACCGCTGCACAGACGTCTTCATCCCAGCAACCCCTGGATCACATTCACACCAGCAGGGGGTCGACCGGCCGCAACGTCATCGTCGCCGCCGTCGGGCCGTACAACCACCACCAATCGGAGTCGGCAACGTCATCGGAGTCGGCGCCGCTTCTCATCACCTACGCCAAGAAGTGTGCCATCGTCAAGTTCCTTTCTCGGCGAGAGTTCGGGCTGGACACCGTCGCCTTCCTCGGGTGGGCGCTTACGAACGACGCCCGTGTTCGCCAATGCTACGAGCGCGAGTCGTTCACGATGAGCCCCGAGAAGCTCGCCGAGGTGCTTCTGCTGGACGGCTGCCTTGTGCTCTTCGCCGTGTTCCTGCTCCGGTCGAGCGTGCGGGAGGACCGGCGGCCCGCGGAGCTGGGTCGTGACGCCCAGCTCAGGGAGGAGTTCTTCTACCTGTCCGCGGACATATCCCTGCACATGAAGCAGACCAGGGTGGACCTGCTGTTGCTGGGCAACCAGATCCCCTTCTTCGTGCTCGCCAAGCTTCACAGCCTGTTGTCCCAGACCTTGTTCAGCGGAATCAATCACAGCATAAAGAAGCTGGCTCTCTCCTGCTTCGACGACATCCGCCCCGGCCGGAGCGGCAACGGCAACGCGGTGCCACCGCCCAGATTCCAAGTTCATCACCTTCTACATCTTTTCCACTGGTCACGGGTGCCCCCAGGCAAGCACGCCGTGGACACCTCCACGATCCTGCTCCACGAGCCGGAATCGAACCTCCCCTGCGCCACCTGGTTCGAGGACTCCCTCACCAGCTTCAGCAAGCACGCAGCCGGTCCAGGCACGCTAGACATCGTCTTCCAGAAGAGGATGTTGGGCGTGCGAGGGGTGCTGCGCGTCCCTGCGCTGCACATCCACGGCTACAGCGAGCTCCTCTTCCGCAACCTCGTCGCGTTCGAGCAGAGGCACCTCCGGTGCGGCCTCGGCGTCACCGCCTACTGCATCTGCATGGCGAGGCTGCTGCAGGGCGAGGCCGACGCCAAGCTGCTGAGGAACTGCGGGATCCTGGCGCACACGCACGAGACCGACAAGGAGGTCGTCGACCTGTTCAGGGGGCTCGCCGACGAGTACCGCGACACCTTCTACTCCAGCGACCTGCTTGGCCTCTGCGAGGACGTGGCGGCGCATCATCGGAGCGCAGCCTCCAGGGCCGTCAAATGGGTCGTGCTGCAGTGCTTCCCCAGGCAAACCGTCACCTTCTTCGTCATCCTCGGGGCCCTCATCTCCATTGCCACGCTTGTCAACACGGTCTACTCCGTGTATAGGTTCTATCATCCGGTCAAGCACTAGACGACACTGGCAGGACCAGACTGGATTCAGCTCACTCGCTCTGCTAGCCGCCACAGGATACTGGATTGTCTACTCTCCTTTCAAATACTCCGTACTTTAATTGAAGTCTTGTTCTGAGACATACAACTACTTCACTGTGGTTTTTTTTTTTTTTTTTGAAAAATAAAATGCTGTTAGCGTCAGCTCTTGGCATGGTCATGGTGCCCCGTCAAAAGGCCAATCACTAGTGATGTATCAATCTGTACCATGGTTTTTCTAGTAAATGATGAGCTCACACGCATAAGAGCATCTCCACGGTGTTCCCCAGATAGGCGCGCCGATATATAGTGCGCTATAGGAACACCTGCACCTGCTTCCAAATTTAGGGAGAGGTTTCACATACCGCCGATTTCTATAAGAAATCCTAAAAAAAACTTTAGACAAGCAAATGTAATATATTAAATCAATTTTAAAAGAGATAGAAATATTACATAGGCTTTGTTACGGAGTTGTAAAAAGTGAAATATCAATGAAACTTAAACTAGAGGCTTTTGCTGGCCCTCATCTTTTTCGCCTGCGAGGAAAGAACACCCAGTCACTCAAATTAGAGGGTTATGATGCTTGCCTACGAAGATGCATTTGGGCTTTTGGTAGACAGGAAACCCTAGCTCCCGCGTCGCTCCCGCGAGCGACCGGGAGCTCTCTGGCGGCGCATCCCCTCGGCCCTCCCCAGCCCCCCCTCCCCCCTTCTCCTCGCCGCCGCTAGAGGGCGCCGCCGGGCAAAGCCCGTGCTGGGCCGGCGGCGGGGCCTTTTCTTCTCCCACGCGCGGCGGTGGAGGCGCGGGTCTCTGCGGTCGTGGTGGGCGTCCCGCTGGCGGAGGGCGCGACGGCGCGGTCGTCTCGGCGATGGCGCGGCGGCTCCGCGTTCTTGGCGGCGTCCTCGTGGCGGCTGCATCCCCAGATGCGGTCGTGGCGGCGGGTGGCGTGGGCTTCTGCCGGCGGGCTGCTGGAGGGTGCTGGGGTCGCCGCCGACCCGACGCGTCGTGCTGTGCTCGTCCGCCCATGGGGGCCTGGTGCGCCGGCGGCGTCGCGGTTGCGGGCCTAGATGGGCTCGCACGGGTCCAGATGGGCTCAGGCGGGCGACTCCCCCTCCTTGGCAGCGCTGGCTCAGCTCTGTATCTGCGTCTACGGAGGGTTGTCCCCTTGGTGGCCCTCCGGCGGCGGTGGTGGCCAGAGTGCTCCGGCGGCGAGCGACGCCAACTACCGGGAGCGCGACCATCTCGGTCTCGTTTTTCTGGCCGGTTTTGGGTGGCTGCTGCGGTGGCTTTTGGTGCGTTTTGCCCTTCTCCGTCGACCTCTAGTTGCCTCCTGCTGCGATGGTTCAGGCCGGCTTTTGGCGCGTCTCGATCTCGCCGTTGGGCGGTCTTTGGCCCGGGTGAAAGCCCTGCTCGGTTATTCCGTTGCGGACCACGGTGACACCTGTGGGTGCCATCTCCCTCCTTGGAGGCGTGGTTTTGGGTATTGACCGTTTCTACCCTCGACGCCAGGGGAAACCCTAGGTCTGACTTGCCGGACCGGGCAGCGGCGGCGCAGCAACGTCGTCCCCTTCTTGAAGGCGTTGTTTGGCTGCGAGGGATGGCTCTCGGTGATGGTAGCCTCGCCGGTGTCCGCTCATCGCTCAAGGTGTGACTCTCTGGAGCGCAATGTACGCCATCGCCAACATGCTTGTCGACCCATTCCCAAGTTTGGCCACACCCTGCCAATCGCGCGCTTCTTCTTCTAGGCGTAGTACGTTGGTCTGGGCAGCTTGGGAAGTTGGTCGTGTTGTTGGAGTTGGCTGTGACGCGGTTTGGAGACTCTGTGCCCCGCCGCCTCGCCATTCTTGGGTTGAGGTTGGGCAAGGTGTGCTTGGCGTCGGTGTTGTAGGAGTGTGTTGTAAGCCAAAAGGCATGTGTGGTGTTGTAGCCATTCTTGGCATTTCTTGTCAGCTTAATACAATGACGCGCACGCTGTTGCGGGTTCTCAAAAAAAAAATGCTTGCCTACGTCGACGCGAAAGAAGAGCATACAGAAACTTAAACTAGAGGCTTTTGCTGGCCCTCACCATCTTCGCTACAAAGAAAGAACATCGAGAAACATAGACTATAGGGCTTCTGCGCATCGCTGATGTTGTCGTGGACTCGTGGTAGTACCTGCGGTAGGATGTATCATCAAAACACCTTCACCATGAGTTGGCTTCCAGGTTATGGGCGCGGGCGAACTTCTCCTTAGCCAGTGTTGGAGGGAACATCTAGCCTTCATCGTCGAACAATATCTCGATAGCCACCTGGCAAAAGCAGCAACTGGCTTCCCACGACTGCATGCCGGCCGGCTCCCGGCCTGCGAGATATTGCGCGAACTTCTCCGAGAGCCTCTTTTAACCGAAAGGGTCCTCGTTGATAAGGACGACGAACTCAAGGAACTCGTAGTGGAAGAAGTTCGACGATTGCGAGCATTCAGGCGGTGGGGATCCTGGCACAACCTGTTGAACCTAAGATGTACCGTGTGGGGAGAAGGTGGTCAACGACACTAGTGTTTGTGTGTGGAGGAGCCGGTGCCCGAGCACCCTGTTTTATACCGGGGGCATCGGTCGGTGGCTAGGCCATTTATTGCTTGGCGAAGGTAGTTGAAGGTATGTGGGGCGGTGGCGCCATGGCTAAGTCATTACATTGACCACTTTTTCAGTAGCTGCCAAGCGAGCCCGAGGGCATCCATCCAACGTGGCGCGAGACGCCGAAGCACCCCGTATGAAGGGGCTGGGGGCTGCACAGGTTTGTCGGTGGGCTCCAAATGGTGCAGGTGCATTATTGGGCGCACCGGTGTGGACCGAAAAAAGTGCCTGACCCCTAAACAGCTATTAGGGTCGCTGTAGGGAGTGCCAGTGGATATGCTCCAAGGACTTCAATATCTCCTATTTTCTCTATTGACAAATACAAAGGTAAAACTTGAATGAGCCAACAAGAGTCGACATGAGGCCGGAGATGGACACAGCCATGCAAGGAGTAAACCACCTCGCATGTAAAACTTTACAACTTACTCGGATGTATCAATAAAATCTATCAGGATTACACTGAGTGTGGACAATCTATCCGTGTTACAGTAATTGATACAGGAATAGCTCGATGGTGCTGTTCTGTAGTACTGTAACCTTACACCGTCTACGTCATCCGTGATAGCCAATCTACAATGACATGAACAACGAAAATCCCATGGCGGGCGTATTTCTGCAGATGGGCTTTCTCAAAAGTGGACCAAACTGTATACCAAAGTCCATGAAAGCTGCAACCGAGAGAAGAATCTGTTAGTACTCAGTAGCATCCAACTTAACTGAATGTGCAAACACAAAGCAACAATTGCAGTATGGTTGATGTAATGTTGCAAGCTTTATGTCTTGTTTGTTCGATAGCTCCTGCTAAAAAGTAGTATCGGATGATAGTGCTATTCAGGACATCAATTGACAAATGACACATGAAAAAACAATCACTACGAAGACAGGTTCTCGTGTGATGAAATGAGTTTGACGTTGGTGCAGCAACTAGGAAGCAACGATGGAACAAAAACTAATGAAGGACGATAGCTCGTATCTTTACCAGGAAAAGGGTGAAAGAGGCAAAAGAGCCCTTCCTGAAGTAGGGCGCCGTGGCCTCCAAAGTCTTCCTCATCAATCTTCAGCAAATACGCGTAGTACAAATGAACTATCACGGTGGAAATAGTAAAGAATCTGCAACATAGAAAAACAAGGTCATACTGGGTTCTGCATTTATCCAAAAAGTGCTAAGGCAATCATAAGACAGCACACAAATTGGAAAATAGGCACAATGTCACTAAGTTCTGCAGCTCACTTGCAATAAACCATCATGGTAATCTTGACTTACTGATACGAAAATACAACCATATTCCAATATGCCACGCAATATAAGCAAACAGGAATATTATTGGACATGACAAACATGGGGTCATGATTTCAACTGTCTGAATATAGAAAATGCTCGGGTATTCAACAAAGATTAGCAATCATACAGAGTCACCACTCGCAACACAATTTTGCAGCAGACTCTAATACTCTATCGTTTGATGTAAGGCAAATTACATATAATCTCATGGAATGAAGAAAGGACATTTCACATTTGGATGTCAGAGTTTGCATTTGGTTTGACAATGCTGATCTTTCCAAGGAACACTAGCAAGACAAACAGAACCTGACAATCATACATCAGCCCTTAACTAACGACAACCTAGAACCTAACAATTTTGGTAATTATGTTGGTTAGCTGGTGGCCAGTTTTCCGAAACAAGACTGAATGTGCAAAGCCTCGAATTGGCAGCGCATGCAACACCCACGGAGCCAAGCCAGTTTCTGAATGACTCGTTGCTCCTCATGGCAAAATCACGAAGTTAAGATTGCTAACCTCACATGTAAGTTGCTCATATGTAACACGATGCGAAAAAACGTGTGGAATTCGGTGTCAAATTCTTTCTCGAAAAAGAATCGTTGTCAGACGAAGCTTAGCGAAGATCACATTCCAACTGAACGGAATCTCGCGGCTGACATATGCGTGAAAGAGAGAGGCAGCTAGATTTTAGGTTTGAGGAGGGAGGGAGGGATGGGACTGACAGTGCGATCCAGAAGGCGCCGACGAGGGGGACGGCCCCCCAGAGCAGGCCGCACGCGAGCCCCACCGCCTGCCGGATCCAGTGCACCGCGTCCAGCAGCTGATCCTGCAAATCCAACAGTCAGAATTGGACGGAGCCACGGGAGGTGGCTGGTGCCCGATGAGCTACGAGAAGCAGCGGCGGCGGCGGCGGCGGCGTACCTTGTCCCAGGATGCCTCCGGGTCGAGGTACCTGGCGAGCTTGGAGGGGAGGACGTGGCCGTTCTGCGCCGCGTGGCTCGGCTGCCTTGCCGCCGCAGACGCCGCCGCCTTGAACTTCTTCATCTCTAGCTCCGGCGCAGCGCGGCCCGGCGGCGGGTGGAGAGATTGGATCGCTGGGGGTGGACTCGGCCGTGAGACAGAGAAAGAGATTAGTCGTCGCCGCTTACTAGCAGGCCCCACGGCGCCAATACGTATTCGTCGCGGTTTCTGCCTTGGCAGGCCGTTGGCGTATTCCAGGGCTTACTTTCCATCTCTTGTAATCAACTCATTTTCTTACACATTTGTTTTCTTGGATTTCCTAGTATCCTCACGTACTGACGTACATCATTTATAAGTTTATGAATTTATAAATCGGTGCGACTGAAAATTGGTTCAAGCTAAATCCTATTGGCCTCGACTTAATTACACGAGCTTGCCTCCGTCGCGCTTCTCCTCCTTCTGAACCCTCCGCGAGGACTCCTTTGTCTTCGCAACCACGCTCATTAAGAACTTACTTTCACCGACCCGTTGTGGGCCGTCTTAGCTCTTCCTCCGATATCCCTATCTGTCGTCTACGGTCCCGCGTAGGCCAACATCACTTGAAAGCATGCATAAAGTATACAATGAGGTTTCTAGCTAAAAGAAACACGCTGAAGTATAAATGTATTGTCTAATCTCTTTCATCAAATCGATATTTTGGTTGCATTGGATAGAGCATGTAATTCTACATAGTATTAGAGTCAAAAGATCTTAAGTTGAGGACCCAGCTAGCGCCATATAAAATGAAAATATTGCAGAGCAACACGGGAGAGAGAGAGAGAGAGAGAGTGTTATAGTATAAATATATTGCCTAGTCTCATTATAGTAATGGATTGCAACGAAAACACATAAATAGAAGAAAAAAAAATTAACCCTTACAACAAGTCCAATGGTGAGTCGCTTGTATAATTGGTTCCATCTATCCGTCTTATTCGTCTTCGGCTAGGAATCGATGGGTCCCCGCCTCCTTTGCTTGCCGTTCCGGCAAAGGGGTGGGGGTGTGGACCTCGGACCCTGTGCTCGACATTGTAGTAAGGTCCCTAAAGTTACTAGTAATTGTGCACGTGCAATGCACGTGTTGGCTAATGTAACATAATTATGAATATTGAAAGCAAAAGAAATTTACAGCATAAAAATGTTTGCACCCATACAACCGACACATTGATTATATGAGTACAGCCTTACATGATATATTGTGGCTTATCACATCATAGGTTTAGTAAATACATATACTCCTGCTAAGCTAGGCTAAGATTGTGACCATCGACTCTAGGAAGATAGCACTGCATGATGCATATGCATAATGGACATACACCCCGTCCATCTGCATCTCACCATTGCCTTTAGGAAATCCAAAATCTAATGTCAAATCTGTTCAACCAACACCAAACTGAGTAATATATTGTGCAGACCATGTTTAATGCAAAAAAACACAAACTTTTAGGTTTATCAAAACTCTAAGTTGGTAAGGAAGTACATAACAGCTTAAATGCATAGGACAGTAGAACAATATTACTAATTACATGGTTTGCTGCGACGATGACTTATTTGGGCAACTACGGCTATAATTCTATTGAGCCATCCAAATCATGTTCACATAAAAATCAAAATACATTTCCATGGAATAATTTAGCTTCATTACAACTCAACAGTTGCAAGAAATAATTATCCTAGAGAGGAAAGAAAAAAGAAAGAAACTGGTTGCAGGTATTGGGATTCTGTAAGTATGGGGCAACTTCAAACCAGTGTGCAGAAAAGGGGAAACAAACGTTGCAGTTTAGCGTGCAATCTTTCATATTTCTCGAATTATCTAGAAAGAGATGAAATGATGTGGTATGAGTCTCTACCCATGATACATTTTGAAATGAAAGAATGAAACATAATGGGAGAATATAGGAAGTTTGAGACGTGGTTATTCCATGTAGGAAATTTAAGTTTCTAATGGAAGTATCCAGCATGAAGCACTTTAAACAATGGCAAAACAGTTGTAGTTGGTCCTATTAGTTATGCCAGGATTAATGTCATAAACTTTATAGACACTTATAAAGCTAGTCAGAATTTTATAAATCATGCCGTCAAATGGCAAAAATATGCTACTTGCACAAAGTTTTGCTTAGTTAACGAAAAATATGTGTGACACCTGATGAACAGAATAATTATTGCACCACTTAACCTTGCTATCCTCGGACCCAGTATCTTTATTTGGTACCTCTCCTTTGAATTCTGGAAATTAGAAATGAAAAACATCACAAAATGAGGATGACCATATTTATCCCCCGCAAAAAGACAGACCATATTCAGTTTCTCCTGCACATACATATAAAAGGTCAAATGGACAATTCCGAGTTTTGCATCGAACTATTGGCTAACTATACCTCAACTTGGCCTGTCATCTGAGCAACCCCTTTTTCACCTGCATGGTGGGTGCTTCCATCAATAATCAGTGTTGGAACCTTTTTTGATTGCCACTTCAAAAGCAGAACAAACCTCGCTCCTTGCATCTTCTAGTGTGTATACCATGTCATCTCTCACTATTGTACGTGGAAACTAACAATAGTGAGAGCAGGGATTTGGTTACCGGTTGGAATACCGCGGTTACCGGCCGGTAACCGGAATTCTCAGCCCCCTCCGGTAAATGAATTTACCGGCCAAAAAATCTCGGTCTATTCAAATTTAGTTTGAATTTAGGCTGATTGGTTAGCCAACCTAAATCGTACGCGTTTCCTCTCCACTATAACCCCATGCCCCAACTCATTGTCTGAATCTTTCACTTTTTTCTCCTCAAAATCTTATTTTCAAAAATATTTAGACATATTTAAGTTTAAAATTCAAATTTTGTTTGAGAATTTCGTCTGGTATTTGACCGGTTATCACCGGTAACCGTGGTTACCGGAAATCTCAGCCCCCTCTGAGATTTTTTTCAAACCGGTACCCAAAACCTTGAGTGAGAGCAGCATTGTGTTTTCTATACCTAAGTTCAGTGATGTTTTATGCAGCATTGTACCTGTAGGTTCAGAACTACATCTCACAGAGAAATAGTGAGTGCAGAAAATAATCAAACGTCAAAGCGAGCTCAAGACATCTCGATGAGTATACCACGAATCAGTAAATAACAGTGACTCTCAGGACATGAGCTCAAAAATGTTTTAATAGGAAAAACTAATTAAAAACACTTTACCAGTGCTAGCAAAACTTATGTCCATTTTTGCTGCAGTGTTTTTAGATAACAAAGATATTACAGGAGAGTAGTGTAGCGTAGCTACTTTGTTGGTCCAATTTCTACAACAAGGTACATGCAGGACTGTATTTTGGTCAGACGCATAGCAAGCTGAAATTAGCTGTGGAGATTGAGGGATTAGTTGTGGAGATTGAGGGAGAAAAGGAAGGGGCAAACCTGTGGCAGTTCATGCGGCCAGCTTCCACTGCATGGTGTATGGTGTGCTGCGTGCTGCGCTACTCGGAGAAGGATCGCACTGTCGCACATGTGGACTGCTCTGCAGCTAGCCGGCGACATCTGCGCCGTTGGCCACTCTCTCATATCGGAAGTTTGGGAATTCCAATCCCAATATATGTATGAACCAAAGTATTGATCTAGAAAATTCCATTCGAAAGTACGATTACAGAGGGCTTCTCCTCATTGGGGGTGAACGGAGCGTAGCGCTGCGAAGCATAGCGCCGGTTCCCCGGGGAGAGGAGGCTTCGTGTGGGGATGCCGGAGCCGGCGGGGATGCCGCTGGCGGAGCTCCGGTCGGCTGGGAGAGTAGTGCTTCGCGTGGGACGCCACAACACTGCTCCGGTTTGCATGCTTGCAGGGCGGCGGCGCGCAGGGCTCGTGCCAGTCGCTGGTCGGTTGTTGGTCGATTCGCATCCAGCAATTTGCCTAAAATTCACACGCACCATGTAAAGCCGATTGGAGATCAGAGGAACTGGGTGCAGGGGACGGGCGGGATGCAGTAGTGGCGGCGTCCAGGGAACCGGCGGTGGGCGGGCAGCGCTGCGGCGGCGTGCAAGGATCCGGCGGTGGGTGGGCAGTGCTGCGGCGGCGGCATGCAAGGATCCGACGGTGGCTTGCAGGGTTCCGGCGGCGGGCGTGCAGGGCTGCGGCGGAGGCGGCGAGCAGGACGGCGACGATGTGCAAGGCGGCGTGATGCGCTGATTGAGGATGGGGAAAAGACAGGGGGAGGGTTACGGGGTTGGTCAGCGTTTTGATTAGTGGCTGACACTGTTTTAGCGCTAAACATGAACCGTATGATCTGTGTTAAACGGTCTGGATTTGATGGATCTGCCCCCTCTGGGTCTTTTTATATTGGTATAGATAGTTTGGCCAACCGTCAGCAACGTTATGGCGGCTATGGCGGTGCCATATGGGACAAGCATGAAGTATCCCTGCCTCCTCATCCACCTCGTCAGCGGTGATCTCGTCGGTGGCGTCAAGGAGGCCAAGGAATCGTCTAATTGTTGCTCCCATGGAATGGTGGACCTCGTTCAGCCTACATGTGTTACATGTTTGATGTTAGAAGATTCAGATTAACTGAAGATTCAATGGCGATGACTTCGGCTCTGGCTAGGACGTTGGTCCTTAGGGCACGTGCACGAAAACTATCATCAACAACGTCAGCCCGACTCCGGTAGGGGAGTGGTGCGTCGGCGGCTCGCTCTGGCTGCTGTAGTAGTCGTTACATGGTCGAGGACCTCACTGTAATATGTTACTATGTTTGGGTGCTTTGTACTTCTTCCCAACTTTTACAAAATATCGGAATCATTATCGCAAAAAATATGGTGAGCCCTTGTATAGACGTAGGGCTGAGGAAAAAAAAAACGAACTAATCAAAAGCTTTGCTCCAAGCTTCTAATTCAGGTGCTTGTTTTCATAACTGTTTTTAGTCTGGTTTAATTTTATGCTC
>NC_061513.1:13586942-13619060 GCF_022539505.1 Lolium rigidum
CAAGCAAAATTCTAATGATGCGGCCGGTGCCACATTTTACTTTGACTCCTATAATCAAGCGGTTATCGGATCGGATCGTACGATACAACTACCGATCAACCGATAACAAAATCCTGACGCCTATTCGTAAGCGTGTTTGTTCTACATGACCTTAAGCAAGGATGGAAGACTGCAGGAATTTGCAACAAAGAGCATTTTGACATCCGAGAGAAAAAAAATTGCAATGGAACTTTCCTAGGTATTCAATCTTGCGTACCAAACACCCTAAATAGAAAAAAAGGCACTCATAAAAAATCAAAACCCTCTACACTTCCGTATAATTCTTTTAAATCAAAGGAGCCGTACTATCGTAGTAAAATAAAAGAAAATAAAAAGCTAAAGAAATTAAGATGTCAGCAGTGGAGAGATGGGATCGGAGGTGTCGCCACAATCAAAAAATCAGTTGGATCAGATCATCATCATCATCATTTTTTCGTTAGAAAAGTTGTGTGGTTGTCCCACCACCAAAGGCCTATTCCATATCTTATCTTCCAAACAACTACTCTACGAACCAACCAACCACTGCTCCGCTACCATTCATCTCTTCTTAGCCTAGTTATTCGAACACACCTATCTCTCTGAGGTGATCATACTACTAAATTTTTTTCAAAGCAGATAGAGGCCTTAATCAGTTCTGCTCACTTAACCCACTTCAGATTTATCATACTCCTTTTGTTGTTGAAAAAGAAAGAGTGTCATAAAAGTGATTAACAGAGGCAGCTAGCTAACTGAATTTTCTGGAAACCATTCCTGATCCATGACAATTTATTGATTTATTATTCACAGATGGCTACTGTTCTGCTTGTTCTGGTCCCTCTTTTACATCTACAGGTTATAGTCTGCAATGATCACAGCTTTTTTCAACCCTCCATTTGTTTCAAAATGTCAAACCAGTTAAACACTTAACTCATACATAATTACATGCACATAGGAGAACTGCTGAAATGGACCATATGAATATGACATGTTGATTGACCTGACATGAAGTCAATGATCGACAGTTATAATACTCTGGTGTTTACTGTCCATATGTGGAGTATTAGGCTGTAAAAGCATTTTTTTTACATTAGTTATGGCCCTACAGATCGAACCAATCAAGCCTGAACCTCTGTACGCACGACGATTCAGTGAACGATAACTGTCCAACGAGCAATCTTGTGGTTTGCCTCACTTTTATCAGGCTCATGGATGGCTCGATGTGCATGTTGTACGCATAGCAGCTCTCTACGTATAATACGTACTCCAGGAGGAGCTGTCAGTTCAGGAATTATGTTCTTTCGTGACGTTGGTGCATGTGAGGGCCCACATGGCAGTGTCCCCAGCAGATTACATGGTACATAGAGATAGTCTAATCCACAAACAAATCCTTATCTCTGGCCTGGCCCTTCAACAGGGATAGCCTCCATCCACGTCTCCTCTCACCACCCATCATAATCCATGGAAAAACACATCTACATCTCTGTCACCTTATCCCACTACAAATTTTAAATAAGGATGAGATGACAGTTCAATTCAGACCAAAATACTAAAATGTATATACAGGTTTGTTTTGCTAGCTTCTTCCATATGAACCATCCTAGATTTGCAATGACGTACTCCCTCGTTCCATAATTCTTGTTGTACTTGTAGTTCAAGTTTGACAAAAGGAATTTATGTTCGAAATAAACCAACATATTGGTCCACTCAAGGGATAACTGCACGTACACATTTCCTTCATGCTTGTTGAAGCCAATTTCATACTGAAATGGAAAGTTCAGTAAGAAAAAGAGTTGACAAAGAAGTAGCCTCCACTAGTTTATTTCCTATTTGGCAATAATCCTTTAGTTGGCATAGTTAAGAGACATCTATTTAAGAGCAATTATGCGGTACTGGATAACATGACCCACAAAATAATACCTGGCCACAAGAACACACATAATGTATAATTATTTATTTTGGGAGGAATCATTATTGTGGAGATTCCTTCCTTCGAAAGCGATGTGCTACCGTTCAGAAAGACATTGTGTATACCGCAAGGGATGTACAAGAAAGCTGTTGCTCATATCCAATCTGTAAGAACAGGGGAGGTAGAAAACACACAAGAAAAAAATCTGGATTTTGTGATTGGCCATTGACCACTTTTAGTTGAAACCAAAGCCTGCATTTGTTTATTTAAATCAGAATATGTACCACTAAGTTACTATTTTGACACCTAATGTTGTAAAAAAATAATGGTGCTGGATCTTCTTATGCACAGCCTGTGTTAGCATAATATAAAAACTAGCACCGTCTGTCTGCTTGTGCAGTATGCTAGGTTTAGTTAACAATGTAGTTCTGGCAGATCTTGGATTTTTAACAACCTCACAGACCAATGACAACTATGATAATACTTAATCAACAAAGTGTTTTTGTCCCATGTAATGCAAAAGCTAGACTCCTTTTCCTCCCCTGACCAAGCAAGAAAATCGTACCCACCTTTACAAAAATTAATTAAATTCGATATGATCTTAAATACTGCTGCATCATGTATGGGAAATTTCATGGCCAGTTATGTGCCCCAGAAAGACAGTGCACCTACCATACCCACCAGCTAGAAGCCCGGTTAGACACACCACTAATCAACCCTGGCCTAATTAACGCTGCTTGCAACAGTCTTTTCTATCTTATTTTATCAATATAAACTCATAACCCCACATGAGCATATGTATGTGCATATGGGACACGTCATCAGATCTGACTGAGCTTACACGAAGCAAGAACCAACCGCTGAAAAGGTAGATAATAAAAACCAAATGTAGATCTAGATCATACCATTCACCCTCTGCCTACGGTAGTAAGCTTGCAACGGTAGATCTACTTCCACTGAACAAGCAGTTAACAGGTGAGCACACACTGACACACATATACTCCACTTAAAAATAGAACTAAATTCCACTCAGAAGTAACACTACCAGGTAAAGATGATAGAGAAAAAAAAGTTGGCAAAAATTGTCCAGATACTTATATTATATCTACTATTTGCATCCACTTTGGACGCCGAGCTACATGTAGCATTTTATTTGCAAACACTCAAAATTCGTGTTTCAAGGATTTAAAAAATTCAAATCAAAATTCTACATATAACTAATGATGTATACTACAATGTTGGTAAATCTCAATACAAACTAATTTATATTTTAGGCTACACAAAAACAACAAATTCTGACAAATTTTATAGTGAATAATGCAGATTTCAAAACTATAATTTTGTCAGATTTTATCAATTTCGAGTAGCCTAGAATATAAATTAGTTTGCATTGAAATTTTACACCATTGTAGCATACATTATTGGCTACCTCTAAAATTTTGTTTCGCATTTTTTTTTGAAACTTCAAAGTATAAATTTTGAGTATTTGAAAATAAAGAGCTACATGTAGCTCGACCTCCGAAACACCATACTACTCTACTTTGAGCACTTTTCATATATAGTATAAATGCTTTGAACATTTTTAAACGAGATAAAAGACTTGTCACTTTCATTAATTAAGAAGAGAGTTGGCTGGTTTATTAGTATAAAATCGGCCAATAACCGGTACAGTCACACTCGTCGATCATCATGTAACATCGTGGGGGCACATACAACCACCCTTGCTACGAACAAAGACTGCACACGCAACACCAAAGCGAGGGTATTCGCCGAGGTTGTCCACCAATGTCGCACTCCAATTTCACCAAAGAATGAGCACCTAGGAAGACCTCATCGTAGCGGCATCATGAAGCCCATACGACCTATACCGACAACCCTTCCCATAGAAGACGGACAGCTCCGATTCTAATGACAAGGTCCAAAGAGAGGATGGGAAAGGCCACACAGAATAAGATCTTTACGACTCGAACACTAGTTGCTAGGTCAGTGTCTTCGGTCGATGAAAGCTCAGAAGAAGAGATAGCAACTTCGACTTCATAGCAAGAGACTAGTCGGACACACTAGAGAATACGCAGACTAGCAAGGTCTTGCCGCGACCGAACCATCACTTACCATCATCGTCGTTGTTGGGCAAGCCGCTACACTAAACCAACTTATTGCGGGCTGGGCACTTGGCAATCGCAACTCCAACACATGCATCTAGCTAAACTGTACAAGGGAAGTGTGAACATGGTCACTAGTCTTTTAACACAACGATCTAAAGGGAAAACGACATGGAGACACCCTCGTCGCCTAACCCTTCGCCAGGTCTAGGACTTTTCCAGAAGAATTGCCAGAGGATTGTGGCTGTAGAGAGCTGCACGGTGGCGCCTCCATGGAGTACCGTGACGCCCACAGAAACCCCACTAGAGGTCGGCAAGAAGGGCAGACCTTCGCCCATAGCCTCAACATACCACAACCTCGCGCATCTGAATTAAGTCTTTAGCCCGCACATTCACCGACCCATGAACCTCTAGAGTGGCAGGACCGCCACTGCCATGCCCAAGACACCACACAACTCGTCACTACAGAAAACTCGGCGACCCAGCGCTAGCCGAGCCCGGCAAGATCCAGCAAACGCCACGACGCATCTTGAAGAAGCCAAGAGCCTCCGAAGTAGCCTAGGAGGTGAGGGTGCCTCCTCACCCTAACTGGCCGCAACAGGGGCCAAAGCCTGTCGTCGCTGTAGGTCAAACCATGCTGATGCCGTCGCCACAACCCACAACGCAGAGAAGGAGATCCCTGATATACCCACATGTAGGTCCCCAGGCCCCATTACGTTGGACGATCGCGTCACTAGGGTGCTGTGAACCGCCGCCTGGACACCATCAACCACCACATCCGTGAAATCGCTAGAGTCCGCATCATGCGTGAGGTCCGAGCCTCCCCACCTATGGCTATAGGAGGAAGTCCATCGCCATTCACCGGCCATGCTTAGCTCAATTTCCTCCTCCCGCGACAGCGAGGGAAAAAAGGGACCCATCGACGTGATCTAGGGCACCACCCGAGGTCGGGGTTGCCCTCCACTTAAAATTAACGATATCAGTCAAAAATAATAAATGGAAAACTTGGTAAATTTTGTTTATCTACTTGCATCTACTATGAAAAGTAAAGAGGCCCCGGTTCGTTCAGACCGGACTGGACCGGCCGTCCCAAGAGAGTGAAAAAACCGGAGGAGGATGTGAAAAAAAAGTAGTGGGTGTGGTGGTATAAAGAAGAGGGACAGGAGAGGATAGCTGAGGGTTTAAGCGAGGAGAGAAGAGAGCGAATCGAAGGACAGACTACAGAGAGAAAGGCGGAGGTTTTTCTCCATCTCCGTCGTCCCCCGATCGATCCAGGAGGGAACCGCAAGGGTACGTATCTGTGGCACCGACGGAGATCCAAGTTCATCCAACAAGGGCGGAAATTTTGATTTTTTTGGGCGATTTCTTATCCTCCCCCGCGCGAGATCCTCCCACTTTCTGGTTGGTACCCCTGCTTTGATTTGATCTGGTGGTTTTCCGCGCGGATCGACCGCCTTTCTCCGGGGGCGCGGTTTCCGATGGGCTCCGCCGGGGGGAAGCTCGGATTCCGCGAGGACCGGTCGAATTATGCTCCGTGATTTGGTTTTGGACTTGGTCCACGGAGACTCGATTTGGATTTGTCCAGCCCTGTGCTGATGGATGTGAACACATCACTTGCAGTTTCAGATGGATTCTTCCGCGCGGGGGGGGGGGGGGTCGGATTCGACCGAATTATGGTCCGCGATTTGGTTTTGGGGGCCGATTCTCGGTCATGGCTGACGGAGCCTCTTAATTCCATCAGATTTGGCAAGTCCTGTGTGCGCACGCTGTACTGATGTGATCACAACACTTGCCATTTCAGACATTTCCGGAGTTGAATTTTGTGAGTTGTCCCTTCGATTTGGTAGGAGACATGATTCATGCCGTTTCTGCAGCTTTCAGCAAAGGATTACTGTTCATCAACTGTCCCTCATATGCCGTGGATGTGATTTGGGTTTTTCTTGATTCAGAATTTGGCTTGGTAGTATCTTTCTTGGATCTGCAAAACATGCCCTGTTGATTCCTCTGTCTTGACCACCAGGGATTTTTTTTCTTCAACTGAATAAAACTTTGTCTCTGAATTTGTTTACAGAAACCAATGAAAAGGATTCCTGCGCAGGTGCTCAGTCTTGGGTGACTCGTTCCAGATGCTCCTTGGAGGTGATCTCACTCTCCTATAAAATCTTCACCGTTTCTTGCTGCTATGGCAAGTCCTACAGCATCAAACCATCCGACTTCAGGTTGCCCTGGGATTGGCCGAAGATGGCCTCTTTCCCTTTTAGAATGATTAGTGTCTTTTTTTGTTCTGTTCTGGTTGGAGCTGAGCAGTTCCAGCTTTGCTGTTTGAGCAATCAGTGATTGGGAATCGTCAATGAACTCGATCTTATTTGTTGCAGATAAAGACAATCCATGTGCGATTTCTGTTTGTTTACTGCCTTCAAAAGCCGTTCTTTTAAGTGAGATCAAGATATGGTGGTGCGGAAGAGGTTGGATTATGGATCTCGCGGCCACCAGGTTCCCGCTATGCCGCGTGTTCCAAGCTCAGCCCGGGTACATATTTGATCCTGTCTGTCATGAACCACAATTTACGTATTGGATATATTTATTAACAGTCAACGATAATTCAGGGGAAACGCTCAACGAGGAGAAAGAAAGACGAGATGTGTGCGTTCGATTTGCTTGCCACCGTAGCGGGATCGCTGTTAGGGGATCAGGAGAACTCGTCCATTGTTCCTAACATCGGTACAGCAGCTTCTAGCTATGCCAGGAAGAGGAAATCAGTGAAAGCCGAACAGCGTGATGATGTTCTGCCGCTCAATTCCATAGCTGTGGGGAACTGTATAGTGGGTTCTGGTGGTGCCTGTGCCTCTCCTAGGCGAACTAACATCTGCTCTGCAGAAAACTCGTCGACACAAAATGAAACTGACTCAGTATTAGAGTCACTAACTGTGGAACCAAATATGTTGGTTAAGGAATCGTTGTTTAGTTGTACAAAATCGTGTAACCCTGGTCATGGTCTTGGCGGGATTCCAGGGTGCTGTCGTGGAGCACTGTCACTAGAGGCTAACCAATTGCAGGTGAAGCAAACTAAAGATGGTGATGCCGCAGCTCTGTACAGTTTGGTTAACTCTGTGGATCTAGATGGCAGACCTCCTGCTTTGGTTAGCTCTGACAGTAGCTCAGGAATGCCTTTGTGCAGCCATGACAAAGACCGCAACACCTCCGGCTTATGTCGTGCTGAAGTGCAGCATGCTGCAGATAAAGATGATGACGAAAATTCTTCCGGGTGCACACATCCATGCACCACGGGAAATAAGAGTTACGTGCCACATTATACAGGCGATAGTAGGATAAGAAAGTTGTTTGCCTCCAAGTTCAGGAAGGCTGCACGTAATAAGATGTGTGGAGAGATGCCAAATAAAGGTATGGCAATCCCTACAAAGTTAACCTTTGGCTTATATACAGTCTTCATAGTTGCCATAGAGAAGAAAATTTCTGTTGATTCTCTCCACCATTATGGCACACTAAATATTGCAGGAATTGGACTAAATAAGGGCTATTGGATTTTTTCATTGAACTAGGTAGCAAGCAAAGTTTCTGCGGAAATAAGATATCCACCACCCGTCAAAAGGTACAAAGGGCAATGTTCAAGAGAAAGAAGATAGTGCGCCGTAATTTTACAGCATCTTCTACTAAAGGGGTTCTAACTGATGGTATGCTGCTTCACCAATTCACATTTATGTACAATTGTTCCATTGCACATAGTCATTGAAACTTGCCCTCTATATGCCATTTGATAGCCTCAGTCATTATTTTGGTATACTTCCTAAAAGAAAATGCCGCGTGCCATTTCAGCCAGCGGGGCATCATTTTCTGTGGAAGGTCAAAATCCTGGATCTGAGGACTACAATGGTACTCTTGGACATATAGATTTGCTAGTTACTTCGTCAAGAATGATAGCTTATCATTTTGTTTGTTTTTCGTTTCAGTTAAGCTAAGAATCAAGTCATTCACCATCCCTGAACTGTTCATTGAGATCCCTGAAAATGCAACAATTGGTTCGTTGAAGGTAAAGGCTACATCGGTTTCTAGAAGTTAATTGGTTGGTAATATTGCATTATAGATTTTTTGTGGAATGTGCAACATTTGTTTGTTAAACTAATATTTTGTACTCTGTTCTACATAATTAAGGAAAATACAAGTTACTTCCTGTAACTGTTGAGTCGAACTATCATGGTTAGATTTCTAAGTTTAAGCAACTGACCAAATATTACCTTCTTATGAGTGTTTCAATATTTGTATTCTCGTGATAGTCTCAATGTTTTCCAGTTACTTGCATTTCCTACCTAGAATGTCTTGCATGCTGTTGACCCCCCCTGCAGATAAATATTACCTTCTTATGAGTGTTTCCCAGTAATATTCTTCATTTTCTGTACAGAGAACTGTAATGGACGTTGTTACTAGTATAATTGAAGGCGGCCTCCGTGTTGGTGTCTTTCTTGAAGGAAAGAATATTCAAGATGACAGCAAGACACTTCGTCAAGCTAGAATTTGCCACGGAGAAAATCTAGATAATGTAGATTTCACACTGGAGTGTGAAGCTGCACACAACTCTTCCCCTGGGGTCAGAACACCAGAGGAAACAGATTTTCTTGGTGCAGATGCCATGAAACCATTAGCCATGTAAGGCGTAATGTGCTACTGTATGGTAGTTTTTATTTAGGAAGAAAATTATCAAGATGCATCTGACTGGACCATAACCATATCTGAAGATCATTGATGGTTTTAATATTCCATGATTTGCAGGATAAAGTGTGAAGAGCCTTTTTCTGAAACTAAGGCCAGAGGTAACAACCAGCATTCTATTGTGGAAATGACCATGCAAGAAACACCAGGGAGCTCACGGGCCATTGTCCCTGTTGCCTCTCTAAACGCAGAGGCTCTAGCCATTGTTCCTGTCTGTAAGTCGAAGCGAGCCACCATGGGGCAAAGGCGCATAAGGAGGCCTTTCTCTTTGCCTGAGGTGGAGTCCCTAGTGGACGCTGTTGAACAGCTTGGAACAGGAAGGTTTGTGCCCAGTTGTTCTCTCTATTGGCACGAGTTCATTGCCGCAAACATGTTCTCATGCTGGCATCTTGGTCTCTTTTGTTCAGGTGGAGAGACGTTAAAATGCTCGCGTTTGACAACACTGATCATAGGACTTATGTTGACCTTAAGGTAATTCAGTAACCAGAGTCCACAAGCTCACCTTCCCACTACATTTTGTTTCGAGCTATTACTTGAAATATCTTTTGGCGCAACTTCGTGTTATTGCTCTACCATTTGATCAGGAATTGTTGTATTGTATTGTATTGCTCATTGCCTACTGTTAGCTAGTGTTTCATTTCTTTCTGTGAACATACTGTGCTACTCAGATGTGCTAAACTCTGAAATATTTCATGGATGAACCAGGACAAGTGGAAGACCCTGGTGCACACCGCGAGCATATCCCCGCAGCAGCGTCGAGGCGAGCCCGTTCCGCAGGGGCTGCTCGACCGCGTGCTGGTGGCGCAGGCCTACTGGTCCCAGCAGCAGCAGCTCTCAGGCAAAGCTTCAGGCCAGGGCTCCTCCAGCTGCTGAAATCTGGCTTGCATAGAAAGGAAAAACTGATGCTACTTCTGTACAAAAAAATTGTCCAAAGGAGGTCGACTAATTTCTGTATTTATTCCAAACTCACAGATCAATTTCCCCTTTTTTGTGTTTTCTTTCTTTAGTTTCTGTTCAGGCCAGGTGCTCTCTTTCCTCTGTTGATCAATAAGAGAAAACACCTGGTTTGACAACCCCTGTAAATGATTTTATAAACTATTTGGATGCTTCAGAATTTTACTAGAAGCTCATAAAGAAACTTAAGCTATTTCCAGTTGCTGCACATTTCCCACAGATATTGCAGATTGTTTTCCCCCATAGAAGATTGTTTTTTGTAATTGGTTGGAAAGAGAAGACAGTCAAATATTTTAGGTTAGAGAAAGACAGTTAACACTTTTGTTTTAGGAAATAAGAAAGTCAATTAAGTTTTTTTAGCGCATGAAAAAGTCAATTAATTTTGTTTTGAGAGATTTTAAAAATTCTAGCGCACTGGATATGCCCCATTTGCCCAACATCCAGCAGTTACCACTCCGTCTGCCCGGCTCCTCCTCATGCCTCGCCGGAGGCGCACGCCCGTGGCGTTGTCAGCGAAGTTGTCCCGGACCTCGTCCTCGCAAACCTCCTCCGTGGCTACTCCAAGCTCGGCCATCTCCGCGACGCCCGCCGCCTGTTCGACCGGATGCCGCACCGGGACCCCTCGTCTCCTGGTGCTCCGGCATCGTCATGTATGCGCAGCACAGCTGTGAGGAGGACGCGACCTCCATCTTTGCCGGCTTCCGGAGGGCCTCCTCCGGCGAATCGCCCAGTGAGTTCCTGCTCGCCTGCGCGCAGTCCTGGGCGGTTTGGTTCAGCGACCACATGCATGGAGATGCCTTGACCGGTTTGTGCTCGCGAGCGCCGTCAGTGCTTGCTCTGCAGTTGGCTTTCAGTAGGGTGGCAGGCAAATGCACGGCTATGCATATCGGTTTCAGCAGAAATGGATGCTTCAGTGATCAATGCACTGAGCCACTGACTGATCTGTACTGTAAGTGCTCCAAGCTCCCTTTGGCTCGGAAGATGTTTGATTGCATGCTCACAACGATGGTTGCTGCTTATGTGCAGAATTCGCTCTATGTTGAAGCCCTGGCCATGTTCTTGCAGCTGAACCTGGCTGGCTGGCAGCCGGATGTTTTTTTGCTTGCACAAGTATCTTGAACTTGCGTGGCTCTTCGGCTGCGATATGGCAAGGAAGGCAGGTACATGCTTCTGGTATAAAGGCTGCTCTGGAATTTGGTGAGCATGTCAAGAATTCTCTCATTGACATGTATGCTAAATATGAGCATCTAATTGAAGGAGAAGAGGTTTTTAAAGCCTGGGCAGAAGATGACGCAGTTTCTTACAGTGCAATGATCAAGGATACGCAAGGCTGGGTGATCTTACATTAGCAGTTGATGTATTCACTGAGATGAGATATTGCTCCTTAAAGCCAAGCCTACTGACTTTTGTTTTGCTCCTTGGGTTCTGGTCATCGCAGCCAGAGATCGAACTCAGCAAGCAGATTCACGGTCTCATCATCAAATCAGGAACTTCATTGGATCCATATGCAGGTAGTTCTCTAATCGATGTCGATTAAAAAATTCCCCTTGTGAATGATGCCAAAGTTGTATTGAGTCTGATGCACAACAGGGACATGGTAGTCTGGGATGATATGGTTTTTGGTCTTGCACAGAATGAGCAAGGAGATGAGGCTGTGAAGCTCTTTAACCAGCTTCCTATCTCTGGGTCAACACCTAATGAATTCACATTTGTTGCACTTGTAACCATGGCAAGCTTGTTTCATGGCCAGCAGTTTCATGCCCAGGTCATCAGAGCAGGTGCTAACAGTGCTCCCATGTTTCAAATGCTCTCATAGACATGTACTCTAAGTGCGGCTTCATCAAAGAAGTACAGCTGTTGTTTGAGTTAACATTGGGAAAGGATGCCATCTGTTGGAACTCCAGTGATTTCGACTGTACGCTAGCAGCACCGTCATGCCGAGGAAGCTCTTCGTGTTTTGGGGATGATGAGAGGGAATGGAGTTAGAACCGAACTATGTGACACTTGTTGGTGTGCTATCAGCACGTGCTCATGCAGGCCTCATGGACGAAGGTTTACACCATTCTAACTGTATGAAAAGAAAATGTGCCATCGAACTAGGCACCTTTTTAATGTGTGACCAGCGATGCACAGGTGTACAACTGCAGAAAGCAAAGCTATGCTTGAGACTGATATTTAAGGAAATTTCATTGATGCATACAAATAGTCAACTACCAATTAAGCGACCTGTCCATGAGGTAATATTAACACTGAAATTCTTTTATAGAGTTTGAATCTTCTGTACAAGAAGTGTTTTTTTATTACATAATATTTACAAACTTGAGCACTTGTTTTCTGCATCATTTACGAACTATGTGACACTTGTTGGTGTGCTATCAGCACGTGCTCATGCAGGCCTCATGGACGAAGGTTTACACCATTCTAACTGTATGAAAAGAAAATGTGCCATCGAACTAGGCACCTTTTTAATGTGTGACCAGCGATGCACAGGTGTACAACTGCAGAAAGCAAAGCTATGCTTGAGACTGATATTTAAGGAAATTTCATTGATGCATACAAATAGTCAACTACCAATTAAGCGACCTGTCCATGAGGTAATATTAACACTGAAATTCTTTTATAGAGTTTGAATCTTCTGTAGTCCGTGATCTCATTTTTGTGAAACTATATTTACTGATAACAGACAGGGTTTGGAATGATCCGGCTTCAGTTCATTCAACATTAGCATGCTAACAAGCATTGCCGTTGTTGTCTCTCCCCTCTAGTGGCCCAAAGACATATAAGGAGGCCCTACCATTTGGCTGTGTGACAAGATCAATGCATATGATGTCTAATGTCACACTGCGTCTCGTATCAGCCTCTTGGTCTGTTTGTTCAGGTGGAGAGTTATTTAAATGCTCATGCTTCATGATGTTGATCACACGACCTATGTTACCCTTATGGTAAATTTTCAGTAACAATACCAGCGCCTTTCTGCTACAGTTCATTTTCAGCTACTATTTGAAAATCTATGATAGTGCATATGCTTCAATTCCAGCCATAGAATTGATAACAAAATATTTTTTATATTCATGAATTAACTATACAATATATGTTAACAGTAAGTTTTTAAAATATAATTAGAAAGCAGAACAATAAGATGAATTGACAAGTTTAGAAATACACGGTTTTATTTATTCATCATATAATATTTTTAGGTGTTTTATTTTACTGCTCCGTCTTTCCAATGCTAACAACCCATGGTGATTGCCATTAGAGATGGTGTTGCCTGAATCATCTCTAGAGAGATGGATCCGTTGCAACAGATTCGAACGACGGAATGCAAGAACTAACAACCTGATATTGTTTCCTGATGCAAGGTGTTTTGAGTCGCAACTCAAAAGAAGTAGCGGATCCAAAGGGTGGCCAGGGTGGTGCATGGACCACCCTGGAATTTCTACATAGCCTATATATCATAGATATTTTTTTTAAATAAATATAATTAAATGAACAATTGAACTGTTGGACCACCCTGACATTTTGTGTTGGATCCGGCACTGTCAAAAGTGAGTTGCTAACCCTGTGACTCAGTGATTAGTCAACGGAATCCGCTTTATAGTCGCCATAAGTCGCTGTTTAGTCGCGAGTTGCCGTGATTTTGAGAAAACGACTTGACAACTATACAGCAACTCAAAAACCTTGGCCTGATGAGTTAACAATACAATATGAGTAACCAAACAATGTCCATTACAGATAAACATATTAATAATATTAATTAAAAAATCAATTCAAGAAACAACATAATAACAATATCAGAAAGCAGAACCATAAGACAAATTGAGGAGGTCACACCATGTCAAGGAAATCGGACCTGACACTTTTACCCAACCGAAATCTGAGCTTCAAGACAGGCCATTTGCCCAGCAGCCAAGTAATAATGGGCAGCAAAGCTACCAGAACACATATCGCAATGGCCAACCAGTGGACACGTGAGGCCAGCACCGTGTATAAACCAGTTGAAAAGGCCATAGTTGTTGCCATGTATGCAAATGACATTAGCTTCTTAGTGAAGGATGTATAATAAAGCAAGAACTCGTAATCCTCCCACCTTGCTATTATGCATATGAAAGCCACAGCAAAAGAGGAACACATTGCTAAGACGTCAAAAATCAAGAATGTCTGAAATGCAAACTTCTTAGACATGATGGGAAGTCCCTCGCTTCCGGCATCACTGCTATATCCTCCAGGCAGGGTGAAGGCAGCAGCAAAGGTGATTGTTGTAATGAGGATCGCCACCAATGAAGTGTTGCTTGTGTATGTTTGAGTTAGTGACTTTGCAGCTTTTCTCGATTCATCAGTGGTCAGTTTCTTGGCTTCCATGTGAAGATTATGAAGAGAGTCAGCCTCTTGTGGATTAACTTTAGACATAAGCATTATCACTTCATTCTGCATGAATCCAAAGGAATGGGCTGTTTAAAAACTTGCGGTATTAAATCATAAGTACTGCCTCCATTCCGTATTAGTTGTCGCTGATTTAGTAGTTCTACTAAATCGGCGACAACTAATACGGAACGGGGGGAGTAGTTTACTGTGTTCACAAAATTCTTGCATAAAACTTTTTTTCTGAATTGATCATGAAACAATCAACTAAGAATAAGCTTAATGCTATTTTTTTAATGTGAAGTGCCACATATAATAGTATAAACAATGGTTTGGGGATTTTATTTGAACAATGGTTAGTACACTTCAATAAATTGCTTCATGCGACTTAAAAGCTTAAAATGTTTCTTATTGTTTATTTGTCTAAGCTAAGAGCTGCCAACAGTTGTGTGGCATTGACTAAAAATGTTTTGTTTGTTGCATTATAAAGAATGATTCTATGATTAGTTTGCTTGTATAATAGAGGGAAGATTTACAAAAGAGTTAAACTAATATTTTGCCATATTTGTAACACTGTTTATATGCTTGATCAATATTATTTGTAGCATACGTACATACCCAGTTTAAAGTCTTGGCCTTTTTCATGTTGTACAACAGTTCCCAAGCCGCTGAAAGACCATCATTGTCAAGCACTGTTGCATCAACATCCTCATGAGACAACAAAGCAGCAACTACTGTAGGAATGCACTTCTTGACTGCATAATGCAGAGCAGTTTTTCCTTTGTTATCTTGCACGTTAACAAGCTTGCGAAGTATTGGCATCCTTAAAACAAACTCAATGAACTCTTCTTGATCATGCAGTACAGCTGTATGAAGCAATGTCTCACCCTTGGCGTTGTGATAAGGAGCATCAGGACAGTGTTTCAGAAGCTCTCGAGCAGCAGCAACTTGACCTCGATATGCGGCATCAGTAAGGAGGGAAGTACCCGCGCTGTTTATTTCATACCCTAGAGTTGAATCATGTTCCAGCATTACTCGTAACACTTCAACCTTTCCATCAAGCACAGCATGTCTTACTGGATTGCGTATATCTCTGTCAGTTTCTCTCGCCAATGCAGGACATTTCTCCATAACCATTTTAACAATTTCTGAAAACAAATGGGTGTTAGTATCATGGAATGATATTGTAACAAACTGCGCATAAATGTAATTTACACTCTGAATATTATATATATCTCACTTTGATCGCCATTTTTAACAGCAGCATGCAGACAATTGCGACCATGTTTCCCTCCCGAAAAGGCACAAGAAGGAGTTTCTATTAGTTTCTCACAGACATGTGTACAATTTCTCATCGCCGCAAAGAACATGGGTGACTCATTGCATTTGCTGACAGCTTGCGACAGCGCAGGCTCTGCTTCTATCAACTCTAGCGCAAGCTTGGTGTGACCATTGCGAATGGCATGGTGCAGGGCGTTAAATCCGTACCTGTCTTGCTGCAAGATTGCCTGCCTCAATCGTGCTTGACAGCAGCGCGAGAGTAAAGAAGAAGCCAAAGTGACATAACCATTTGTCACTGCGGCGAGAAGTGGCGTTTCCTCGTCCAAGTTTACAGAGCTAAGGAGAGACTCCTCTAGCGCCACCACATCCGTGCAGAATACCTGGTGAGCATGGCTGGAGGATATGTGAAGGCAGGTGTTCCCCTGCAGAGTCTTTCCGAGAAGGATGTTTCTATCCTGTGAAGCCATGGCCTGCATTGATGTGGAATTACCAGACATGGCTGCTTCCATGAGTCGTTTGTCCATCTCTGGATGTGCCTTGATCAGCTACTCCCGATGACCTGGTGCTGCAATCTGTCCTCGGGGTTCACTGCAGGAAGATTCAGAAGAGGAAAACGCTAAGGCCCTACTTTATGTATGTTCACAGTTTGCACTGGCAGATTACAGTGCAATACTATTTCCCTTTGTGGTCTTTGGGTGAACAACAGGAGGCTCACTTGAACGGGAACAGGAAGGTCTAGTATGAATATTAGCTTGTCTGAATCGAAGCAAAAAAGATAAAGACCATGGTGTTGTCTGAATGCACAGGGAAGTTTTAGTAGAGTAACTCATCTGAACCAGAGAAGATTAAGAACAAATCCAAGGTTTTGGTAGAAAAAAGACAGACGGCAATTTGTTTCCCAGTAAACGCTCACTTTGAACAAGACACATGAAGGACATGGCCTAGCTTGGCATCGATGCTAGCATGAATATTAGCTTCTCTGAATCTGGGGTTGCGCATATACTGATCCAGTCGAACGCAAGAAGACTCATGAGAACAGCTCTGAATACACAGGGGGAGTTTCAGTAGAGCAAGTCTAACCTGAATTCGAGAAGATTAAGAACAAATCCGAGGTTTTGGCACGGAAAAATAAAAAATTAAGATGCTCTGTTAATTAGCACAGCTCATAGTTATAGCAAAGGCAGCATAAAACTGGCCTATTCCAAAAGAGAGCCATTTTACGGATTTAGGTTCTAAAACAGGCTCAGGCTTCCAACAAGGTCCTAAACCACTTAAGATCAGTGCAAGAAAATCATGTAAAGGCAATGAATCTGGTAAATGAAGGAAAAGCGAGTTACGCACCTCACACAATAGGAGAGAATAGTATGTAGCTAGCAAGATGAAGATTGCACCCCGCAGTAATGTTCTATGGAGATGGCAACGACTTAGCTGCAAGTCAAGTCAATGCATGTACCACCTCGATCATCAGTTGATGGAGACCAATTCAAGTTAACATTGCATCACTCCTTTCGATAGAAAGGCGAGGTATAGTCCATAGGATGGTTTACCACTTGCCATGTTTGCAATGGCATCTAAAATCTGTCCCTTTTCCGTATCAAAAGTTAATTGCTTTTTATCAAAAGAAAAGTTATGTGAAAGTTGCTATTTTTTTGTGTGTGCCGGTGGAATATAGCCAGACGTCATGTTGGTGGGATCTAGGAGCGACGTCAGAACTTGCTGGCCGCATCCGGCTCCAACAAGGATATCCTCATATAATCGCATCGCAAGATGGAGTCGATTTTTAGTAATTAACTAATTATAGACCTATCAATAACTTAACTCTGAGCAGTTGGAGGTTCATTTCAATCATTAACGTACGGACGGATGGAGACAAGTAAAATTGACTCGTTCAGCAGAATAGTCTGGCCAGCTTGGATCACCACTTGACAGTTCATCTATAGTATTCCTTCTTTTGTTATTACGTCTTTGGAGGGCATGGCGCTTAGCTCCCATGTGCATATGTTCTCTTTTTTGAAATGCATTTCAATTTTCAAACATATCTGAAAATGTTAAAAAAAAAAATCAAAACAACACGCCGTGTGTATATCTCCTTACCCTACATGCTCACAAAGTTGTTTTCAGCAAAAGTTGACCTTTTGTGCATCATGTGTAAAAAAAGATAAATTTCGGTGCTAATATAAGACATTTCTCAAGACACTTTTTGTCTTTTCACAGAGGGCACAAAAATGACGATTTTCAGCAGATCATTGCGTGCACACATAGAATGCATGTGGAGATATACATGCCAATTTTTCCCTGATTTTTTAACATTTTGAAACTCGTAGACAAAGGAGGTATATACACCTGAGATCACAAGTGCATTTCCATATTTTTTATTTAGTCAACTACATACTCCCTCCCCGTGGAGAGTGGACAAATGGAGTCGAGCTAAATGGAACACTTTATTTTTAAAAATTCAGAATCATAATTTTAAGACTTAAAAAATCTAAATATAATTCAAGATGTAGCCAATTATGAAATCTAGAAACATGCAAAATCTCAATGTAAAATTAATTGTATTTCAGGCTACACAAAAGTAAAAGAAAAAAGTGCATCTGAGTATAGTGAATACTGCACATTTTAGAACTATAAAACTTGATATATTGTCATTTTTGTGTAGTCTAGAATACAAAGAATTTTACATTGACATTTTGCACGTTTATAGCATACATCACTAGCTACATCTTAGGATATTTTTCATATTTTGAAACTTTATAATATAACTTTTGATTTTTTGCAAATAAAGAGGTATGTGTAGCTCGGCCTCTTGCTCCCTCCTGCCCATAATGTGTTCCCCATAATTATTCGTGCAAGTCAAAATTTGATCAAGAATTAGTCTAGATTTTACTTTCTAATCAATAACACAAAAATGAAGCGGCTTTGCTTTTTCTAGTGGATGTCACTTTTAGTGTACCTTAGATTGCTTAAAGTAGTACTAATAAATGTAGTACTAGTTTGTCTAATTTTTTCTAGAGTAGAATCTAGATTAAATCAGAATGGAGAGTATACATACTAATTTGAAGATCTACGACTAAATGCATATGTTATGAAAATATATTTTATGATAATATAAAAAATATTAAATCTAGATTAAATCGGAATGGAGAGTATATGTTTTATTTTATTGATCAAACTCTATATCATTATATGCAACATATTTGGGTAGTATGCATGAAATAAATAATTATGCAGATTATACTCCTTTTTTGAAAAAATAAACAAAACAAAGGCACATTGGTCATGTATAAAAATAACTATCAGATGCGTAAAGAAAGAGACAGTAGCATAAGAAAGCCAGACGGGACTCCCTCACTGTCATGTGCCCATTCTCCAGACCACTCTCGGTGTCACATGACCAAGATACCTCCTGCTATTACTCACTTTTAGATGCCTCTTGCAGATGAGAAGGTTTGGATAAATTTAACACTTAAGTAGCCAGGGATCTCAGCAAATGCGTGCCATTTTTGTGAACAGAAGAAGGGCCGAAGGACCCTGCCGCCACTTATATTAAGATCTAGTGAACGACTCTTAAATGACTATCTACAAGCAACAAAGAAAATATTAAGCGAACTACAAGTAGTTTGCGTCTTCTGTAGTACGCAACAATGGACACAAAGATTGTATGTTCACCTGTCATTTATAATAACCTGTCTCGGTATGTAGTTCATTAAAATAAAAGAATGCACACATGCTCTTGGTATGGCGCTTCTCATGTTGATGGTATATAGGTTAATAGGTTAATAGGGCACGCATATGTTAGTCAAGCAAATTAGTAGTATTTTGTCGTTCAATATGGCAAGTGTAGAAAATATAGAAGTACAGTACACATGATACACTAGTGCAAACATGGCCTTTTGCATCGGTTTTTAAAGGCCATATGCACCGGATGGCCAACCGGTGCAAACCATCCGGTGCAAAAGGCCCCCCCCCCTTTTGCACCGGTTGGATTACGAACCGGTGCTAAAGGGGTCTCCACGTGGCCGGCTGTGGGGCGCTCGGCGGGGAAGCTTTTGCACCGGTTCGTAATACGAACCGGTGCAAAAGGGTTGGGCCGCGGCAGCGTTTTAGTGCAATTCCCTGCCGCGGCAGTCTGCCGCGGCAGGGAATTGCACTAAAACGCTGCCGTGGCAGAGACTCTGCCCCATTCGAAACACGGTATAATATTAATGCAGACAATTCAAATATATATATATATATATATAGGAAACCATTATATTACATATATCGATCAAAGTGACACACGTTCATGCATATATATATGTCTACATCAACTTTGATACTGGATGTCGGCCACATAGTGTTCTCCGTCCGGAGCTAAGACTTGCTCAACTAAGAATCCCGCCAGCTCTTCTTGAATTGCTCGTACACGCTCGGTTGCTAGAAGACCGTCCCGCAACCGTTCGATCTAATCATTTGAAGAAGGTACGGTGGTCAATATATATGTGTGTGTATGTGAATGAAACAGAAGGTGATAAAATAAAGCCATGAATGTTGTTTACTTACATCAAGTTGTTCCAAAATGTCCCTCTTATGGTGGGTATTCTGGCGGATGAACTCGCAAACGTAATACCCGCATAAATTATTCCCGTCCTCCTGCCTCAAGCACTTTACGAGAACAAAATTTAATCAAAATAATATATATATATATATATATATATATATATAATCAAGGATGATAATAATGGTATTGAAACTAGAATCATCAAAGAGATGCGCGGCCTAGCCAGTATTACTTACCGGTACATGTTTTATTCGAAGTTCTTTATTCTTTAAACCCGGAGACTTGTTGGTGAACCGTTTCCAAGCCTTGAGGAGGATATCAGCCATGTCCCCCCACGCCTCAAGGGGTTTACTCTTCGAGTCCATGACTTCTACTATCCCGGTGTCGGGTTCAATGACTAGCAGGATATAGTGAAACCTGCGGACACACATATATATGCATAACTCATCAATTACACTTAACACATGGAGTAAGCGAAAAAGATTTAATGTGTGAAGACAAGTAACACTCACGAGAAGTTGTAAGGAAATAGTATTGCCCTTTTGTATGAGTTTTTCCTTAAGACATATACCAAGTTATTCTCTCGTGTCCCTGGGAGAGTTGTGGACAGTATACCCATTCACGGTATATGGGTCAACGAACCCAAGATCATAGATTTGCCCCTTGCGGCATTCGCGGATCTTCATTCTGCATAATACAATGAGAGTATGGTTATATGCATGCAATGGACGAGCCGCGGTAGAGACTTAATTACATAAATAATACTTACAGACAGTAGGCACTCAGCAGAGATTTGTCGAGGGCGTCTTGGTTGAATAACTGAAATAATTCACAAAATTCGATGTTCATCACGTCATTTCGCCCGTAGTGCTCATCTGTGATTGCCACCATGATCCAGTTCTTACCATCCTTACATTTTTCCATGTACCAATTATGCAGTCTTCGCAGTTGCGTTGATAGATTAGGCAACTCCTCAGCTCTGACAAGAGGTTGCCCGTACTTGTACTGGTATGCTATTTGGACATCATCACCCGTACTTGTAAGGAATTCTGCATCGATAATATATATATATATATATATATATATAGTGGATATTAGCACCGTACAAATGAAAGGATAAAGTTGTTTAACCTTGATTGAGGAGGGAAAGAAAGAGGAGAAAGCTTAAGTGTCGCTCCGGCACCTCATCTCATTTTTGTTTTGTGTAAAATCAAGCGGCATCATTCTCTCAGACATTTCATCGAGCACCTTGTGTGCATGCCAAAGAAATGCAAGGTAGCACTCAACACACACATCTTTCTCCTAGAAAAAGTGAAGTTGTGAATTGGCTGGTTGGAGGTGAGCTGATATAAGGGCTGGGGACCTTTCCTCGGCTGACACGTGACTGGCGACAAACCTTTTGCACCGGTTTGTGTTACGAACCGGTGCAAAAGATACCTCATTTGCACCGGTTTGTAACACGAACCGGTGCAAAAGGTCCCTCGGCCGGCTGCTCCCCACGAACCGGTGCTAATGACCCCCTTTAGCACCAGTTCGTGCCAAATCCGGTGCAAAAGCCATCTGGGGCAAAAAACGAAAGCCCTTATTTCTACTAGTGATATTTACTCCCTCTGTGAAAATATAAGACGTTTAAACTATTTTCCAACCAGGTGAAAATCATGCACAATTACATCGCTACCCTTGTCAAAATTTCAACCACCATCATGTCGTCATCTTCTAGCTCCACCCCGAGCACCGGATCCCCTCAACCGCCCGTCCACCCCAACCCAGCGACTCATCCGCCCCAGCCAGATTCTATCCTTGTCTCCTGCACCACCTCCGATCATCCAGAGCCCCAGATCCCTGATCAATATCTTGTACAGGACAACTGGAAAGGACACACCCATCCAGCTGCTCGTTCACATCCACGTGCAGCTAATACCTAAAAAAAAAGATAAAAGGGATTTTCTCCACGATTTCATTAAGAAAACCAAGTTTGTTTCGTGCAGCTAATACCTGCACACCTCAAACTTCTTGTTGCCTATGGACGCTACCATCCGACATGGAGTAAGTAATGTGTTCAAATAATGTCAATAATAGTACAAAACAATGTACTCCATGTTCTTCAAATAATGTTCAGCAAGAGGAAGTAAGTGTCAGTAGCAATAGGAAATACCTTCAGAAGTAGTAGGAATGTTAATAGTAGAAGTAGGAGTATTGACAGTAGAAACTTGGACTGTATTTAAACTGCATGATCAAACACACATAACAACCATCACATCATGTGCAACTAGCAGATTAATAACCTGTCTCGGTATGTAGTTCATTAAAATAAAAGAATGCACACATGCTCTTGGTATGGCGCTTCTCATGTTGATGGTATACGTTAATAGGTTAATAGGGCACGCATATGTTAGTCAAGCAAAGTAGTAGTCTTTTGTCGTTCAATATGGCAAGTGTAGAAAGTATAGAAGTACAGTACACATGATATTTACTCCCTCTGTGAAAATATAAGACGTTTAAACTATTTTCCAACCAGGTGAAAATCATGCACAATTACATCGCTACCCTTGTCAAAATTTCAACCACCATCATGTCGTCATCTTCTAGCTCCACCCCGAGCACCGGATCCCCTCAACCGCCCGTCTACCCCAACCCAGCGACTCATCCGCCCCAGCCAGATTCTATCCTTGTCTCCTGCACCACCTCCGATCATCCAGAGCCCCAGATCCCTGATCAATATCTTGTACAGGACAACTGGAAAGGACACACGTGCAGCTAATACCTAAAAAAAAAAAGATAAAAGGGATTTTCTCCCCGATTTCATTAAGGAAACCAAGTTTGTTTCGTGCAGCTAATACCTGCACACCTCAAACTTCTTGTTGCCTACGGACGCTACCATCCGACATGGAGTAAGTAATGTGTTCAAATAATGTCAATAATAGTACAAAACAATGTACTCCATGTTCTTCAAATAATGTTCAGCAAATGATGTCAGTAGCAAGAGGAATAAGTGTCAGTAGCAAGAGGAAATACCTTCAGAAGTAGTAGGAATGTTAATAGTAGAAGTAGGAGTATTGGCAGTAGAAACTTGGACTGTATTTAAACTGCGTGATCAAACACACATAACAACCATCACATCATGTGCAACTAGCAGATTGAAAACAATTTCAGCACAAGAATATTGCTACCGAATATTACTCCATCACAGAAATACTCCTAACACAATATCCTCAGTTGCATATCAGTTGACAGAAAAGTATGGAGTATTGCCAGAAAAGTGCATATCAGTTGCAAGTTGAAAATTACATATCTCACAAGCAACAAGTTTTTGCATTTCTCACAAGAAACAAGCAACCATAGTTACATTAGATTCTCACAAGCAACCTAAATGGGGAGATTGTGAAAATGGGATCTCACCATGACATACAAGTAACTGCCACAGCTGCTGCTGGATCTTCTCCCTTGTCGTCACCCTCGGCGTGCTCCTCCTACTGCAATTTAAATTCAGCAGGCTAATGAATTTTGTCTACTGCAATTTAAATTCACTAACTGAGTAATGCAAGAAGTTTCAGTCAATGAAAATGCAAGTAAACCTGATGCTACAAATCATGAATGTTTCATGTGCATATCTTAACTTGGGCTCAGTAAGAGTACAAGCAGATTTGTATTCATAGTCTCCTAGCAATACATGAGTACCCCAAACGCAAGTGCTTATCCATTTAGTGGTATGTAAAGTGATCATATGTCGGTAACTGAAATTTCAACAGTATAGTAGACACTGAACTGTATGTACATTTATCTATTGAAACCACAAGATTTCAAAAATTATCTCAGGGGTCCTCATAGAAGAATGGTGAAAGAAAAAACGACATTTGATTGCATGATGTTGCCGTAAATGATGATTGCTAAGCATATATTGCCCTCCAAATGTATGGCTCTGTGAGCAACTAAATACCTGTTCAATGTAAGAAACTGAACTTACGGCTAAAACTAGTGTTCCGCATTCATCAATAATACACACATACTGTAGTACTCCAAAATATAGAGTATGAATTTAATTCCCTTGCATATGTGCATGGCTCGTGTTTGAGGTTCGATAGGACCTTTCGCTCCATCCAAAATTATAGGACAATGAACACTAAGAGCCAGTAGTAATAAGAACATTGCAGCTAAAACATGATGCTAGAGGGACGCCTGAAACTTGGGCCATGTTGTACTAGATCAGCACAAACATGATACAGGTTTAGATCATGATATACTCAGTGAATGGCTAACCAAATAACTTCCTTGTGTAAACATGCAATGCCCATGATATATGTTGTACTATGAAGTCCAAGAAAATCAATCATATTTCAAAATATCAAGGGATTTCATCAGTTAAACATATTAATCTGTAAGAACTAATATAGGCCTCAATGACCTAATATCTGCTCCTGGAGTAAGTTTATATGGATGAATCATCAGATCGCAACACTGATGAAAATGTTATCGACATGGAAAGAATAACAATCAGTTCGGTAAGTTAAAAGTTTTGGTCATTTACATTGTCCTTGCCTTCAATCTCAAATGGACTTCTCTAAAAGTTACACTGCCTGTGCATATATTACTCATAGCATTCTGGTCAAGTGCAGAGGGATCCCTTACATAAAAGAAACAGTTGGTCAAGTGCGGAGAGAGTTGAGGTGCTGCAAGTTCTCCTATATCATGAGAATCATTGTCTTGATTAGGCATGGAAAATGGTTGGAAGGTAATTCTACCAAATTAGTATGTACAATGCTTCAAAATTGTTCAGAGAACACATCGACCAAGCAAACCTGAAATCAGAATGATTGATGCATACATTGTCTTAAGACTTACATATAATGGAATATGCAAGTCAGATCATGAAATATGGGCAAGAAATGGGGTCCAAACTGGTGCTTTCCATTCCACCACGAGTTCTTTTGCCCATCTAATAAGATCATTTATGGATCACAAAAATTCCAGGAATAGGTAGACGCTGTAACAGGATGCAAAAACGTTTTATCTTTCCAGTCCTAGCTATCCATTTAAGACCTTACACATGAAATTTCTGAATTGGCAAAGAATAAAGATCATACTACCCTTGAGAGACAAATGGGCCATATAACCAGAAATATGAGAATTTAGTTCTCATCAGATGTCTGAAATCATTCGGAAAAAATAACCATTCACGAGAAGGGAAGGTGTAAATCATTATAAACAAATCAGGGAAAATGGGCAAGGATAAATTTGATTAAACATCGATAAAACTTACTATTCAATAAGCTTCCAAAAGTTCAGTTGATGACAGGATCACAGCCAGCAAGATGCTACAATGAACCACAAGCATAATGAAAGTAAATTTGGTACTTGAAATAAGGAACGCGATATTTAACTCACTTTATTTAATTTGCCAACAGGCCAACATTATATAATGCAATAAGAGCGTCAATTAAAAGATGATATAAAGAACAGCGATTATCATGGAAAAAACAGCATGGACATTTTTTACAATGATACACACACATCCACACCTTAGTAACATGGTTTTTGAGTCGCGACTCAAAAGTGAGTCGCCTGAGGCTGCGACTCATGTATAGTCGACCAAAAAAGTTGTATAGTCGCTGTATAGTCGCGATTCGCCGTGATTTTTGGAAAACGACTCGGCAACTATACAACGACTATTCAGAGACTATACAGCGACTCAAAAACCATGCTTAGTAATATAAATCAACCTCATAAAATAGTATACTACCATCCATGTTTAAAGGTATCCAAATCTTACAATGCCAGCTTATACTGTGCATGTGTTTAAAATCTTAATTCATGAAGCCCATGGAGAGAACCTTAATTCATCTCAATATCAATAAAAATAAATACCACTTGCTAGAAGATAAACAGAACACCACCGTCTATTGTCAGACCTTCATGATCTCGTCCCATCTCGTCTTCACTGATACCTAATATTTGGCGTGCTTCTTGCTCAGTCATGGCCTTTAATGAGAATACACATGCCAACTATAAGTATATGCAAAATCTAGAAGGATTTGGTATGGCGCTAATCATTGATCAAAAGAAGAAAAAAATAGAAGTTCTGTAGGTATTGTTTTTATGGACTAATTAGCGTAAATCAATGAAATGACCGTCTCCCAGAAGTTCAAAAATGTATTATTTAGTACAGGGCGCTGAACCATGAACAACATCTTCAGCTGAAGCATTGGTAAATAGCACATGTCCAAAATTTACATATGCACAACCACTATGATCAGCTATAGTACCGGATACAGCGTTGTTCCATTTCATTGCTCTTTGGTGACAGTCTATAATACTACCACAATCAAATTAACGGCAGCAATAAGCACCTAGAATGCGGTGAAGTTGTTCTGGATACTAACTTGTTGAGTGTGCACAAACCGATGAGATTGGACATGAACAAGAACGCACAACATCCGTGCATGCGGTCAGGATATTTTCGACGGACTGGCTGTCTCCTGCATCCATTATTCCACAAGAAAAACATAAGCATTCAGGAGTCCGTACTTGAACCAATGCAATCACAATTCGATGCTTGTATCTGCACATAGTACCTACCACAATATAGATGGTGCAGGCAAGCCTAGCGCTCCAAACTGCAAGTGTCTTGTCCATCAGATTCAGGCCTGTCAATGTCCATGGCAAGATTAAGGCATGTCATCAGCAAGCCATTCTGCTTCTCCCCATCTCAAAATACTTAACCTGCATAAATCAATGTCCATGGCAAGATACAGTTACCCGAATGCTTTTAGGATTGGCTCGGCCAAGCGCTGTGGCTTGCACCCAATCGGTTGGTGGTCGATTTGCATCACGAAACTCCTACAAAATTCACACGCACCATGTAAAACCGATTAGAGACCAGAGGAAATCACCATCACCACTCTTATCTTCTAGGACGAAATAGAAACGCTGGCAATTCGCCCGCATACCTTGAGCTTGGAGAGCGTGAGCCCCAGATTTGGTGCGTGCGGAAGCTCGTACTCCATCAGCGGCGGCAGGGTGGTGTAGGACTTGGTGGGCTGGTGGTGCGCGTTGTGTGGTGTCGCTGCGGGCCTAAGGGCGCGGGCGGAGACCCGTCACGAGGATGGACGCGGCGTGGATGTGTGCTTGTCTTTGCTCGAAATCATGGGGGCACAGAACACAGGCGACGGCGCGGTTCGAGCTCTGCAGGCTATGGCGAGTTGGCGACATCATCACCATATATTAGGCAGGGAGAGCTATTGCGAACGAAGGGAGGGCGGGACGAAGGACAAAAACGAACGATATATTAGGCTGACAATGAAACAATCTAATTCCTGTTAAGTAGTAGATGTCTGGATAGATGGTGATGTGATGGTCGGTTGTTTGCAGGGCAAGACGGGCGGCCCGGCAGCGACACTAGGACGACCCAACTCCAGCAGCCAAGTTAACAAATACTATACAAGACATGTTTCATGCCACCTTCACCTGCAAGTTCCACGGGGCGCTGCCCTTGCTGGGCTTCCTCCACAATAGCTGCATCGAGGAGCATTGTGTCTCCCATTTCATCTCCACCTCTCCCCACTTCCGTTTGGGTGTCGCAACTGCATCGACTGGTTAGTTCTCGGGTCGCATCCTCTTGTGGACCCCTACACCGTTTGCGGACGAATTCATTATCAGCAACCCCAAGACCAACACGACGTGTAAAGTTCTCCCCAACCGTAGGTATTCATCTAGACTCGTCAATGCATATGGAGACGAGGAATTCTACCTTACCTGGAATGCCACATTGCTATGCTCTAACAACTACTCTGACCACCTTAATTGCCGCGGCGGCCCTTTCCTCGTGGTATTAGTGGGCTCCGAGAATGTCGACAAAGGGATTAGGTTTACCTGGAATCCATCACTACTGACCAAGCAAATGCTATCAGCGCAGGGTCACTTTCATTCTGGAAGATAAGGTATACTTCCCATGTGAGACATCAAACGGAACCCTGTAATACAACTGTGGGTGAGTAGGAATTATCGCTGATCTGTATGTCGTTCCAAGGCGAGCACCACATGTCCTTACGGCGGTGGAGGATGGCATGCTTTTGTTCGTGGGTGGGAATCTAAGCTTCACATGTGGTCGATGGAGGCTGGTCACAAAGGAGATGCGGCATGGGCACGCCGCATGGCTCCTAAGCTCGAACCATTGCTCTGGCCTCCAACGGTCTCTGAGACGTTCATGGTTGGTATTGTGGAGCGTGTTGGTGTCAGATTATTCCTGAGTACGAAGGTTGGGTTGTTTATGATTGATCTCCATTCAAGGCGAAGTAAGAAGTTGTGGAACAAATCCTCTTCGAATGATTTTCCAAGAGGATTTCTTGCCGCACACCTTCTTACTTCAGCCTGAATTGAGTTCATTTATAAACGACCGAGTCTCTGTACTTGGGCATAATTCGACACCAACACTGTTCACAACACCAACCACAAACGCCTTAGAGACGGCTGGAGGCGAGATAAATGATTCGAGCTCAAGAGCCCTGTGGCGTGCCCATGCAACATCTCCTTTGGGACCGGCCTTCATTTGCCAAGGTGAAACTTAGATTCCCAAACGCCTGGGAACAAGGACAACATATAGATCAACAATAATTCCTTCTTACCGACGTTGTGCTCCACGATTCCGTTTGATGTCCCCCAGAGGAAGTATACCTTATATTCTACAAGGACAACAACCCCAACGCTGATAGCGTTTGCTTGGTAAATAATGATGGTTTCACTACACTCACACTCAGATGAGTAGACGGCAGCGAACGTAATCCCCTTGTCGACGTTCTTAGGGCCCACTAAGACTACGAGGAAAGGGTCCTCACGGCAATCGAGGTGGTCACGGAAGTTGTTACAGCATAGCATAATGGCATTTCAGGTTACGTAGAATTCCTCAACTCCATCTGCATTGAAGATTCAGACTAAATACTTGGGGTTGGGGGAATTTTCCACGTTGTGTTGGTCATGGGGTGGCTGACTATGGATTCCTCCGCAAACGCTTTAGGGTCCAGAAGAGAACTCGGGACTCGACCTTGCCAGGAGTCAAGAACTAACCGGTTAGCATGGTTGCGACACCTAGACAGAAATGAGGTGGAGATGAAACGAAGACGTAGTGCTCCTCATCGCAGTTATTGTGGAGGAAGCCCAGCATGGGTGCACCCCGAGGAACTCGCGCTAGACACATTGGATAGCGGTGTCATAGAGGATGAACTGCAAGTTCTAGGAAACGGAGGCGGAGCAAACGAGGCTAGCGGGGTTGTCTGGAGGGAGGCATAGGAAGATCTCCTCATGGCGTCGTCCACCAGTGTAGCTGATGAAAGGCAACAACTATGTCCCAGCCAGGTCATGGAGCTGACTGGGGCCGCGTTGCATCGCGAGTATATATGGTAATTCTATCAACAAATTTGTCGTGCTATTTCAAATAGATTTCCGTCGAGCGATTTGGGGAGAATAGGACAATGTACTTGATTTAACAATGGTTATTTTCTCCCAAGAAATAAGAGGAAGTTATTTTTCGTGTGGAATAAAAAAAAATATTAAGTGTGGATAGGTGGTAATGGTGATGGTTGGTGTTTGCGGGCCAAGATCAGCGGCCCAACCGGAGGACGAGCACGGCCCCGCTCCGCACGATCGAGTGCTCCTATATGTCATGTTTTGCGGCATCAAAGATACACATCGCACGCACCGCGTTGTGGGCCGGTCCACCACCACTTCTGAGTCATCTTCTTCCTTACAACTTTTCTTCCTCAAAGAGACGATGACACCATCCCTCTAACCCCTAGCCCCCGTAGCCACCCCGGCACCCCTAACCTAACCATAACCCTAAGTCGCCGATGCCCCACCCCTAAAGTTACGTAGCTCGATTGTGCCTCACTCTAGCCTCGCCGACTCCTTCCCGCTGCAGCTACTGCCGGCCGGTGGCAAGGAACAGGAAGGTGTCGCCACCCACCTACCACCACGACACGCATGCCTAGGAGTGTACGCAGTGTCGACGAAACAAGCCGTGGGTTTTTCCTTTAGAACTCCACAATATCTTACTTGATTACGTGTAAGTCAGGAGTCTAGAAGAAAGTAGAGTCATTAGTTTATGCACCGCAAATAGAACATGGCGCACATTCATTTGCACATACGGCCGTGTTGTAGCAGTGCAGTTAGCCGAAAGCGGCAATTTTAACGGCAACGCTACCTACCGGCACTATATGCACCGCTCCATCAGTGTTTTGAGATTGGTGAGGCTTTTGGCATTTGTCTAATATAAAAATAACAATCGAAACACAAGTGAAAATTTTATGAAACTAAACTAATACATGGGTAGCATTGTGAAACTATTTGGCAAAAATTGAAATTGTTAACGTCATTGCAGTATGTTTCACAGAAAAAAATCATGTTTCAGTTACGTTTCAATTATATTTCATAATTTTGTCAAAGCATTGGTCAGCACATGGGTGATGCCATCACTCACGTCACTCCAGTATGTAACAGAGCCGGTAAAAAGAGGTTTTCGGCAGTTAGCCTAGCTAGGGTCGTTGAGTACCAACGGCTTAATTGCATCTGCATATCTTGCTGCTATAGCTAGACTGGTTGCAAGCATAAATTCAGTGCCCTTCCTTTGTTTTGTCACATGGCCAATTAAAGCATGAGAGTATTATATATGCAGCAACACCAAATAATAAAAATACGGAAAATACAATTTTTCATGAGATAGAGAAAAATAGAATAGTTCGTGTATACTAACTAGGCAAACCAACAAAAAGGAAGAAAAACATGGTGCTTTATGAGATAGATATTGAAAGAACTTTAGTCGTACGAATCCATCAGGTGAGTATAACAAAATATTTAATGCTTAATTAATTAAATGGATAAGAGTTACATATCAATGCGACTAATCAAACTTATTTTCAAAGGTTATTCATATTAAGGTGGCGACTTCATGTGCTTGGGGAAAATGAAGCTTGGTTGGGGGAATGGTAGATGGAGGAAGAGCAGATGATGCAAAATGAACTCTCTGATTTGGAGCTCTTCACAAATAACAATTAGAAAATACATTTACAAAAGTCTCAATATGTCCTTGCATTTCGAGAATGAAGGTTCTAAGTGGAAACATAGTAGAGGATAGAGATGTTGCGGGTAAGGCGTGTACATAATAGATAAAAATGTATTTTGTTAGAAAGGAACGCGTTCCTTGATTAATGTTGTTTAGATGGAGGATTGCACATGCCACCATAGATGCAAAGAACATAATTGTTCCAGGTGTTTCAAATAGAAAAACCTTGTTATGATGGCATGCTGTTTTTTCTCTGTAGCAACTGTACGTATATTAAGCCAGTATAAATAAATCGGCAATACATGCAGCACTAGGATTTCAGGGTGCACAAACAGCGGGGACCCCGCAAAGATCTGGCAGGTCAGGCAATGCATGGGTATCCTAACGATATCGACGTGGTATGAAGTTGTGAGATAGATCAGTGAGCTTGGCGCAGATCTGCTACCAGCAGGCCGGTCCTGACCTGGCAGGGGCCTGGTGCAACATAATAAATTGGGACCCTTTTACACAAAACTAACAAGTGCACTAGGCATGTGAGCAATTTCTTCTAATTTTTTTTATGCAGCGCCGTTTATGATAAGTGTGGATTTTAATCTAGCTCTGTAGATCCTTCTCGGTCCATATAGTAGCTAGAATGTTCAATCTATAATTCTATATTCCTTATAAGTTCACCATCTCAATTACACACTTTGGCTCAATAGCAATCAGCGCCTGCGTGCAGCATCTCTCTGGTTCAGTCAGGTTTTTTATAAAACGGAATTCAGTCGGGTATGAGTAGTACTAGCCAACACTTAGCCCTCTTTGACCCTTTGATCCTACACCTCTCAAGCGGTTAACCCTATGGGGAATGGCAGATGGGGAATTGGGGAGGACTAGAGCAAAAGAAGTTACATCAATGGAGAAAAAATCACCGAACATATTGGTTGTATAGAAGACTACTTCAACTGACCTTTGCAGAGAGATTCGTGGGGAATCAAGATCAGGAGCTACGTCAACATGGGCAAAACACGCGAAGAGCGGGCGCCGCGGCGGCGCTGTTTTCATCAGGGCAAGAGATTGGGGAAGGAGGAGACCTAGGAGAAGGCGAGGGACTCGACGGCGTCGCTGATCGCTCAGTTATTTGTAGGCACGAGTCAAAGGCCCAGCGAGGAGCTAGCCCGCTAATGGCTTTTCCCTCATGAGATGA
>NC_061513.1:13619160-13696596 GCF_022539505.1 Lolium rigidum
TAACCTGTCTCGGTATGTAGTTCATTAAAATAAAAGAATGCACACATGCTCTTGGTATGGCGCTTCTCATGTTGATGGTATAGGTTAATAGGTTAATAGGGCACGCATATGTTAGTCAAGCAAAGTAGTAGTATTTTGTCGTTCAATATGGCAAGTGTAGAAAGTATAGAAGTACAGTACACATGATATTTACTCCCTCTGTGAAAATATAAGACGTTTAAACTATTTTCCAACCAGGTGAAAATCATGCACAATTACATCGCTACCCTTGTCAAAATTTCAACCACCATCATGTCGTCATCTTCTAGCTCCACCCCGAGCACCGGATCCCCTCAACTGCCCGTCCACCCCAACCCAGCGACTCATCCGCCCCAGCCAGATTCTATCCTTGTCTCCTGCACCACCTCCGATCATCCAGAGCCCCAGATCCCTGATCAATATCTTGTACAGGACAACTGGAAAGGACACACCCATCCAGCTGCTCGTTCACATCCACGTGCAGCTAATACCTAAAAAAAGATAAAAGGGATTTTCTCCCCGATTTCATTAAGGAAACCAAGTTTGTTTCGTGCAGCTAATACCTGCACACCTCAAACTTTTTGTTGCCTACGGACGCTACCATCCGACATGGAGTAAGTAATGTGTTCAAATAATGTCAATAATAGTACAAAACAATGTACTCCATGTTCTTCAAATAATGTTCAGCAAATGATGTCAGTAGCAAGAGGAAGTAAGTGTCAGTAGCAATAGGAAATACCTTCAGAAGTAGTAGGAATGTTAATAGTAGAAGTAGGAGTATTGACAGTAGAAACTTGGAATGTATTTAAACTGCATGATCAAACACACATAACAACCATCACATCATGTGCAACTAGCAGATTGAAAACAATTTCAGCACAAGAATATTGCTACCGAATATTACTCCATCACAGAAATACTCCTAACGCAATATCCTCAGTTGCATATCAGTTGACAGAAAAGTATGGAGTATTGCCAGAAAAGTGCATATCAGTTGCAAGTTGAAAATTGCATATCTCACAAGCAACAAGTTTTTGCATTTCTCACAAGAAACAAGCAGCCATAGTTACATTAGATTCTCACAAGCAACCTAAATGGGGAGATTGGGAAAATGGGATCTCACCATGACATCCGAGTAACTGCCACAGCTGCTGCTGGATCTTCTCCCTTGTCGTCACCCTCGGCGTGCTCCTCCTACTGCAATTTAAATTCAGCAGGCTAATGAATTTTGTCTACTGCAATTTAAATTCACTAACTGAGTAATGCAAGAAGTTTCAGTCAATGAAAATGCAAGTAAACCTGATGCTACAAATCATGAATGTTTCATGTGCATATCTTAACTTGGGCTCAGTAAGAGTACAAGCAGATTTGTATTCATAGTCTCCTAGCAATACATGAGTACCCCAAAAGCAAGTGCTTATCCATTTAGTGGTATGTAAAGTGATCATATGTCGGTAACTGAAATTTCAACAGTATAGTAGACACTGAACTGTATGTATATTTATCTATTGAAACCACAAGATTTCAAAAATTATCTCAGGGGTCCTCATAGAAGAATGGTGAAAGAAAAAACGACATTTGATTGCATGATGTTGCCGTAAATGATGATTGCTAAGCATATATTGCCCTCCAAATGTATGGCTCTGTGAGCAACTAAATACCTGTTCAATGTAAGAAACTGAACTTATGGCTAAAACTAGTGTTCCGCATTCATCAATAATACACACATACTGTAGTACTCCAAAATATAGAGTATGAATTTAATTCCCTTGCATATGTGCATGGCTCGTGTTTGAGGTTCGATAGGACCTTTCGCTCCATCCAAAATTATAGGACAATGAACACTAAGAGCCAGTAGTAATAAGAACATTGCAGCTAAAACATGATGCTAGAGGGACGCCTGAAACTTGGGCCATGTTGTACTAGATCAGCACAAACATGATACAGGTTTAGATCATGATATACTCAGTGAATGGCTAACCAAATAACTTCCTTGTGTAAACATGCAATGCCCATGATATATGTTGTACTATGAAGTCCAAGAAAATCAATCATATTTCAAAATATCAAGGGATTTCATCAGTTAAACATATTAATCTGTAAGAACTAATATAGGCCTCAATGACCTAATATCTGCTCCTGGAGTAAGTTTATATGGATGAATCATCAGATCGCAACACTGATGAAAATGTTATCGACATGGAAAGAATAACAATCAGTTCGGTAAGTTAAAAGTTTTGGTCATTTACATTGTCCTTGCCTTCAATCTCAAATGGACTTCTCTAAAAGTTACACTGCCTGTGCATATATTACACATAGCATTCTGGTCAAGTGCAGAGGGATCCCTTACATAAAAGAAACAGTTGGTCAAGTGCGGAGAGAGTTGAGGTGCTGCAAGTTCTCCTATATAATGAAGCAGCATCATCTTCATTAGGCAATTGAACATGGTTGAAAGGTAATTCTACCAAATTAATATGTACAATGCTTCAAAATTGTTCAGAGAACACATCGACCAAGCAAACCTGAAATCAGAATGATTGATGCATACATTGTCTTAAGACTTACATATAATGGAATATGCAAGTCAGATCATGAAATATGGGCAAGAAATGGGGTCTAAACTGGTGCTTTCCATTCCACCACGAGTTCTTTTGCCCATCTAATAAGATCATTTATGGATCACAAAAATTCCAGGAATAGGTGGACGCTGTAACAGGATGCAAAAACGTTTTATCTTTCCAGTCCTAGCTATCCATTTAAGACCTTACACATGAAATTTCTGAATTGGCAAAGAATAAAGATCATACTACCCTTGAGAGACAAATGGGCCATATAACCAGAAATATGAGAATTTAGTTCTCATCAGATGTCTGAAATCATTCGGAAAAAATAACCATTCACGAGAAGGGAAGGTGTAAATCATTATAAACAAATCAGGGAAAATGGGCAAGGATAAATTTGATTAAACATCGATAAAACTTACTATTCAATAAGCTTCCAAAAGTTCAGTTGATGACAGGATCACAGCCAGCAAGATGCTACAATGAACCACAAGCATAATGAAAGTAAATTTGGTACTTGAAATAAGGAACGCGATATTTAACTCACTTTATTTAATTTGCCAACAGGCAAACATTATATAATGCAATAAGAGCGTCAATTAAAAGATGATATAAAGAACAGCGATTATCATGGAAAAAACAGCATGGACATTTTTTACAATGATACACACATCCACACCTTAGTAACATGGTTTTTGAGTCGCGACTCAAAAGTGAGTCGCCTGAGGCTGCGACTCATGTATAGTCGACCAAAAAAGTTGTATAGTCGCTGTATAGTCGCGATTCGCCGTGATTTTTGGAAAACGACTCGGCAACTATACAACGACTATTCAGAGACTATACAGCGACTCAAAAACCATGCTTAGTAATATAAATCAACCTCATAAAATAGTATACTACCATCCATGTTTAAAGGTATCCAAATCTTACAATGCCAGCTTATACTGTGCATGTGTTTAAAATCTTAATTCATGAAGCCCATGGAGAGAACCTTAATTCATCTCAATATCAATAAAAATAAATACCACTTGCTAGAAGATAAACAGAACACCACCGTCTATTGTCAGACCTTCATGATCTCGTCCCATCTCGTCTTCACTGATACCTAATATTTGGCGTGCTTCTTGCTCAGTCATGGCCTTTAATGAGAATACACATGCCAACTATAAGTATATGCAAAATCTAGAAGGATTTGGTATGGCGCTAATCATTGATCAAAAGAAGAAAAAAATAGAAGTTCTGTAGGTATTGTTTTTATGGACTAATTAGCGTAAATCAATGAAATGACCGTCTCCCAGAAGTTCAAAAATGTACTATTTAGTACAGGGCGCTGAACCATGAACAACATCTTCAGCTGCAGCATTGGTAAATAGCACATGTCCAAAATTTACATATGCACAACCACTATGATCCAGCTATAGTACCGGATACAGCGTTGTTCCATTTCATTGCTCTTTGGTGACAGTCTATAATACTACCACAATCAAATTAACGGCAGCAATAAGCACCTAGAATGCGGTGAAGTTGTTCTGGATACTAACTTGTTGAGTGTGCACAAACCGATGAGATTGGACATGAACAAGAATGCACAACATCTGTGCATGCGGTCAGGATATTTTCGACGGACTGGCTGTCTCCTGCATCCATTATTCCACAAGAAAAACATAAGCATTCAGGAGTCCGTACTTGAACCAATGCAATCACAATTCGATGCTTGTATCTGCACATAGTACCTACCAGGCAAGCCTAGCGCTCCAAACTGCAAGTGTCTTGTCCATCAGATTCAGGCCTGTCAATGTCCATGGCAAGATTAAGGCATGTCATCAGCAAGCCATTCTGCTTCTCCCCATCTCAAAATACTTAACCTGCATAAATCAATGTCCATGGCAAGATACAGTTACCCGAATGCTTTTAGGATTGGCTCGGCCAAGCGCTGTGGCTTGCACCCAATCGGTTGGTGGTCGATTTGCATCACGAAACTCCTACAAAATTCACACGCACCATGTAAAACCGATTAGAGACCAGAGGAAATCACCATCACCACTCTTATCTTCTAGGACGAAATAGAAACGCTGGCAATTCGCCCGCATACCTTGAGCTTGGAGAGCGTGAGCCCCAGATTTGGTGCGTGCGGAAGCTCGTACTCCATCAGCGGCGGCAGGGTGGTGTAGGACTTGGTGGGCTGGTGGTGCGCCTTGTGTGGTGTCGCTGCGGGCCTAAGGGCGCGGGCGGAGACCCGTCACGAGGATGGACGCGGCGTGGATGTGTGCTTGTCTTTGCTCGAAATCATGGGGGCACAGAACACAGGCGACGGCGCGGTTCGAGCTCTGCAGGCTATGGCGAGTTGGCGACATCATCACCATATATTAGGCAGGGAGAGCTATTGCGAACGAAGGGAGGGGCGGGACGAAGGACAAAAACGAACGATATATTAGGCTGACAATGAAACAATCTAATTCCTGTTAAGTAGTAGATGTCTGGATAGATGGTGACGTGATGGTCGGTTGTTTGCAGGGCAAGACGGGCGGCCCGGCAGCGACACTAGGACGACCCAACTCCAGCAGCCAAGTTAACAAATACTATACAAGACATGTTTCATGCCACCTTCACCTGCAAGTTCCACGGGGCGCTGCCCTTGCTGGGCTTCCTCCACAATAGCTGCATCGAGGAGCATTGTGTCTCCCATTTCATCTCCACCTCTCCACACTTCCGTTTGGGTGTCGCAACCGCATCGACTGGTTAGTTCTCGGGTCGCATCCTCTTGTGGACCCCTACACCGTTTGCGGACGAATTCATTATCAGCAACCCCAAGACCAACACGACGTGTAAAGTTCTCCCCAACCGTAGGTATTCATCTAGACTCGTCAATGCATATGGAGACGAGGAATTCTACCTTACCTGGAATGCCACATTGCTATGCTCTAACAACTACTCTGACCACCTTAATTGCCGCGGCGGCCCTTTCCTCGTGGTCTTAGTGGGCTCCGAGAATGTCGACAAAGGGATTAGGTTCACCGTGTTCAACTCATTTTAGTTTGGTGAGTGGAGTGAATCCATCACTACTGACCAAGCAAATGCTATCAGCGCAGGGTCACTTTCATTCTGGAAGATAAGGTATACTTCCCATGTGAGACATCAAACGGAACCCTGTAATACAACTGTGGGTGAGTAGAAATTATCGCTGATCTGTATGTCGTTCCAAGGCGGGCACCACATGTCCTTACGGCGGTGGAGGATGGCATGCTTTTGTTCGTGGGTGGGAATCTAAGCTTCACATGTGGTCAATGGAGGCTGGTCACAAAGGAGATGCGGCATGGGCACGGCGCATGGCTCCTAAGCTCGAACCATTGCTCTGGCCTCCAACGGTCTCTGAGACGTTCATGGTTGGTATTGTGGAGCGTGTTGGTGTCAGATTATTCCTGAGTACGAAGGTTGGGTTGTTTATGATTGATCTCCATTCAAGGCGAAGTAAGAAGTTGTGGAACAAATCCTCTTCGAATGATTTTCCAAGAGGATTTCTTGCCGCACACCTTCTTACTTCAGCCTGAATTGAGTTCATTTATAAACGACCGAGTCTCCGTACTTGGGCATAATTCGACACCAACACTGTTCACAACACCAACCACAAACGCCTTAGAGACGGCTGGAGGCGAGATAAATGATTCGAGCTCAAGAGCCCTGTGGCGTGCCCATGCAACATCTCCTTTGGGACCGGCCTTCATTTGCCAAGGTGAAACTTAGATTCCCAAACGCCTGGGAACAAGGACAACGTGGTTCCTTACCTGGAACGACGTATAGATCAACAATAATTCCTTCTTACCGACGTTGTGCTCCACGATTCCATTTGATGTCCCCCAGAGGAAGTATACCTTATATTCTACAAGGACAACAACCCCAACGCTGATAGCGTTTGCTTGGTAAATAATGATGGTTTCACTACACTCACACTCAGATGAGTAGACGGCAGCGAACGTAATCCCCTTGTCGACGTTCTTAGGGCCCACTAAGACTACGAGGAAAGGGTCCTCACGGCAATCGAGGTGGTCACGGAAGTTGTTACAGCATAGCATAATGGCATTTCAGGTTACGTAGAATTCCTCAACTCCATCTGCATTGAAGATTCAGACTAAATACTTGGGGTTGGGGGAATTTTCCACGTTGTGTTGGTCATGGGGTAGCTGACTATGGATTCCTCCGCAAACGCTTTAGGGGTCCAGAAGAGAACTCGGGACTCGACCGTGTCAGGAGTCAAGAACTAACCAGTTAGCATGGTTGCGACACCTAGACAGAAATGAGGTGGAGATGAAACGAAGACGTAGTGCTCCTCATCGCAGTTATTGTGGAGGAAGCCCAGCATGGGTGCACCCCGAGGAACTCGCGCTAGACACATTGGATAGCGGTGTCATAGAGGATGGACTGCAAGTTCTAGGAAACGGAGGCGGAGCAAACGAGGCTAGCGGGGTTGTCTGGAGGGAGGCATAGGAAGATCTCCTCATGGCGTCGTCCACCAGTGTAGCTGATGAAAGGCAACAACTATGTCCCAGCCAGGTCATGGAGCTGACTGGGGCCGCGTTGCATCGCGAGTATATATGGTAATTCTATCAACAAACTTGTCGTGCTATTTCAAATAGATTTCCGTCGAGCGATTTGGGGAGAATAGGACGATGTACTTGAGTTAACAATGGTTATTTTCTCCCAAGAAATAAGAGGAAGTTATTTTTCGTGTGGAATAAAAAAAATATTAAGTGTGGATAGGTGGTAATGGTGATGGTTGGTGTTTGCGGGCCAAGATCAGCGGCCCAACCGGAGGACGAGCACGGCCCCGCTCCGCACAATCGAGTGCTCCTATATGTCATGTTTTGCGGCATCAAAGATACACATCGCACGCACCGCGTTGTGGGCCGGTCCACCACCACTTCGAGTCATCTTCTTCCTTACAACTTTTCTTCCTCAAAGAGACGATGACACCATCCCTCTAACCCCTAGCCCCCGTAGCCACCCCGAGCACCCCTAACCTAACCATAACCCTAAGTCGCCGATGCCCCACCCCTAAAGTTACGTAGCTCGATTGTGCCTCACTCTAGCCTCGCCGACTCCTTCCCGCTGCAGCTACTGCCGGCCGGTGGCAAGGAACAGGAAGGTGTCGCCACCCACCTACCACCACGACACGCATGCCTAGGAGTGTACGCAGTGTCGACGAAACAAGCCGTGGGTTTTTCCTTTAGAACTCCACAATATCTTACTTGATTACGTGTAAGTCAGGAGTCTAGAAGAAAGTAGAGTCATTAGTTTATGCACCGGTCGATTGGACTGCACCGCAAGTAGAACATGGCGCACATTCATTTGCACATACGGCCGTGTTGTAGCAGTGCAGTTAGCCGAAAGCGGCAATTTTAACGGCAACGCTACCTACCGGCACTATATGCACCGCTCCATCAGTGTTTTGAGATTGGTGAGGCTTTTGGCATTTGTCTAATATAAAAATAACAATCGAAACACAAGTGAAAATTTTATGAAACTAAACTAATACATGGGTAGCATTGTGAAACTATTTGGCAAAAATTGAAATTGTTAACGTCATTGCAGAAAAAAAAATCATGTTTCAGTTACGTTTCAATTATATTTCATAATTTTGTCAAAGCATTGGTCAGCACATGGGTGATGCCATCACTCACGTCACTCCAGTATGTAACAGAGCCGGTAAAAAGAGGTTTTCGGCAGTTAGCCTAGCTAGGGTCGTTGAGTACCAACGGCTTAATTGCATCTGCATATCTTGCTGCTATAGCTAGACTGGTTGCAAGCATAAATTCAGTGCCCTTTGTTTTGTCACATGGCCAATTAAAGCATGAGAGTATTATATATGCAGCAACACCAAATAATAAAAATACGGAAAATACAATTTTTCATGAGATAGAGAAAAATAGAATAGTTCGTGTATACTAACTAGGCAAACCAACAAAAAGGAAGAAAAACATGGTGCTTTATGAGATAGATATTGAAAGAACTTTAGTCGTACGAATCCATCAGGTGAGTATAACAAAATATTTAATGCTTAATTAATTAAATGGATAAGAGTTACATATCAATGCGACTAATCAAACTTATTTTCAAAGGTTATTCATATTAAGGTGGCGACTTCATGTGCTTGGGGAAAATGAAGCTTGGTTGGGGGAATGGTAGATGGAGGAAGAGCAGATGATGCAAAATGAACTCTCTGATTTGGAGCTCTTCACAAATAACAATTAGAAAATACATTAACAAAAGTCTCAATATGTCCTTGCATTTCGAGAATGAAGGTTCTAAGTGGAAACATAGTAGAGGATAGAGATGTTGCGGGTAAGGCGTGTACATAATAGATAAAAATGTATTTTGTTAGAAAGGAACGCGTTCCTTGATTAATGTTGTTTAGATGGAGGATTGCACATGCCACCATAGATGCAAAGAACATAATTGTTCCAGGTGTTTCAAATAGAAAAACCTTGTTATGATGGCATGCTGTTTTTTCTCTGTAGCAACTGTACGTATATTAAGCCAGTATAAATAAATCGGCAATACATGCAGCACTAGGATTTCAGGGTGCGCAAACAGCGGGGACCGCGCAAAGATCTGGCAGGTCGTATGAAGTTGTGAGATAGATCAGTGAGCTTGGCGCAGATCTGCTACCAGCAGGCCGGTCCTGACCTGGCAGGGGCCTGGTGCAACATAACAAATTGGGACCCTTTTACACAAAACTAACAAGTACACTAGGCATGTGAGCAATTTCTTCTAATTTTTTTATGCAGCGCCGTTTATGATAAGTGTGGATTTTAATCTAGCTCAGTAGATCCTTCTCGGTCCATATAGTAACTAGAATTTTCAATCTATAATTCTATATTCCTAATAAGTTCACCATCTCAATTACACACTTTGGCTCAATAGCAATCAGCGCCTGCGTGCAGCATCTCTCTGGTTCAGTCAGGTTTTTTATAACGGAATTCAGACGGGTATGAGTAGTACTAGCCAACACTTAGCCCTCTTTGACCCTTTGATCCTACATCTCTCAAGCGGTTAACCCTATGGGGAATGGCAGATGGGGAATTGGGGAGGACTAGAGCAAAAGAAGTTACATCAATGGAGAAAAAATCACCGAACATATTGCTTGTATAGAAGACTACTTCAACTGACCTTTGCAGAGAGATTCGTGGGGAATCAAGATCAGGAGCTACGTCAACATGGGCAAAACACGCGAAGAGCGGGCGCCGCGGCGGCGCCGTTTTCATCAGGGCAAGAGATTGGGGAAGGAGGAGACCTAGGAGAAGGCGAGGGACTCGACGGCGTCGCTAGTCGCGCAGTTATTTGTAGGCACGAGTCAAAGGCCCAGCGAGGAGCTAGCCCGCTAATGGCTTTTCCCTGATGAGATGATATAGGCCTACACTAAAGTCCAAAGTAAAGAAGGGCAAAAAGTAAAATTCCCCCAATATTATCATAGGCAAACGCTCTCGGCTCGCTTACTGTGAGCTAGAGTTGAAAATGAAAGGGAAACTTTTCGTCCGTTTTCGAAGAAAAAGGAAATGGAGAGCAAAAAAGGGAAAAGGAAATGGCATTCTGCAAATGAAAGGAAACGGAAGAATCATAAAAGAAAACGGAAATAAAAACGAGGGAGCTGTTTCCGACGGAAACGAAAACGGCAAAGGAAATTCCGGATAAACAAATATGAAATATTTCCGCAAATGTAACCTAGAGAGGCCCATGTTCTTGGTAGGCCTACATTTACACATGAAACTAGGCCTACATGCCACCTACTAATTATAGACATCCGCCTACAGTCCCGACGACTCATCTCTGTTTGGGACGATTCCACAAGACCTAGTCCCAACTCCCAAGCGATCGCAGCGATCACGGCTTCTTCCTACAAGACGAGCGATCAGGCGGCCAAGCGACTGCCCACGAACAGTCTTAGTGTCGACGCAATAATATTTATGTGAACTTGCGCTTATCTAAGTGTTACACTATGTCTGTTACGTAGTACTTTATGTTGAATTGCCGCTTGTTGAAGTTGAGTGATATTCCTTGTCTTATTGTCTACTTCGTTATATGTGCTTTTTCGGTATACATACCAAGGTAATATGCCGCCATTTTATTATGACAAATATTCATTTTCGTAACGTATCCGTCCCGTATCCGCTCCATATTCATTTCCGGTGATTTTCGTTTCCATATTCGTTTCCGGGGTTTCCGATTTCGTTTTCGATTCCGTTAAGATAGGCGGAAACAAAAACGATAAGACATATTTCCGTCCGTTTCCGTTCCGTTTTCAACCCTACTGCGAGCGGCAATAGGGAGCACTCTGCAGGAATACCGCACGCACACAACGATTCCCCTCCAGCGATTTTGTTGGGCCGGTCCAGTAAAGGGATTCTCTGTGTTTTTTTTTCCTTTTTGTTACTATTTTCGGAAAATATCTAGATTTAAAAACTTTCAGATTTGAAAAAATATACATATTTCAAAATGTTCGCACTAAAAAATGTTTAAATTTTAAAATTGCCCAGATTTGAAATTTTCTTATATTTGAAATTTGCTCACATTCAAAAATTGTTTAACTTTGAAATTTACTTGAATTTAAAATTTGCTTAGCTTAGAAATTTTCTTGAATTAAAAAAATTAAATTTTAGTTTTTTTTCAAAAAAATTCAGCATTTGAAGAAAGATAAATAAAAAATAGAAAAATGAAAACCGACAGAAAACCGAGGAACCAATGAAGAACCATATGAAATTTGCTTGAATTTAAAATTTGCTTACCAATAGATCCAGGGTTACAACATATGTTGTTCGGTCTTTATATAGGAGGATAGGTCTCAGGTCGATTTACAATTGTTGCGTATAGAACTATACTTATGTCGGCTCCTGCAATGGGGTTTTGCTTATTCGACAGGCTTCGTATTCTGGGCTTTAGCTACATCTTTTGGTCTCATGGGCTTCTCCCGAATATGTACCAAGGTTACACAAGCCGCATGTAATACCCACGTCACTAGCCCTCGAGATTCTATTCGAGTCGTACACTCGAGTCGAATCTCTAGATCACGACTTCTTTACAAGTGAACTCGAATATTCAAGTACTTTTTGTTTTCAATTTATATTTTGTCATGAAGATTTTGGTAAATGAGTCTGGTGCTTCCGGCGGATTATGAAAAAGTTAATTGCTCTTGGGGAAAAACAACATGAACCTACTTCAAACTCGACTCCCCGGACTCGAATCCGATATACTAGTGTAATTCAGCTCATACCGCGGAGGTCTTATCAAGTTTCGAATTCCGGGTTTTTGTTATAAGTACCCAACGCGTCCATTGTGATTTTTATCATATCGTCAATATGGAAAGAAGAAAGTCCACTTTTCGTCCTTCAACTTTACGAAAAGTTCATGTTTCGTCCTAGAACTTTGTTTTGGTTCAAAGTAGACCCTAAACTTCCTAAATCGATCACTATGACAGTTTCAAGGATTTAATGTCGATGTGCGCATCGGGTTATAAAAAACCACATATTGCCCGATCTAACCGGACCAAAGTGAACCGGATCAGTTTTAGATGGTTGAACCGAACGTGCTAGCGAAAAAGAAGGAAACCTCCCTTAATCTCTCTCGTGATTCTCGTGGAGTCTGATCTCGTCTCTTTCCCACGCCCACGCCGCCCTCTGCAGCGCCGCAAGCCACACGCCGCCGTCGCCCATTGCAACACTGAAACGCCGTCGTCGCTCTAGAGGTGAAACCTGAGAGAGCCGCTCCATCCCACCTGCACAAAAAGAAAACGAGATCGCAAGGTGTCCGATACTGGGTGAACTGAAGGTTCGTCTACATGCAAACTTATGTACGATCTAGGTTCTTTGCACCTCACCTTGATTTCTTTTGATTTGTTTGCACTAGAATTAGATATGGTATTTTTATTCCATCAATTTCTGTACGTGTATGATTAGAACTGCACCTAGGTTCTCTTAATATGCCCCCTTGATTTTCTTTTGAAATAAGATATTGTTTTTCATTGAATGGATCTAGACGTGTATAAGTTGTTAATTAGCTCAAAGTTAATTGGGTGTTTGATTCTGATGTAGTGTCGACTGACATCTATGCAGATCAATAGTGTGGTTTTGCTGCAATTTTGGTTTAGCCTTTCACACGGTTTTTAATTATTAACTGATTTTTTTATTTATCTTATCTCTGAATAGGTGTTGGCATGGATGACTCTGAGTTCCTTCATGTCAGATATCATTACAATAGGGAATTTTTGAGTGCAACAAGGAGTCTAACCTATGTTGGTGGTACTGTAGAATCGTCGTTCATTAAGCGTGACAAAATGTCATATTTGGAGCTGATTGGGCACCTTAAAAGTCACCTTCCAACATACAATGAAGCTCAATATCTTCATTGGTTGAATCCTGGGAGGCAACTATTTGATGGTTTGAAGACTATTATTGATGACGAGGGCTGCAAAGGTATTTCAGATGTCGTTACAGCTGGAGAGGTGGCAGAAATATTCGTTGAGCCCGTGATGTGTGTGACCGAAGACACGGATGGCAGCAACTATGAGGATGAGATAGTTGTAAGGAATGAAGATGGACAAAGCAAGAAGAAACAACTAGACATTGATCTTGCCAAACAAAAAAGTGTGGTGCTAGATGGAGATGGTTCAAGCTCAGATTCTGAGTATATGCCTGGAGATAGTGAAGCATCTGATGAGGATGATGAAGCAATTTCCATCAAAAAGAAGTTTAAGGAGTTCAAGAAAAAATTGAAGACGGGCAAGGCAGTTGACCTGGATGATTTTATTTTTGAGGAACATTCAGTGCTTCCTCCCTCAAAATCAGATGATGAAGATTTATCAGATGAGAGCAATGACACTCCATACTATGACAGTAGTGAGGATGAAGCTTCTTATGATGAGCAAAGCGATGGAGAATTGGTAAGAAATAATGAAGACCTTCATCGGTATAACAGCAAAGCGGATGTGCCTTATTTTGCTCTTGGGATGAGGTTTAGGGGAAGGAAGCAATTTAGGAGGGAAATAATCAAGCATGGTTTATCCGAGAAGAGGGCTTTCAAGTTTGTAAAGAATGATGTGGGTAGGGTGAGAGTTAAATGCACTTGGACCAACTGTCCTTGGGTTATGTTGTTGTCTAGAAACACAAGGACTAGCAGCTGGCAAATTAGCACCTTCAACAACGAACATTGGTGCCCTCCGAGGAGAGATAACAAGATGGTTACAGCTAGAAGGATAGCGGAGAAGTATGAGAAAATGTTAAGAGCCAATCCCACCTGGAAGATGGAGAGCCTACAACAGACTGTTCAAGAGGAGATGCTAGCAGATGTGCATATATCTAAATGCAAGAGAGCTAAGAAAATTGTGATTGATAAGCTTGTTGATGCAATCAATGGTGAATATTCCAGGGTATTTGACTACCAGGCAGAGCTACTAAGGAGTAATCCAGGAAGTACAGTGATTGTGAAGCTTGATCCTAATAAAGACAAGCCAGTCTTTCAGAGATTTTATATCTGTTTCGCTGCTTGCAAAAGGGGTTTCATGGCTGGTTGTAGAAAAGTTGTAGGACTGGATGGCTGCTTCTTCAAGGGTGGCAACCGTGGTGAGCTTCTTTGTGCACTAGGAAGGGACAGTAACAACCAGATGTATCCATTGGCTTGGGCTGTCGTCGAGAAGGAAAACAATGATACTTGGGACTGGTTCTGCTCTCTCTTATTCCGGGATATTGCAATTGGAGACGGTGAAAGTTGGGTTTTTATATCAGATCAATAGAAGGGCATAATCAATGCAGTAAAAAATTGGGCCCCAAGAGCCGAGCATAGAAATTGTGCAAGACACATTTATGCTAATTGGAGGAAGACTTACAGGGATAAGGAGTGGCAGAAGAATTTCTGGAGAATTGCGAAAGCACCATGTAGGGTGTTGTTCAACTACCACAAAGCAAAGCTAGCTCAAAAGACGGTTGATGGTGCTAAGGCAATCATGAAGACTGATCCAATGCATTGGTGTAGAGCTTGGTTCAAGCTAGGATCAAACTGTGATTCAGTGGATAACAATATTTGTGAATCTTTTAACAACTGGATAGTTGGCGCTAGATATTTGCCAATCATAAGCATGCTTGAAGTGATTAGAAAGAAGGAGATGGTAAGGATCCAACAACAAAGATCAAAGTGTGGTAGATGGCATCAGGATATTTGTCCAAACATTTCCAAGAAAATTAAGACTTGGATCCTACAGTCCGGTAATTGTCCTGCCATGTGGAATGGAAAAGATGGGTATGAGGTAAAATACTTTGGTCATGGATACACTGTTAATCTTACAGAAAAGACTTGCAGTTGTAGGTACTGGCAACTTTCTGGGCTGCCATGCCCTCATGCCCTGTCATGCATATTCTATAGTGGTCAAAGTGTTGACACATACATTGCCAAGTGCTATACCGTAGAGTGCTTCAAAAATATATATGACCATTGCTTGGAGCCAATTGAGGGCATGCCTAGCTGGCCAATATCTGACAGGCCAAGGCCACTTCCACCAATGTATGGTGTAATGCCTGGTACGCCTAGTGGAGAGAGGAGGAGGGAACTACATGAAAAACCAAAAATTTCAAAAGCTTCAAAGATGTCAAGGGCTGGTACAAGGATAAAATGTTCTCGTTGCAAAGAATACGGGCACAATAAGAAAACTTGTGAGCAAAAGAAGGCAGCTGCAACAGCATCTACTACAGCAGAACCATCAACTCAACATATGCATGACAAAGATATGGTATACATTTTCCTATATTTCACATATCAGTATGTTTATTTGTCTGTAATATATGCTTTATTTAACATGTAATAGTACTTGATTGAATTTGTAGACTTCACATCATCCTCAGAAGAGAAAGAGGGAAGTAGGTACTGCCAAACCAGCATTGCAACTTGGCCCTGCTTCTATCAACTTGATTACTCAGGACCAGTCCTCACAAGCATCTTCATCTGCAATAAACATCAATTCTGGGAGTGTTAGTGCAAGAGCCGATGTACTACATACCACAATAAAGATTAAGAAGAAGCCTCTCCCACTGCTGCTACAAGAAGATTAATTAGAAGAAGAAAATCTCCTGTTATTGTTGCATCTAAATTGCTACTGAATTTATTCATTTGTTCATGTCAGACTACTTCATTCCCACTGAATTTCTACTTCATTCCCACTGAATTTCTTGTGCTTTCATATGCAACTTGAATTTTACAGATATGTTATCTAATGTCTGTGCCAATGTATGTTATGAAAACACGTGTTGAATTACCTAAGGCTGATATGAATGCATCTGTCAGCTCTGTAGCCTGAATGCTCAATTTCAGTTGTCAGGAAGCATGACTAAGTTGCGGCATACATGCTCATTTCATTTGAATACATAATACTGTCCAGCTTTCCATTGATATAAACCCAAGAAAATTTTATTTCAAACACAACTGCAAATACATATTAGCATACACTATATTCTGACCAGAACTCATTTGCTAATTACAATGTGAGAAAAAATGACACGCGCCTGCATTTTCTGCACTCACAGACTAGACCACTCCTCTATTGTTTTTCCACACTTGTGAGGGCAGCTTGTTTCCGTAACAAAGGGAAGAAGAGGAAAAATAGATCATGATTTTCGCACAGGAAGGCTCACAAGCGGCACGGCGAGGAGGACGGCAGCCGCGTCATCAGCATGTCTTGACCGCCCGCAGCATGCGAGTGGCGGACGAGCGCACGGCAAGGACGACGAAGCAGCGCAGTCAGCTTAGTTGCAGACGAAGAGGACGAGGAGACTACCGCCGCGCCGTCGACTTAGTGGCACACGAGGTGGATGACTACAGCGAGGTAAACGCCGGCGGCAGCGTCGGAGAGGTGTAAGCCGACAGGCGGATGCGCGGCACGTCAAGGCTGACCGCGACAGAGAGGAAGACAGCCCCGCGAGGGCTTAGCCGGACGGCGGCACCGGCGAGGAGCTAGGATGGGCGGGACAGCTAGGCTGAGGCGCCGTGGAGCGATAGCTCGGAGTGTGGGGATTTTGACCACAACTAGTTAATTTTGACCAAAATAGGGTGGTGGGGATTTTAGATTTGTCCAACCGGTTTGGTTTTTATTTGGCCCGGTTCAGTTCGGGTTGAGATGTCCCTTTAGCCAGGTTTTTTCCACGTCAAGTGGAAACTGTGATAGTGATCGGTTTGCAAAGTTGAAGGTTAGTTTTAGACTAAACAAAACATTTAGGATGAAATGTGAACTTCCTGGAAAGTTTAGGGACGAAATATGGACTTTCTTCATATGGAAATTATCTAGGAGAGCGCAGCTTGTGCAAGTGCCATGCCACATAGGACGGATCCTAGGGTCTTACCATGCTAATTCAGTTACCTCATAAATTATATAATTGCTTTACTATATATTATGTACTGCAATACTAGGGCTACAAATATGTCATGTGTATAAAAATTATTTCATGCTATGATTCAGTGCCCTTTTCTCTATTTTATGTAAACTTAGTTAGAATTATATGCTAAAGCATTTTTGCGGCTTATGATCTGTTCTGGAGAGGTCCGTCTTTTTAGCCATGACAATTTCGTTTATTGGCTTATCAAGTGCCATCCTCAATGGTGAGAACAAGAACTGTATCCCTTCAACTTTTCAGGCATGCTGAATCATATCAGCAATGTTTTGTTTAATGTGAGATTCAAAGGTACCATAGCCCATAATTTATTTTGGTCTCACCAAGTGCTCACCGATCAACACTAGAGAGTTTCTGTTCAAAGGGCTGGTTGTGAATTGATTTGAAATGCAACGTTGTTAACTCACACCTTTATGCATAGGTTTGTTCTAACGATTGGTCATGGCTAAATGGTTTCGCTATTACTTATTCTGATTATGTGAATTGTTGTGTTGTATAGATGATATTTTGCTGTTATTGAATGTTTGGGTTTGTGTATGAGACAAGTTTGGGTGTTATAGAAATCAATGTAAGAGATTGAGGTTTGCCGCTTCCATCGAAATGTCGAGGTAAACCGCAACGGCTAGTTTTTCAGATCTCTACAAATTAAGATATATAGTCAAATTTGCCGCAACCCGTAGACTGTCTCTAAGAGATAAGAGTTCAAGTATAAGATGAGTCTGATTCTTCGTAAGTTAATACCAGAAAGATAATACGTTAAGGACAATGTGAGAGCAAATATGTGGTGCAGACTATTCTTATTATTTAGGTAAACTGTAAACCCGTGATGGTGTAACACATTATCTTACACTACAACTAGGGCCAAATATATTTCAAATAAACAATTAATTATTTGGAATCAACAACTTTAATATCTATTTATATATTTTGATAAAATATGTGTATCGTGCAATTGGTTACCCGTAGCAAGGCACGGGTATTCCTGCTGCACGTCAATCAAAGAAACAAGGACCCTAGGCGGCGACGCTGACTGGCGCGGCGCCGACGGCACTGAGGATCTTGTCGTCGAGATCAAAGGTCATGGCCTTCTCTCCCCGGCCGCTGCTTGCGTACTCGGCGAAGCGCTCTTTCAGGTCCTCCGGCAGGTTCGTGGAGCTCGTCCACCCGAGCACCTCCTTGGCCGCCCGAGGCTCCGCGTAGAAATGCTGAATTAAAACCAATGCAATTAGTCGCACGCAAGCTCTTCACCAAGTAAGCTCCACGCATGTCGGAGGTTGCGCGCGAACATGCATGCACGCGTGATGTAGCATGGTAATTCGATTATTACCATGTTGCGGAAGGGGAAGGCCTTCTTGGCGTCGACGCCGGCGGCGGCCGGGTCGTAGTGGACGATCTCAGCCGTGGTGCCGGCGGCCGCCGCGCACATCTTGGCCAGGCCGTCGAGCGTCACGGCGCGGTCGCTGACGCAGTTGAAGATCTTCCCTGCCGCCGCGTCGGGGTTCTCGACGGCGAGCGTGAGCATGCTGCCCAGGTCCCTCGCGTGGGAGATGTTGGTGAGCTGCATCCCCGACCCCGGGATCGGCACCGGCCGCTTCCGCACGATTCCTGCAAAAAAATCAGGTCGTGTGTGTGTGTGTGTGTGTGTCAATCTCGCTATTTCTGTGGTGCACAAACCCCACAATGAGTTATTAGATTCTTACTGTCGAAGAACCACTCCTCGCAGTCCTTGTTGTTGCCGGAGCCGATCATGTACTGCGGCCGGAACGAGGCCCAACTGCCGAACTCCGCCGCGATGTACTTCTCCACGCCGACGTGCCCGGCACTCTCCTTCACGGCGTCCTGCGAAAGCATCGCCACGCACGCACGGAGATTGAGGATCCATCAGCTAGCTTTGTTAACGAGAGAAATAGCATGCACGAGGATTGTATTACCCCCTCGACGTGTGGCGGCTGGTCGGTGAGAGTGTAGATCCCGGCGCTGCTGATGAACAGGAACTGCCCCACGCCGGCCGACTTGGCCCAGTCCGCCACCGGCCTGCACGAAACCGAGAAATCGCCTCAGCTCTTCCGTGTGTGTCGGAAAACAGAGAGGCGCGCGCGCAGCTAGCTAGCTGTTGGTCAACATGCATGCATACTTGACGGCGTCGAGGTCCTTGCCGTTGTTGTCGAGCACGACATCGAACGAGGCTCCGCCGACCGCCGCGCCGACGTCCGCCGGATCGCCCCACACCGTGCTCGCCCCGGCGCTCGTGAGTTCCTGCATGCATGTGCACCCGGCCACGAGAGAATCCATGAGAACGCGAACGCGAGCAGGCAAGGCAGCCTCCGATTGAGTCTAATTCGATCGCACCGAGAAGCGGGAGAAGGGCGGCTTCTTCATCTTGTCGGAGCCCTCCTCGCCGACGGTGAGCACGGTGACGGAGTGCCCAGCGGCGAGGAGCGCCTTGGCGAAGTAGAACCCGATGACCGCGTGCCCGCCGCTGTTGGTGTTGACGATCAGCACGCTCTTCTGGGCCTGGGCGCGCACTGACACGGCAGCCGCGGCACGGCGGGCTGTCGGCGCCGCACGTCGTCTCCTCGCCACGATCGCGCCGGCCGCGCGCGGGAGGAATGGCGATGAGAGTGACGACGGAGGCGAGGTCGAGATGCGGCGGCCTGAGGTGAATGCTGCCACGGCGCCCGCTGCGGCTGTGGCTGTGGCGGCCATGGCCATGGTGGGAGCTTGGGAGGAGATGAGAGGAGAGACTGATGATCGGTAGGCATGGGATGATCGATACTGGGATATGCGAAAGCAGCAGGCATCGTCATACACACAGACCAGATAAGATGAGCCTCTCATCCGACTCCTCCTCCGCCCTAGGCCCAAACCGCCAGCGTCTGCCTGCCAACCACCTTTGGCCTCATCCTCGGACACCCACCTTTTTTCTCCCCAACCACGCCCGTCCACTCGTCCCCTACCTCCACCAATAGGCCTCCGCCACTACCGCGCACCACCCTGCAGATCTCCCTCCAGCCGCTCCACCGCCTCCTCGAGCACCCATGGCAACCGGATTCATGCCATCCCCGGCTCTCGCACCCATGGCTGGCCTCCTCTACTCCTCTTTTAAAATCCTCGCTGCGAGTCCAGTTGGGAGATGCAGATAGCGCGGGGGCGAGTGGGAGCAGAGATGCTGCAGGCGGAGGAGGTACACGATGGTGGAGGTGCGCCGGCGGTGCTGCAATTGTAAAAGTCGGTTTTGCTACAAAAAAAAAATAATCTATGTGCTTGCTACAATAGTACAAAATTGCTGCTACGACCGTTTCGTTATTAGGGCAATCTCTTTTCTCCCGCCGGGGATATATCCGACGAGGTTGAATCTTGCTACAATAGAATAAATATTTTGCTCCGATGTCTCCGGTTAGGTTTTCGGCGAGGTCTCTGTGTTTTGTGGGTGAACTAGTTTTTGCGACAATTGGGTTGGTTAAACTACAATGGTGCTTTTATGGTAGCAAAAAAGCGGAAGTCTATGTGAAATAGATTTTGATGCAAATGAACCATTTTTCACTACTTTTGTATATTATGGAAGCAAAAGTGTGATATTAGGTGGAAATAGATTTTGCTACAAACAAAATGTTTTTCGATACTTTGATACATTATATGGAAGCAACAACGGGAGAGAGATGTATATGATTTGATCAGATGGCCAAGAATAACCCGGATTGACCGATCGGACAGCCAGGGACCCGGGTGATCTCGGGGGGATGCCGAGCACCACCCACAAAGGAAAACACTGACGATCAAACCGCACGATCCATCGTCCAGGTCATCACACATGCGGCCACGCGTCGGGTCGCTAGGCACGCCTGTGTCCCCCTTCTTCTTTTCAATCTATTTAATTTCTATTCATCTGATATTATGCATTCAAGATAATTGTTCCTTGTTCGGTCTCCCTCCACCCCCTTCGTTTGTTGTGGGTCGCATCTCACCGCAGGCACTTAATGAATGAGTGAAGATCTTCCTTCCCCCTTGTGTCTTACCAAGGACTGAGTTCATACTTGTGGCGAAAAAAGAGTATACCATCCCACCCAGCCTAGCGGGGGGGGGTGAAGATTCCTCTCGGAGACTGCAAGTCTACAAGAAGCTGGCAGAGCTTTAGCCATTGGACCACATCCATCCATCCTCCTACCTAAACAGTGCCGCCTTTTCTTGTTTGTTCTTCGAATTACGCTAGTGGAGACTAATTCCTTCCTGCAGATTTTTCACTTGTGGTCGTTCGTTTTGCCCTATGTCAGTGCGTTTGTTGTCCGCCGCGTCGTGGTTACCTTGGTAAATCACTCTTCTTTCTTCTTCCTTTTGCAATCTGTGTTTAAGTTGCGGTGGAGTCCTAGAGGTCTACAATTTCCATTCTTGGACGGAGATTTCGCTGGAGATTAACAGTGCATGTTGACCATGGGGTCCAATATTGCCTGTATACAAAAGCTGCCAGTGTAGAGCTACTAAAAGCTACTCCCCCTCCATACCGCGCGTACGTGGAGTTACCATTTCAGTGTATTAGTTTTGTCCTTTAATTGTGTATCTTTACTATTAAATGGGAGTTGGTCGTTTGACACTCAACGCACTTTGATGGTCGTCATTAAAACAATCCGGACCATCCAATTTAATCTGAAGGTCTCCGCTCAAAATCCATCCGTCAAATACGTCTAAACAATATTTAAGGAAGTATATTATGCACAAATCAATCAGGGGATAGCGACAATCACGGAAATTTCAAAATATGATCTTTCCACGGTAACTCGCCATTTGTTTGCATTTATTACTGCTAATCATGGTATCAAATTAAACTCTATCAATCTTTACTATTATATGTGAGTTCGTACGTCATCAAAAATGTTATCTAGCCATCCATACATCTACCCTCCTAAACGCCTTGCACTTTCCAAACATCTGCTTGATATGTACCCACAATCACGATCAGCAGCATTACATTGCCGTCCATATAAGGAAGTAGTCAGTGCATGACTACAATAAATCGGAAATTACAATTAATAGTGCATGGAAAAAATTAGTAGTGCATGGAAAGCAATCGTGCGGATCGCCACAAACACGATTAGGGAATCACCGCAAATTAGTAGTGCATGGAAAGCAATCGTGCGGATCGCCACAAACACGATTAGGGAATCACCGCAATTAGTAGTGCATGGAAAAAATTAGTAGTGCATGGAAAGCAACCGTCCGTTTCATCCATCCATCGTGCGGCGTTGTCTTGCTTTTTTCATTCGTCCCTCCAGGAAACTGCGCATACGAGCAGATCGTGTTTCTCCACGCATACCCGCACATCGGCACTCAGAGCCTCCGGCTCCCTCATCCGTCGCGCCGCCTCTCTCATCGTGTCTACCACATCTTCCACCGTGCACTACATGGCAATCATCCGCCGCCACCATAGCATCGCTGGACGGTGTACTCGAAGGATCGAGGCCATAGCGTCGCTGAACAACATCAGCGCTCCTGCCGCCGCCGGCCTCCACCGCACGAGCAGCCACCCACATGCCAAGGCTCCTCAACCTCGCCTCCGCCCTCACCGACGACCCATCTTGTGCCGGCATCGTCATGCCGTTCCCCGTCCTCGAGAACGCCGCATGTCTCCTTCATGACACGCCGCGTCGCCACCAACACATCAGCCATGGGTGCATCGTCCTCCACGACCACGGGAACCGTGGACACTTTTTCTGAAAGAGGACAAAGGCAGTGGAGCTGCACACAGACGGTCTGACTCGCCCGCTCGCCTCCTTTGTCTGGCCCGTTCGCGTCCACGTACATCCCCCCTCCGACGGTTGGACCACGGGCGAGGAGCACGTACGCCGCACCTCCTCTCTATGCTTTTCCATCTTCCCTTCTCCTATACAAAAGAGCGGCCTCAGGATTTAGATGGAAGAATTTCAGCGAGTTAACTGAATTTGTACCTTTTATTTGCATATTAGTATGTTGATTTCTTATTTTGAAGTAAACCTGTTCCACATGCTGCAGACTGGCGCGAAGAAGGGTTGTAGAAAGGTAATGCATTTGTAGAATTGCATCATGCGAAAATTGTTATTTGTCTTAGTAGTTAGCTTACATTAGTCCTGTACCTGAATGATGCGAAGTTCATTTCTTCATGTGTGTTTAATGTATCAGAGGATGTTCCTTTCTAAACTGTCATGAGAATTGCTTTACATGATTCGTGTAATTTTAGGGAATGCTTACATATCCAGGACGAGGAACTCCGAAAGAATAATAGACCAGCTCTAAATGATTAATGGTAAGTCGTTGTTCTGAATTTTCCGCATTGTTTGTGGAAAAAGAATGAAGATAATTCTGTGTTAGTTAAGATTTATGGTGACACCTAAATCAGTCAGAAATTATAATGCTAATATGAGATTCATGACAATTTAACTGATTACCTTCTATGATTATTTATGATATAAATATAAGATCTACGGTGACACCTACATAGCGGGCATGGAGCTTTGCATTGGCATTGACAAAGTCATGCCTCCATCATTATTATTTCTGGAAAACATATCCCAGTCTCAGGGTTATTCGTATTGTACAATATTCCTAATCTTATATTGTACAATATTCCTAATCTTCTATTAAAGGATCCTCTCAACAATTATTTGATGTACAAGTAAAACATTATCCTGCAATTCTTCTACATAACTGTTATTTTCTATATAAATACAACGTTATTTGCAAGTGATAATTTAGCACCTATCTTTCGGTGTGTTGACAATTATCGACATATTAACGTTATCTTGCAATGCTAGAATGCATGTCAATTTAATCTGGTTCTTGTATGCACTTCAACATTTTTTTAGTGACTTCCTCTAAAAAAAAAAATTTAGCAACGAACTTAGGATACTGCTCGATGATGACTTCTTATTTTACATTGCCTTACCACATTTCTGAGTTATCACATGTCGTGAATGTTTGCATGTATGCCAGTGCCATATATTCTTTACATTTTTCTCTTCCTTTTAAGGCTACAGGATGCCGCATATGAACTATAGTTTTATATTCTTCACCTTAATTTTGTTGCCATGCAGGTTGTCTAAAGGAAAGATTTTTCTGAGATTGGTAACGATGATGAAGTCTCGGTATCAGGAAGAAAGCAAACTATGAGAGAATTATGAAATATTGTGGCTGCATGTGATTGGTATAAAATCCAATAGAGTAATAAAAGTATATTTTTCCTCGTTCTAGCATAATCATTGTTTGTTGAAACATGTGTTTGAAAGTATGTGTGTTATACAAAGTGATTTTGCATATCGGACCATTCGAGTGGTCATAGTGACCCGTCCTTTGCATATTATTAAAATTTTGGTAATCTTTGTACATATTTGCAGGTTGCAGCTTTCCTTTACTATTTACTTCATTTAATGAATAAAGCCCTAGATATCCTCAATTTGCGCATATGTTCCTTTGCCTAGGTGATTACTCATTTTGAGCATCTATTTTTATTTGCTTAGAAATTTTACTTTCATATGTTCTTTTGCAAATGACAGATGGAAATCAATATCTGATACCGCCTTTGTCCCAAGAGGATGCCGTACAATGTGCAACATTTTTTTCGTGGTGGAGGAAGTACACCATGTTTCAGTATGTTTATCTAATATACAGTATGGTTTAATTATTGAGTTGTCTATCCAATGCTTAGTTTTTTCTTGAATATGTTGGGATGCATAATAGTTGAAATTTCCAAGTTGGCAGGGATGATCTAAGGCTGAAGCTAAAAGTCTTGCTATATACTACTACAACAATGGTGGCAGAGAACTTAATGAAGTGGATCTTCAAGGAAAAGCTTTCTTAGAATTCAAGTAATCCATAGGGATATCTTGAAAGGGCTTGATCTAGAATCAAGGTCGACGTAAATATATTTGTTTTTTTAACAAGCATCTAAGTGTATGTCGGTGTGTATCTTTGCTATCTTACAAATAGAGTGTAAAATTGTACATGTGTGTAACATTCATAACCACAAGAGAAGAAGGGAAACAAGTCATGTTGACCACGAAGAAGAAGAGGAGATGCCAAGTAGAAGGCAAGAACACGAAGGGAATGAGGGTGAAACTGAAAAGGTAATGAGCTTGGCGCCAATGAGGGCACACACTAACTCCGAAGTCGAAGATAATGACCGGTATCAGTGGCAAAGACACACAAGAGACATCCCGTTGGGGCGTCATAAAATGGATGAGTCTGGAGAGAATCCAGACTTTATATGACATGCTTTTTGGGTGATTCATCCATGTACGATTTGATGTATGCTTCACATGTTTGCAAATCACTTAAGCCTATTGATCCGGCGACATCAAATCTACTTCACATCAAAGTTGTGATATAGCATTAGTTTCTTTATGTATTTTCGAACTATTGAGAATTTGAGATTGCTTTGGTAAATTATCTCATTGTCCAACTTTCTTTTTCAATCTGCATTTCTTTATAAATTCTAGCACTAAGATGGGCCATGAGAAAAATGTTGTTCAAAAAAACAAAAAACAATTGAAGTTTTACACGACAGAACCCGAGGAAATATCTAAACTTGTCCACAACCAATAATAATGACGTTGTTAATATTGAAAGACAAACATGGAGTAGATCTTGGTTAATGAGAAAGGAATACTTTCGGACATAGCTTTCTATGCACGATGCCAAATTATATCTTTTATGAAAATACACTTTCAAGAAAGTGCAACGTCAATGTTTTAATACTATTATTTGCTACCGTTTCTTCAAAAGAGAATTTTACATAAATCATATCTACTTGTGTGGCAAGGGAGGTGGTGTTTTGACTTCTAGAGCGTCTAAACTGTGAACCTATTATAAGAAATTCATAAAAATCAAATTTTAAAATGTAAGAAAGTGGATTTTTTTTGCGTGTACATCCGAACATTCTGCGGTCGTACACTAAGTTATCAGGACATAGAATAACTTATACAAATTGGGCCGACTTTGCTAGAATTTGAATATATATCTTAAGCATGTCAAAGGGAGTAACAATAAGTAATTACATGGGTCCTTGATTTCTATGCACATGGTATTGAATTATGTGAAGTCAAAATTTCAATGCTTCTTTATATTATGTGGCTTCCTTTTCTATATACATGGATATTTACATGTATATTTTTTTATACGTGTCAATACAAGAATACTTAGGAAACCGTAGCAACGCACGGGCATTCAACTAGTTAACTTTAGGATGCCGCTACACGGTGCTATAGTCCAAAATAGTACGTGGGTCTCATGGTCTTAAAGCGATATCTTACCAAAGCAGAAACTACGTGTTCCCACTGTGTGAAAGCAGCACCTCCAAAAGACAAAATAAAAATATGGAAAAGTCTACTTAGAGAAGTATAATAGCTAAGTGCCCACGAGTTGCTGCTGATCGATGCCTCACACTTGTCTTATTTTATAAGTACGAGTTTCCAACAAATTAGTGTAGATAATAATATTAATATAATTTTCTCTCTAGCGACCACCTGATATTACAAGTACAGAGAGCGTGGGAAATACATTTCAGGTCATAGGTGCATATGAACCTATTATGTAAAAATATAATACAAAATATAAAAAATAGGAAATAAATTTTCCCATGTATATCTAGACATTTTATGTTGGCACACAAATATTCAGGAAAAAGGTAAAAAAAATTCTGCCCCATGTTAAAAAGACAAATTTTGATGCTTCAACATCACTATTCACTGAACATTTTCTGTCCTTTTCATACAAAAGATTGTGCGAGAACATAGAATGTCCATATTATTTACACGTCAAATTTTATTTTCATTTTTTTTGATATTTTTGAGATGTAATATTTATGCATTTTCAACAATAGGTTCATATGCACATATGAGCCAAAACACCATCCCCAGAGAGCGTGTCATAGTTCCCCTGGTGCTCACATAAACGCTGAGCTCGGGTGTAGTTCCTTCTCAACAACAATTTCCTCATCAAGGGCACACGATCAACATGTGCGTAGAAATACTTGCATACATACCTTATGTTTACAAATCAGATATATTGTCGCTTGGTGGATTCCAGATCAACTATTTGTTCTTAAGTTAACTCATGACTCTAGTCTTCTGTGATAATGCTAGACAGAATCAAACAGCTGCTCAAAACGTTTGCTAGTCTTCTGCGTTCAAAGCTACAGCTAGTCTTTCACACCCCAATAGTTTGATACACTGCTTCAACTTCTCTCTATATATTGGTAACTCATGAAAATACTATTCTTATTTGTAAGGGCATGGTAATTTGGTCAATACAATTAACAGATCTTCACTATCTCCAATGCCTCGAATATACTCATCATCACTGTGAGTAATAAGTCATTTTGAATGATCGCTCAGTACTGCCAATCCGACTTTGTTTAAGCAATCTTTCCCAGGAGGCATACAGTGAAGAGTATGCTAAGGAAAATTCAGAACGTAGACCAACTGTAAGTAGGAGAATTTTTTTTTGTTGAGAAACACAGTACAAACGCAGACGCTCACATACACGCGTATACACTCACCCATATGAACGCACACACGCACACCCTACCCCTATGAACACCTTCGGAAGACTGAGCCGGCGGATTGGATCTTGAAATTGACGAAGTCACCACAGGCGCCTCACTGTCGACGGGAACGTCGCCTCCCACTGAATGAATATTCCGCCTTTATAAGACACACAGATGTCAAACCTGGAGTTTGAACTCTGGTGGGCTGGGGATACAACCATCCTCCTAACCACCCAACCTCAGGTTCGTTCTCAAGTAGGAGAAAATTTGTTCAAACGTTCTAACCAAAAGAGGCAACACATCAATAAAAAGTAACATGTTTTTTACAGGTTATATTTGCAGCCACGTGTGGCCGAATCAGACAACTTCCCCCAATGTACCTTGGAGTAAAGCACAACAAGAATAATAATCTGGGAGAAAAGCAGCCAACAAAGATAGTCAGCGAAGCCAACGGGTCCAACGAAGCATCCCCGGCAGAAAAAAAAAAGAAGCATTACAAACAGCAGCAGAGAAAACTATGGACAGCTCAACAAACAACTCTCAGAACTATCAACGCTTAGTACCCAGGAGGTATGTCGATCACTTGTTGATGTCAAACCTGAAGGCTATTTCGTCCGCGTGGCCTGGAGGCCTCCTGTTCAACGCTGGGCATGCGGTAGGCCTGGACCAGCAGTTAAGCTTGGTTGGGACGGCGGCGAAGAAACCGGGGGGGGGGGTGCCGGGGATGCGGGTGTAGGTTGGAGTAATTCAGTTCAGAGACGGCGGACCACCTGTATCGGCGGCATCTGTAGGTTGGTGCCGGTGTGACCATCCGAAGACGGCAGCACTGGTACCAGCGGTGATGGCGGGGCCGGTTGTACGAATCAGTTATTTTTCGTAGATGATCAATTAAAATTCCGAAATCAAAATAGGATATGTATGAGACAATTAATGACTTTGAAAACACCAAATAGCTGATGAGAGAAGTTGTTGTTGAGAAATAGGAAAGTGGAATGAAATCTAGTCTTAGTCAAATATTTCATATCTTTTCTTGTCCAAGCAGAAGGAAAAGGATACAGTTACAATTTGAGCTGAGCGGAAGATTCGTATCTCTTTTATCCATTTAAAGTATATGTTATTTTTCGTAGATGATCAGTTAAAATTCGTGACATGTACACCTGCAGTCGGCAGATTCAAGCAATGCTGCTGATCCAGCTCACGGTCAGATTTAAGTGCGCTAAGTGGTGGACGTCGCTAGCCGCATTGCGCTGACGCGGTTCCACCGCGCGAAATACTCCAAGTGGAAAAAATTTAGGGACGTGCTTGCCCGGTGCCGGCGTGCCTCGCTCCCAGCGTGTCCGACGGCGTGCCTCGCTCCCAGCGTGTCCGACGGCCGTGAGCTGCACGACGCGGGTCGACGGCAGCACCGTGGTGGCGGCTCCGGCCAACCTATGGAACCTGAGCTCGCCCGTCCTATCCTGGCCCTCTTCTTTATCGAGAAAAAAAACGGAGCCCTCTTGGTGCCTATTGTGATGAGGACATCCCATCTATTGATACAACCGCTGTACCTACAGCCACACAAATACAAGGACCAATCACTCGAGCTCGTGCCAAACAACTTAACTATCAGGTACTTTCGTTTCTTGGAACTATTCCTCATATACATGAGAATATGATGCTGCCTAAATCAGATATGTTTGTTACTCTTAGGAATGATGGACCTAGCATGGATGAGGAGGACAAGCATTGGAGCATGATCACGCATGGAGGAGATGGCAGCAAGCACTTGAGGATTGAAGATGACGCCACAAGTGGAGATTTCAGAACTTTGAAGCCACCATAAGAAGAGATGAAGACATGGACGAAATATAGAGTTCTCCACTTCATAATTTCGTCCATAGCATAATATGGTGCTGCGTCACCTTTAGTTTTGGGCCAGGCCCATGTCATTTTCGCGAGGAAATAAGTCAGCCACTTTTTAGAGTCCGTATTGAAGGGGGAAAGGCCTTCTAGGGTTTGGTTCGACCACCATACGTATGGCTGGTCGAAACCCCACCTTTTCCTCCTTTAAATACCTCCATAGCCGTCACGTTTAGACTGGGGATTTTGATTAGACTAAAAGTTAGCCATTGCTGCAACTCTCGTGTACTTCTTTTGAGGCCAACGCCCAGAACAAGACCGACTATTCGGAATCCCACCTTATTCAATAAAGCTTTCATCTTTCATCCGCAATATTCTGATTGCAATATTAGTTCTTACTTGTTCTCGATTTCAGGTAGGAATTAAGACCCTCGCTGGTCAGGCTGATCGTGCATCCGCAAGATCAGTAACTCCCGGAGATTGTCCTAGCGATTGCATTGGCGCACGAGCTTTGCACGTGTAGTCGGATCGTCAAGCACGAACTCCTCCAACAAATCGAATTATCCACGTCTCATCGAAAGATCGGCCACCTTTGCCCTATCAAGTGGTATCAGATTTCAGGTTGCTCGGTGAGATTTTACTGTTTTCCTAGTGTCGATTGCATCTGCCATCATACCCATAACCCACGAAAAAGCCAAAAATACAGTTAGGGTTTAGATCATCTCGTCCCATAAACCCCACTGCCACGCCTTGCATTGTCTTTTCAGTTTTGCATAGTTGAATTTGTGTCTGGATCTTCGTGTCGAGTTGCTGGTCTTAGCGTCTAGTTCCTTTAGAGTTTCGAATTCTGGTCATATTAGTCACGCCGCCGCCCGCTCGCACCATACGCAGATCACCGCCATATACACCCACCATATACTTCCGCCATTGCCATATACAACCACCATATACTTCCGCCACTTCCATATAGACCCACCATATACACCCACCAGATCGTTTCCGCCATAGTCATATACATCCGCCATATACCCTGTCTTCCACCGCGACACAGATTCGTGTTGTTTCTCTGCCGCGACAGAGTCCGTGTAGAATTAGGTTTATTGTTTTTCCTACTTAGCTGTTACCTTCTAATTTCGTCTGTGCTGAAGAAAAATTTCCGTGAGATAAGTTTCGGCCGCCAGTAAAGAATTGGAAGGAGAGCAAAAAAAAAAAAAAAAAAAGTCTGGAACCGCCTCCGAAAAAATTTTCTGGCTACATTGGTTTTTCACCTTGGCGATCACTTTTCGCCACTGGCCGTTATAGCGACATTTTTTTTGCGCCTGCGCGCTTTCCGGAGCACTTTCCAGAAATTTCGACAAAAAAAATTTCTGAGGCTATACTGTTTTTAGACCTTGGGGATCAGTTTGAGACACTTGCCATCATAGTGATTTTTCGCACCTCGCGTCGCCACATCATCGCCACCTCATCACTGCTAGTTGCTTGCGTGCAGCGCCGTGACCTCGTTAGTGTTCTAGGCTCGCGTCTCTAGTACGGTCTAGCCTAGGACCAGCACAGTACCGTCGTTGAGCATACTTTCAATACTGCATCGCTGTTTTGCTACCATATTAGCCTTCCTACAGCTCTACATATTGTCTCCACGTGCACTGTGTCGACACTTGGTAATCGCTTTGGCAATCTTTGGACACGCTGATCCTTGTTGGTTGTTACATCGCCTTCCTCCTGTTTGGTAAGGACTTGTAAGAGCTTTGTATTTTGCTTGACGAATTGCGCGTGAACCACCATATTCCGTAGTTTGTAGGCATATACATTTGTGCTTTTTCTGTACTAACCATGACAGACACAGAGTCGGCGAACATTGACCCGGATAACATGACGAATGCAGAGATGCATGCTCACTTCCTCCACCTTTTGGGCGGGCATGCAACCGACGTGGATGGGCGCCTTGGTGATGTTGACGCCAAACTCACCGACGCGCTGGACAAGATCGAGGGCCTCGAGGCAGCTTTCAACTCCAAGCTCGACGCCAAGTTCCAGGAGTTGTTGACTCGATTACCGCCGCCTCGCGCCAACGTGCAGCGCCGCGCACGCCGCGTTCCTCGTGCGGACGTTCCGGCGGGTACCGCTCCTGCTGCAGCAGCCGCACATGACGCGCCTTCTGATGAAGGATACGAGGACTATGGCGGGAACGAGGATGAGCAAGTAGATGAGAACGTGCTGGATGACGAGGAGGTACAACAACCCGCACCTGGTCGTCCACGGCAGCTGAACCGCCACGCTCGACCACCTCCCCGCCCGGTACGTAATGATGATGATCATGTTGCTAAACTGAAACTGAATATTACGCCATTTGAGGGTAGATATAATCCTGATGCATATCTTACATGGGAATTGGAAGTAGAACAACGCTTTGCATGTTTGAAATATCCTGATCACTTGCGTGTTAGTGCTGCTACTTGTGAGTTCACAGATTTTGCATCTATTTGGTGGTCTGAACATTGTAGAGTACATCATGCTAATATTCCTACTACCTGGGTTGGTTTAAAACTTGCTATGCGTACTCGTTTTGTTCCTCCACATTATCAGCGTGATTTGCTTAAAAAATTGTCTCGCTTAGAACAAGGGAAAAATTCTGTAGAAGACTATTATCAAGAATTGCAAACTGGCATGATTCGCTGTGGTATTGTAGAGGATAATGAGGCTATGCTTGCACGTTTCTTTGGTGGTCTGAATAAAGAGATTCAGCATATTTTAGATTATAAGGAGTACAACACTATTACCCGTTTGTTTCATCTTGCTTGCAAAGCTGAACGTGAAGTGCAGGATCGTCAACCACCATGGAGAAAAGCTAATGTTTCTGCAGGTCGTACATCGTCATGGACTACGCGACAATCAGCGCCACAATCTCGTGGGGCTACACCAGCACCTTCTACCTCCAAGTACACCGCGCCTGCATCACGAGCACCACCGGCTGCTGCTTCACCACCATCTGCTGGTCCTCCTCGGAGTTCATCTTCGATGGCATCCACGGGGAAGACGCGCGACATACAATGTCGCAAATGCTTGGGTTTTGGACACATAGAGAGAGAATGCAGAACCAAGCGTGTGATGTTGGTGCGTGAAGATGGCGAATATGATTCTGCAAGTGACTTTGATGAAGATACATTGGCCCTTATTGCTGCACGTGATGGTGCCAATTCTGATTCTGAGAGAGAGATGGAGGTAATGGAAGCTGACACTGCTGATCAGTACATGAGCTTAGTTGCACAGCGTGTGTTGAGCGTGCAATTGAGCAAAGCTGAGCATGATCAACGCCACAATCTGTTCCAAACAAGAGGCGTTGTCAAAGAGCGAGCTATAAGGATCATCATTGATGGAGGGAGCTGCAATAATCTGGCTAGTGTTGACATGGTGGAGAAGCTTTCTCTTCCTACAAGACAGCGCACACATCCATATTACATTCAATGGTTTGAGAGCTCTCGGAAGCTCAAGGTAACAAGAACTACACGTGTGCATTTTACTATTGGTACATATTCTGATTTTGTGGATTGTGATGTTGTACCTATGCAAGCTTGTTCTTTGTTACTTGGTAGACCTTGGCAATTTGATAGAGAATCTGTTCATAATGGTAAAACTAATCAGTATTCTCTTATGCATGATGGAAAGAAAATTGGTCTCAAACCTATGACTCCTGAACAAATACTAAAAGATGATCTTGCTAGAGCTAGTAGAGTAAAAAACGAGGAGAAACTTAAGAGTGAGAATCAGATTGTTGCTGCAGATTTTGTGCCACATAAGACTAATACTAAATCTGATTCGAACCATGCTACTGAAATTCGTTTGAAAAATCCTTGTTTGCTTGCTAGCAAATCTGATATTGCTGAACTTGATGTGAACACTACTCAATGCTATGCTATTATTTGCAAAGAAGTTCTGTTTTCATTTGAGGATATGCCTCCTTCTTTGCCACCTGCGGTTGCTAACCTTTTGCAGGAGTTCATTGATGTGTTCCCACAAGATGTACCACCTGGACTACCACCTATCCGTGGGATAGAACACCAGATTGACTTGATTCCAGGTGCTTCGCTGCCCAACCGTGCGCCATATCGTACCAATCCTGAAGAGACCAAAGAGATTCAGCGACAAATTCAGGTTCTCCAAGATAAAGGTTACATTCGTGAGTCTCTTAGCCCATGTGCTGTTCCTATTATCTTGGTACCTAAGAAGGATGGTTCTTCACGCATGTGTACTGATTGTAGATCTATTAATAATATTACCATTCGTTACCGTCATCCTATACCTCGTTTAGATGATATGCTTGATGAATTGAGTGGTTCTATTATGTTCTCTAAAGTTGATTTGCGTAGTGGTTACCACCAGATTCGTATGCAATTAGGAGATGAATGGAAAACAGCGTTTAAAACTAAGTTCGATTTATATGAGTGGTTAGTAATGCCTTTTGGTTTAACTAATGCACCTAGTACTTTCATAAGACTGATGAACGAAGTTTTACGTGCTTTTATTGGACGTTTTGTGGTGGTATACTTTGATGATATTCTGATTTATAGCAAATCTTTGGAGGAACATTTGGATCATTTACGTGCTGTTTTCAATGCTTTACGTGATGCACGTTTGTATGGTAATCTTGAGAAGTGCACCTTTTGCACCAATCGAGTTGCGTTTCTTGGCTATGCTGTTACTGCGCAGGGAATTGAAGTTGATCCAGCCAAGATTGAGGCAATTGAGAATTGGCCGCAGCCAAAGACGGTCACACAAGTGAGGAGTTTTCTTGGCCTCGCTGGTTTCTATAGGCGCTTTGTGAAAGATTTTGGATCCATTGCTGCGCCGCTGAATGAGCTTACAAAGAAGGATGTGCCCTTTGTGTGGGGCGATGCACAACAAGACGCCTTCATGATACTGAAAGATAAGTTAACACATGCTCCATTACTCCAACTTCCTGATTTCAATAAGACTTTTGAGCTTGAATGTGATGCTAGTGGAATTGGTTTAGGAGGTGTGTTATTACAAGAGGGCAAACCTGTTGCATATTTTAGTGAGAAATTGAGTGGGCCTAGTCTGAATTATTCTACTTATGATAAAGAATTATATGCGCTGGTTCGGACATTACAAACTTGGCAACATTATTTATGGCCTAAAGAATTTGTTATACATTCTGATCATGAATCTTTGAAGCATATTCGTAGTCAAGCTAAGTTGAATCGCCGCCATGCAAAGTGGGTTGAGTTTATTGAGTCTTTTCCTTATGTTATCAAACACAAAAAGGGTAAAGATAATGTTATTGCTGATGCTTTGTCGCGCTGTTATACTATGCTATCTCAACTTGACTTCAAGATTTTTGGATTAGAAACCATAAAGGAACAATACTTGCATGATGCTGATTTTAAAGATGTGTTGCTGAATTGTAAAGATGGTAGAACATGGAACAAATTCGTCCTCAATGATGGATTTGTGTTCCGTGCTAACAAGCTATGCATCCCATGATAGTTCCGTTCGTCTTTTGTTGTTGCAGGAGGCGCATGGAGGAGGATTGATGGGTCACTTTGGTGTGAAGAAGACGGAGGATGTACTTGCTGCACACTTCTTTTGGCCACGTATGCGTCGAGATGTTGAGAGATTTGTGGCACGCTGCACTACATGTCAAAAAGCTAAGTCTCGACTTAATCCACATGGTTTATATATGCCTCTTCCTGTTCCTAGTGTACCTTGGGAGGATATTTCTATGGATTTCGTTTTGGGTTTGCCTCGTACACAGAAGGGGAGGGATAGTATCTTTGTTGTTGTGGATAGGTTTTCTAAGATGGCACACTTTATTCCATGTCACAAAACTGATGATGCTACACATGTTGCTGATTTGTTCTTTCACGAAATTGTGCGTTTACATGGTGTGCCAAATACTATTGTTTCTGATCGTGATACTAAATTTCTTAGCCACTTTTGGAGATGTTTATGGGCTAAGTTGGGGACTAAATTGCTGTTTAGTACTACATGTCATCCCCAAACTGATGGACAAACTGAAGTAGTAAATAGAACATTATCTACTATGTCTGCGGGCTGTTTTGAAGAAGAACTTAAAATTGTGGGAAGAGTGTTTGCCTCATATTGAATTTGCTTACAATCGTTCGCTGCATTCTACCACTAAGATGTGCCCTTTTGAGATTGTGTATGGTTTTGTTCCACGTGCACCTATTGATTTATTGCCTTTACCATCTTCGGTGCAAAATGATTTGGATGCTACACAACGTGCTGAATTGATATTAAAATTGCATGAGACTACTAAAGACAACATAGAACGCATGAATGCTAAGTATAAAATTGCTGGGGATAGAGGAAGAAAGCATGTTGTGTTTGGTGTTGGTGATCTTGTTTGGTTACATTTGCGCAAAGATCGTTTTCCTGCATTGCGCAAGTCTAAGTTAATGCCTCGTGCCGCTGGTCCTTTTAAGGTGTTAGAGAAGATAAATGATAATGCATATAAACTTGAGCTTCCCTGCGGAATTGGGTCCGGTAAGTCCTACATTTAACATTGCAGATTTGAAGCCTTACTTTGGTGAAGAAGATGAGCTTGCGTCGAGGACGACTTAAATTCAAGAAGGGGGGCATGATGAGGACATCCCATCTATTGATACAACCGCTGTACCTATGATACGTCCAATTTGCATCACTATTTTGTATCATAATTTGCTGTTATTCATTGATATATTTCATATTGGGATACAATACTTATGTTATTTCATCTATTTTGCATGTTTCATCATTATTGGAGGATCAAACACCGGAGCCAGGATTCTGCTGGAAAAAGCACCGTCAGAACGCAATATTTCGGAAGATCAACTGTGGAAGGGAATTTCACGTAAATTCCTATTTTTCCAGATGACGGAGGGAGCCAAAGGGGAAGAAGAGAGGGCCCTCGTGGGCCCGGACCATAGGGCGGCGCGGCCCAAGGCCTGGCCGCGCCACCCTATGCTGCGGGGGCCCACGACCCCTTTCGCCTCCTTTTCTTCGCGTACTCCTTCGTCCCGAAAACCTAAGCCACGGAGGGATCCTCACGAAGGGTTACAGCCGCCTCGCGGGGCGGAGAACACCGGAGAGAAAAGAGCTCTCCGGCGGGCGGGAATCCGCCGGGAAATTCCCTCCCGGAGGGGGAAATCGACGCCATCGCCATCGTCATCGAGCGGGACATCATCTCCATCATCATCATCATCATCTCCACCATCTACACCGCCATCACCACCGCTGCACCTCGTCATCGCTGTAGCAATTCGGGTTGGATCTTGATTGTTTGATAGGGAAACTCTCCGGTGTTATTCTATACTTGTTGTAGATGCTATTGAGTGAAACCATTGAACCAAGGTTTATGTTCAGATTGTTATTCATCACCATATCACCTCTGATTGTATTCCATATGATGTCTCGTGAGTAGTTCGTCTAGTTCTTGAGGACATGGGTGAAGTCTAAATGCTAGTAGCGAATTATGGTTGAGTAATATTCAATGTTATGATATTTAAGTTGTGGTGTCATTCTTCTAGTGGTGTCGTGTGAACGTCGACTACACGACACTTCACCATTTATGGGCCTAGGGGAGTGCATCTTGTATTCGGTTGCTAATTGCGGGGTTGCCGGAGTGACGAAACCTAAGCCCCCGTTAGTATATCGATGCGAGGAGGGATCGCGAGGATCTCGAGTTTAAGGCTGTGGTTAGATTTATCTTAATTACTTTCTTGTAGTTGCGGATGCTTGCAAGGGGTATAATCACAAGTATGTATTAGTCCTAGGAAGGGCGGTGCATTAGCATAGGTTCACCCACACAACACTTATCAAAACAATGAAGATTAATCAGCCGTATGTAGCGAAAGCACTAGACTAAAATCCCCGTGTGTCCTCGAGAACGTTTGGTCATTATAAGTAATCAAACCGGCTTGTCCTTTGTGCTAAAAGGATTGGGCCACTCGCTGCAATTATTTCTCTCGCATTTTATTTACTTGTACTTTATTTATCTGAAATATCAAAACCCCCTGAATATTTGTCTGTGAGCATTTACAGTGAATCCTTCATCGAAACTGCTGCCAACACCTTCTGCTCCTCGTTGGGATCGACATTCTTACTTATCGAAGATACTACGATACACCCCCTATACTTGTGGGTCATCAAGACTATTTTCTAGCGCCGTTGCCGGGGAGTGAAGCGCTATTGGTAAGTGGAATTGGTAAGGAAAACCTTTACTGTTGTGCTGATTTTATTTCTGCTTGCTGCTATAAATCATTATGGAGAGATCTTCTCTTCAATTTCTATTTGGGAAATCTACTACTACTGCAACGGTAGTGGATGAAGCGCCAGGTGAGGAAGTAGTACCATATAAAATACCTATGAAAATTATTGAACGTGTTATGGATAACCGCTATGAAGGGGATGGAACTGTCCATCCTGGTGATCATTTATTGTTTTTGCATGAATTATGCGGGTTATTCAAATGTGCAGGTATTTCTATGAATGAAGTTAGAAAGAAACTATTCACTATATCGACTGTACGGTAAAGCGGCGCATTGGTATAAATTGCTGAAGAATGGTGATTCTATTGATTGGGAGGACATTGTGCCTTTATTTTATTCCAAATTTTATCCTCCAAGTGAAATTCACAAAGATCGGAACCGCATATATAATTTCTGGCCTCATGATGGAGAAAGTATTGCCCAAGCTTGGGGTTGAAGTCTTTAATGCTCAAATGCCCCATTCATGAGCTTCCTGGTAATGTTATTATTGATAATTTCTATGCAAGACTTTCTTTTCAAGACAAGACCTTGCTGGATACTTCTTGTTCTGGATCATTTACACGCAACAAAGAAGAGTTTAAAAGGGACCTTCTTGATCGGATCCAAGAAAATACTCGAAGGATGGGAGAACGACAAAGATAGAGAATCAGGTATAATTTATGATTATAAATGCATTGAAGCTTTTATGGATACTGATAAATTTCGTAATATGAGTGCTACATATGGTCTTGATTCCCAAGTTGTTGCAAATCTTTATAGAGCTTTTGCTTCTCATTATGAACTGCCTAAGAAGAATTTTGATAAGTATCATGAACCGTATAAAGATAAAATTGATTCATCTGTAAACAAATGTGTAGTGGTTGAAACTGTTGATAATGTTATTCCTGAAGCTTATATTGAAAAAACTCCTTTCCCTGCTAAAATGAAGGAGTACTCTATCATATCTAGTGCAGTTAATAAAAGTGAAAAGAAACCTAAAGAACCTGAAGAACAAATTAAAATCGAACCTGCTGTTGCAATAGTTAAAGATCTTGTGACTGAAAATGTGGAGGATGGTCATATTATTTTCTGGTGAAGATGCTTCTAATATTGTTTCACATCCTAATAAATCCAAACAAGTTAGTGTTCCTATGCTATCTCGTTAGAATTGGTGATCATTGCTATTATGGTTTATGTGATATTGGTGCAAGTGTTAGTGCTATTCCTTATGAGCTTTACACGGAGATTATGCACGAAATTGGTTCTTGTGAACTTGAAGATATTGATGTGGTTATTCATCCGGCTAATAGAGAAACTATTTCTCCAATTGGTATTGTTCGGGATGTGGAAGTTCTATGTGGTAAGATTAAATATCCTGCTGACTTTTTGGTACTTGGTTCTGCTTGCTAGTGATTATTGTCCTATCATTTTTGGTAGACCTTTTCTAAATACTTGTGGAGCTATTATAGATTGTAAGAAAGAGAAAATTTTGACTAGATTTGTCTGGTGAACCTTATGAATTTAACTTTTCTAAATTTACCAAAACGCCTTATAAAACCGACTTGCCTAGTAATGATTTTAAAATGGAGCAGTGGTGCATCTATTGTTCTGGTTCCTAATAATCCTTTGCAGCAACATTTGGAGAATAGTGAAAGTGAAGCTTTTAGGAAAGAAAGAGATGAGCTTGAGGAAATTTTTCGTCGCCAACCTATTCTCAAGCATGATTTACCAGGTGGAAGATTTGGGTACAACACCGCCACCGAAGGAAGATCCTGTTTTCGATTTAAAGCCTTTACCCGATAATCTTAAATATGCTCATATTGATGATAAGAAAATATATCCTGTTATTATTAGTTCTAAGCTTTCGGAGATTGAGGAAGAAAGGTTATTGGAAATATTGAAGAAACACCGAGGAGCTATTGGCTATACTCTTGATGATTTGAAAGGGATTTCTCCTTCTATTTGCCAACATGCTATTAATATGGAAGAAGACGCAAAGCTTGTTGTTGAACATCAACGTCGTCTAATTCCGAAGATGAAGGAAGTGGTAAGAAACGAGGTATTAAAACTCCTTGAAGCTGGTATTATATATCCTATTGCTGATAGTAGATGGGTTAGTCCTGTTCATTGTGTTCCTAAGAAGGGAGGAATGACTGTTGTGCCTAATGATAATGATGAGCTTATTCCTCAAAGAATAGTTGTAGGTTATAGAATGTGCATTGATTTTCGTAAAGTTAATAAAGTTACTAAGAAAGATCATTACCCTTTACCCTTTATTGATCAAATGTTAGAGAGGTTGTCTAAAAATACTCATTTTTGCTTTCTTGATGGTTATTCCGGGTTTTCACAAATTGCTTGTTAAAGCTAAAGATCAAGAGAAAACCACGTTTACTTGTCCTTATGGAACTTATGCTTATAGGCGTATGCCTTTTGGTTTATGTAATGCTCCTGCTACTTTTCAAAGATGCATGTCTCGCTATTTTTCATGGTTTTTGCGAAAGTATTGTAGAGGTGTTCATGGATGATTTTTCTGTCTATGGGAATTCTTTTGATAATTGCTCACGAAATCTCGATAAAGTTTTGCGGAGATGTGAAGAAACTAACCTTGTTCTTAATTGGGAGAAATGCCACTTTATGGTTAATGAAGGAATTGTATTGGGACATAAAATTTCCGAGAGAGGTATTGAAGTTGATAGAGCTAAAGTCGAAGCAATTGAGAAGATGCCCTATCCGAGGGATGTTAAAGGTATTCGTAGTGTTCTTGGTCATGCTTGGGTTTTATAGGAGATTTATTAAAGATTTCTCTAAAATTTCAAAGCCTCTTACTAATCTTCTTCAAAAAGATGTACCTTTTGTTTTTGATGATGATTGTAAGGAAGCTTTTGAAACTCTAAAGAAAGCCTTAACAACTGCTCCTATAGTCGAACCTCCGATTGGAATTTGCCTTTTGAAATTATGTGTGATGCTAGTGATTTTTCTGTAGGCGCTGTTCTTGGACAGCGGGTAGATAAAAAATTAAATGTTATTCATTATGCTAGTAAGACTCTTGATGCTCGCTCAAAGAAATTATGCTACAACCGAAAAGGAATTGTTAGCTGTAGTCTTTGCTTGTGATAAGTTTAGACCCTATATTGTTGATTCGAAAGTTACAATTCATACTGATCATGCTGCAATTAGATACCTTATGACAAAGAAAGATGCTAAGCCAAGGCTTATTAGATGGGTACTTACATTTGCAAGAATTTGATTTACATATTATAGATAGGAAAGGTGCTGATAATCCTGTTGCCGATAATTTGTCTAGATTGGAAAATATTGCTTATGATCCTGTTCTGTTAATGATAGTTTTCCAAATGAACAATTGGCTGTAATAAAGGTGAGCTCGCGAGAGAGCCCATGGTATGCAGATTATGCTAACTTTATTGTTTCGAAGTATTTGCCTCCAACCTTTTCAGCTCAGCAAAGGAGGAAATTCTTTTATGACTTGAGGCATTATTTTTGGGATGACCCACACTTATATAAAGAAGGAGTGGATGGTATTATGCGAAGATGTGTTCCTGAATATGAACAACGGGAGATATTGAATAAATGTCATGGAAGTGTTTATGGAGGACATCACGTCTGGAGATAGAACCGCGCAAAAGGTTCTACAATCAGGTTTTTATTGGCCAACACTTTTCAAAGATGCAAGGAAATTTATTCTATCTTGTGATGAATGTCAAAGAGTTGGTAATATCTCTAGACGCAATGAAATGCCTATGAATTATACTCTTGTTATTGAACCATTCGATTGTTGGGGATTCGACTTCATGGGTCCTTTCCCTTCTTGGACGGTAACACTCATATACTTGTCGCTGTTGATTATGTTACTAAATGGGTAGAAGCTATACCTACAAAAAGTGCTGATGGTGAGACCTCTATAAAAATGCTTGTAGATATTATATTTCCTAGATTTGGAGTACCTAGATATATTATGACTCGATGGAGGTTCTCATTTTATTCATGGAGGTTTTAGAAAAACTCTTGCTAAGTATGGTATTAATCATAGAATTGCTTCTGCTTATCACCCTCAAACTAGTGGTCAAGTAGAGTTATCAAATAGAGAGATTAAAGCTATCTTAGGTAAGACTGTTAATAAATCTAGAAAGAATTGGCCTAGCAAATTGAAAGAAGCACTATGGGCTTATAGAACTGCTTATAAAAATCCTATGGGAATGTCACCTTATAAAATGGTTTATGGAAAAGCTTGTCATTTACCTCTAGAACTAGAGCACAAAGCTTATTGGGTCTGTTAGAGAATTAAATAAAGACCCTAAATTAGCCGGTAATAAGAGGTTGTTGCAATTAAGTTCTCTAGATGAATGGAGAAATGAAGCTTATGAAAATGCTAAACTCTTTAAAGAAAAAGTTAAGAAGTGGCATGATAGAAGGATCATCAAAAGAGAATTTAATGTTGGAGATCAAGTTCTATTGTATCGGTCTCGTCTCAGATTCTTTGCGGGAAATTACTCTCAAAGTGGGAAGGACCATATGTTGTTGAGGAGGTGTATCGTTCAGGAGCAATTAAAATTAGCTCTCTCCAAGGCAATGCCACACAAGTGGTGAATGGACAAAGACTCAAGCATTATATCTCGGGTGATTCTTATAATGTTGATGTTGATATTATTCAAGTGGAAACACCGGAGGCCTTCATCAAAGGACAAATTGACGATCCGCTGAGCTGGACTTTGAATAGGTAACGGTATAGGTAATAAAAAGTCCGCGTTTACCTTTCCGAACATTATTTTTGCTGTTTTTGGAAAATATGAAAAATTACGGAATCGAAACGGAGTGGAAAAGACGCGCGAGGGCGTGCCACCATAGGCCGGCGCGGCCTGACCTGGGCCCGCGCCGACCTATGGTCTGGCCGCCTCGTTGCCCCTTTCCGACTCGTTTTCGACCTGGAATCTTCCTTTTGTCGTAAAAATATTTTCTATATAATCCCCCGGACCCCTGGAGGTCCGTAATATCGTTTTCTCGTCGTGTTTTGTTTCGAGCTGTTTTCTCGCGAGTTGTTTTGATCTAGAAGCACCATGGCCTCCAACAACAAAGACAAGGGGCTTTGGAGGGAAGAGATGGATGAGAGGATCAACAAGGAGAAGGAGAAGATAGCGTCGGCAAAAGGAGAGTGGAAAACTACGAGGAGTAAGCCAATTTTGGTGGGATCGGTTAATACTGGGCGCTCTTTTTCTCATAACTTGCAGGGAGCTCTTCCGCCTGCTCTGGACCTCGATTCTTTCCCTGGTGTGGAGGAAGCAATACGGGTTGCTGATGAGTTTTGTGATCAATATCGTGCTCTAAGGAGGGAAGTGGAGATACTTCAGGAGGAGAACCAGCGACTTCGCAGAATGCTGGAATATTACTCAAATCCCAGCACAAGGCCGTCACCGCCACACTCGGGTAACAATGAGTCTCTTCAGGTTTTGGTGCAGAATTACAAAATTGAGAAGCTGAAGCTGAAGGAGATCCTTATGAGGCGCGAGAGGAATCCATCACCACCATCACCTAAGGAGTAATTCATCATCGGTATTGGCATCCCCTTGGTTTGTTCCAAGCTTGGGGGAGTGCCGCGGTATCACATCATTACCTTTATCTTTTACTATCAAGTAGTGTCATATCATGAGTAGGGAAGTTATTATATAGAATAGTATGCAATGTGGAAGTATCTCTCTTAGTTATCTATGTATCCATTGGTGTGAGTTATCGTTATGGAATATTAATGAGAAGTCTTATCATTTACTTTTTGCACACCTTATTTTAGTTTGCAATCTCCATTATATGATTACTCTTGACATGAGTATTGATATCACTTTGGGAGCATTAAGTAAATCTATTTGGTTTTGGCAAACTTAGCATTGGTCAATAGCAACAACATCTTGATGTTTAATAGAAGAGAGAAATACACTTAGATACATTACTCTATTATCTCTATGCTTAGTATTCGAGGTTAAAATTGCTTGTGCTTATGAGAAAGATGCATGATTGTTTCTATCATATGTATATTTGTTTGTTTCCCTCAACCCCTATGCTTGCTATCAAACCTTGCTAGCCAAAGACCTGTATCGAGAGGAATGCTTCTCATACATCCATAACCTTAAACCAAACCTTTGCCATTTGTGTCCACCATACCTACCTATTACATGGTATTTTCTGCCATTCCAAGTAAATACTTCATGTGCTACCTTTAAATAATTCAAACTATACTACTCCTTATTTGTGTCAATGTTTAATAGCTCATGAGGAAGTATGTGGTGTTTTATCTTTCAATCTTGTTGGGCAACTTTCACCAATGGACTAGCGGCACATCCGCTTATCCAATAACTTTGCAATAAGAGGCGGCAACGGGATTCCCAGTCCCAAAGTAATTAATCAAAATAGACACTCCTCCATGGTTTGTGATTGTTGGACGGCACCCGAAGGATTCGGTTAGCCATGGCTTGAGAAAGCAAAGGTGGGGAGGAGTGTCAACATAATAAAACTAAAATAAAAAGGCACTCCTTCATGGTATGAGATTGTCTGGCGAGCACCCGAGGATTCGGTTAGCCATGGTTTGTGAAAGAAAGGTTGGAAGGAGTGCCACGCAAAAACAAAAATAAAATGGGAGCCGCTCTTTGAGAGTTTGTCTGGCAAGGGGGTTAGAGTGCCCGCTACCATTCGTTGACAACAACAAACACCTCTTAAAATCTTACTTTTATTCTCTTTATATGATTTCAAAACTTGAAAAGCTCTAGCACATGATTCAATCCCTGCTTCCCTCTGCGAAGGGCCTATCTTTTACTTTTATGTTGAGTCAGTAAACCTATTTCTCTCTATCTCAAGCAAGCAATTGAGTTGTTGTGAACCAATCATTTATGCTATGATTCAGCTAATCATGTCTTTTATACTTTCTTGTTTAGTACCAATTTTATCTGAATGAATATGACTTTGAAGTTATCAATGATTATGAAGAGATTGTCATGCTTAAATATGAAGGCTCAGCTATAAATTCTAATATGAAAGCTTTGCTTAGAAGAACAATCCGTTAGTAGTTCTCTGACCAAGAACAAAGTTTGCCATCATCAATTATGATTTCTTATGCACCTTTACTTGTGATTTCTCTTTACTTATTTCGAGATGAGTTATATGAGGAAGTTGTTTACTAGAATGTCTTGTGCAAATGAATATGATGCTTCTTGTCCGTATTTTATTTATCGACTCTTCACTCCATAAACATGTGGTCTTGTTTATCGAGCTCAGTTTCGCTTGGGGACAAGCGAGGTCTAAGCTTGGGGGAGTTGATACGTCCAATTTGCATCACTATTTTGTATCATAATTTGCTGTTATTCATTGATATATTTCATATTGGGATACAATACTTATGTTATTTCATCTATTTTGCATGTTTCATCATTATTGGAGGATCAAACACCGGAGCCAGGATTCTGCTGGAAAAAGCACCGTCAGAACGCAATATTTCGGAAGATCAACTGTGGAAGGGAATTTCACGTAAATTCCTATTTTTCCAGATGACGGAGGGAGCCAAAAGGGGAAGAAGAGAGGGGCCATCGTGGGCCCGGACCATAGGGCGGCGCGGCCCAAGGCCCGGCCGCGCCACCCTATGCTCGGGGGCCCACGACCCCTTTCGCCTCCTTTTCTTCGCGTACTCCTTCGTCCCGAAAACCTAAGCCACGGAGGGATCCTCACGAAGGGTTACAGCCGCCTGCGCGGGCGGAGAACACCGAGAGAAAAGAGCTCTCCGGCGGGCGGGAATCCGCCGGGGAAATTCCCTCCCGGAGGGGAAATCGACGCCATCGCCATCGTCATCGAGCGGGACATCATCTCCATCATCATCATCATCATCTCCACCATCTACACCGCCATCACCACCGCTGCACCTCGTCATCGCTGTAGCAATTCGGGTTGGATCTTGATTGTTTGATAGGGGAAACTCTCCCGGTGTTATTCTATACTTGTTGTAGATGCTATTGAGTGAAACCATTGAACCAAGGTTTATGTTCAGATTGTTATTCATCACCATATCACCTCTGATTGTATTCCATATGATGTCTCGTGAGTAGTTCGTCTAGTTCTTGAGGACATGGGTGAAGTCTAAATGCTAGTAGCGAATTATGGTTGAGTAATATTCAATGTTATGATATTTAAGTTGTGGTGTCATTCTTCTAGTGGTGTCGTGTGAACGTCGACTACACGACACTTCACCATTTATGGGCCTAGGGAGTGCATCTTGTATTCGGTTGCTAATTGCGGGGTTGCCGGAGTGACAGAAACCTAAGCCCCCGTTAGTATATCGATGCGGGAGGGATCGCAGGATCTCGTAGTTTAAGGTCTGTGGTTAGATTTATCTTAATTACTTTCTTGTAGTTGCGGATGCTTGCAAGGGGTATAATCACAAGTATGTATTAGTCCTAGGAAGGGCGGTGCATTAGCATAGGTTCACCCACACAACACTTATCAAAACAATGAAGATTAATCAGGTCGTATGTAGCGAAAGCACTAGACTAAAATCCCCGTGTGTCCTCAGGAACGTTTGGTCATTATAAGTAATCAAACCGGCTTGTCCTTTGTGCTAAAAAGGATTGGGCCACTCGCTGCAATTATTTCTCTCGCATTTTATTTACTTGTACTTTATTTATCTGAAATATCAAAACCCCCTGAATATTTGTCTGTGAGCATTTACAGTGAATCCTTCATCGAAACTGCTGCCAACACCTTCTGCTCCTCGTTGGGATCGACATTCTTACTTATCGAAGATACTACGATACACCCCCTATACTTGTGGGTCATCAACCTACAGCCACACAAATACAAGGACCAATCACTCGAGCTCGTGCCAAACAACTTAACTATCAGGTACTTTCGTTTCTTGGAACTATTCCTCATATACATGAGAATATGATGCTGCCTAAATCAGATATGTTTGTTACTCTTAGGAATGATGGACCTAGCATGGATGAGGAGGACTAGCATTGGAGCATGATCACGCATGGAGGAGATGGCAGCAAGCACTTGAGGATTGAAGATGACGCCACAAGTGGAGATTTCGTGACTTTGAAGCCACCATAAGAAGAGATGAAGACATGGACGAAATATAGAGTTCTCCACTTCATAATTTCGTCCATAGCATAATATGGTGCTGCGTCACCTTTAGTTTTGGGCCAGGCCCATGTCATTTTCGCAGGAAATAAGTCAGCCACTTTTTAGAGTCCGTATTGAAGGGGGAAAGGCCTTCTAGGGTTTGGTTCGACCATCATACGTATGGCTGGTCGAAACCCCACCTTTTCCTCCTTTAAATACCTCCATAGCCGTCACGTTTAGACTGGGGATTTTGATTAGACTAAAAGTTAGCCATTGCTTGCAACTCTCGTGTACTTCTTTTGAGGCCAACGCCCGTAACAAGACCGACTATTCGGAATCCCACCTTATTCAATAAAGCTTTCATCTTTCATCCGCAATATTCTGATTGCAATATTAGTTCTTACTTGTTCTCGATTTCGGTAGGAATTAAGACCCTCGCTGGTCGGGCTGATCGTGCATCCGCAAGATCGCAACTCCCGGAGATTGTCCTAGCGATTGCATTGGCGCACGAGCTTTGCACGTGTAGTCGGATCGTCAAGCACGAACTCCTCCAACAAATCGAATTATCCACGTCTCATCGAAAGATCGGCCACCTTTGCCCTATCACATTGCAACCATCGTGGATTCGGTAGAGGGCGACCAACTCGGAGAGCTCGCCTGGCGCTGGCCTCCGTCGATGATGGCATGCTCTAGCTCGAGCGCGTAGGGTATATATGTCCCATCGGAACTCAACGTCGGCGGAGTCGTGGTTGAGCAGACGTGGTGGATCGATCACCAGAGCACCTACATGAGGAGTGCGGGCGGAGATTTTACCTAGCAACACCACATATTTCCATATAATAGTAAAGATATTACATAAGAAGACTTGATAGGTGGTGATGGAGGGCAAGACCAGTGGCCCGACACGACAGTGGGGCTGGGACGGCCCAGCTCCAGCAGCCAAGTTAATAAATACTATACGAGACAGGTTTCAGTCATGTGCATCCTCTCCGATGCCACCTTTGCCCGTGAGTTCCACGGGGTGCTGCCCTTAGTTGGGCTTCATCCATAATAACTGCAACGAGGAGTACCGCGTCTCCCTTTAGGTCTCCACCTCCTCCTTATTTTCGTCTAGGTGTCGCGACCGCGTCGACTGGTTAGTTCTCGACTCCCAATACGGATGCGTTCTCTTCTAGACCCCTAAAGTGTTTGCGCAGGAATTCATCGCCAGCGACTGTAACATCCCAAAAATTTAAAACAAAGAGAATGAATTTCCTTTTTCCAAAAATGAGAACAAACAAAAACTTTTATAAAAGTAAGTGGGGTGCCTAGTGAGCATCCTTATATGTTGTGATATTGCCTCGATTGTTTATTTATTGCATTGAACCAAATTCCAAAACCCTAAAACCCTAATCTTCCCAAAACAAAATAGTATCAAATAAGATGGAACTAAAATAAAATAAAATATGTGGACATATAGCCCTAGTATGCAAACCTTGACTAATACTCTAAAGAGTGGTGAACCATTGAGATACCCCACAAAACCCTAAACCTCACCCCTCTTTTCATCATTCAATTTAGAATAAAATAAAAGGAAGTTAAATAAGAAAAAGGCATATGTGCCTATGGCTATTTCTATAAATCTTTATCCTAAGCTCCTCTACTTTGTTTAGTGGTTTGGAAAACCATTATACACCCTATCTAGTACTTATCAAACCTAATCCAAGTGGTTTCCATAGAAAATAAAAAGAAACTAAAAATGCCATCGAAGCATATGAGAGTAAATTAGCAAATTTATGAATTTGAGAAGATTGATCCTAGGACTTGTTGTGAATGGTTGGATCACTTCCATATACCATTTCAACACTCAACAACATCAATTGGGTCAAGCAAAGTCAAATAAAAAAATCAAATGCCACATACGCATAGAGGCATATGTGACACATAGCCATAATACCCAATTCTTGCCCTATGTCTTTAAACCTTGATCAATTAGTGTGAAACCATCTCTAAACCTAATCTAATGCTAAATTGATCCTAACCCATGCCCAAGTAGATCAAGGGGAACCATTTACAAAAATAATAAAATTTGACACATCATCTCTTATGTGTTATGGCCATTTTTGCAAATCTTTGAGCTAGACCTTTTGGAATGGTTTCAATGGTTTGGGAATGTTCCTAAACTAATAAGAATCACTTTGGAGTCAATAAAAATCAAATCAAAAAGAGAGAAATCAAATAGGGAGAAAATCCCATTTTCACTCACATACACACTTAGCCAATTTTGCAAATCTTCAACCAAGGCCACACTTGCTTGCTCCCTTGCTTGTAAAACACTTATATATCAATTACAAACCCAAATGCATCAAAGAAACCAGAATAAAATCAAAGAAAATTGCAAATGCAACTTACATATGATATTGGTCAATTTGTCACTTTATATTATCTTACCCACTTTGAGCCCTTTTAGTAAGAGATTCTTAAACCAAACCCTAACAACTCTTTGCACCTCATCCAAGACCTCATCAAGATGAGCAACTTTGATGTTGACCACCTTGACCAGATCGTTGACCATTGCTTAATTTAGTCAAGCCAAGTGGCAACATTGAAACAGATTCTAGATTCCCTCCACTTTTCGAAATTTTTACAAACCATCTCCAAAACCCAAACAAAGACCACCAATGTGTGTCAAATCTTATTTAGAACACAATCATGCAGCAAAGTGGTCAAAATTACATACAAGAGAAGTCAATGGCTTGAGATAGAAAAGTATACATAGAGTAATATGGAAGTACAACCACTATGCAACCACTATTCACCACCTCACCCTCTCTCTCTTGTGATCATCCACGAGTACATTGTACCTCTGACCACTCTCAATGACCTCATCTAGCCTTGTCATGATCACCTTGACACAAGGACACTCCATGTCATTGCATATGTCACACACCTTTTTGACTTTGATCATTTGTGCACACTCTAGTACCCTCTCACCTTGCCCACCATGTCTCCTAGACTCACCTCACCCCACTTAAGCTTGCAGCACCTTGGTACACAAGAAAAGTATGCACAAAGAACCAATGCCATGCCATGCCACTCCAAATGACATCACCATGCCAACCCTTGTCTTTCTCCCTCTCTCGGTCACCCTCACCTTGTCAAATTGACTCATCCCACTCCTCTGAACACCACCATACCAGATTTGACCCAACCAAACACTTGCACACCTCAAGGCCACACCATGCCACTCACATAGTCACCACCATGCACCCACATGCCCTGGCTCTTTTCCCTCTCTCTCTCACCATGTCATTCCGCTTTACATTGACCCTAGACACCTGCTAGACATGACCCTATGTCACGGAGAGCAAGTGAATGACCACAACACTCATGCCATTGCCCATGGTCACCAAACCGTGGACACCACCCTCTCCCCGCATGTACACCGCAAACCATCGTGTCTCCCTGCGCCACCAACACCTCCTCGCTCCCACACACACGCTAGACATGGTCCAGGGGCTCGCACGCGCGCCAGGACACGACACGACGCGACGCCCCACAAGGACACCGACGTCGGCCTCGTCCTCATGTGCCCTGCACACTACGTCTGTAGGCCAGCCACTGTGCACGCGTTCACCCCTCCCCATTACCTCTCCGCTGACGCCATGGCAAGGACCAGAGCCCCATGTACTTGACACGCCCGTGACGTCGCCCGCCATGACCTCGACGACGCGTTCCCGTCCCTGGAGCCTATATAAGCAGCCCTCCGCGCCTTGGACATCACCACACCACCCGCCAGCCTTCACTCCCTCCCTCCTAAAGCCTCCCTCTCTCCCTCCTTGCCACACACCGGCGTCCACAAGCTCATCACGGCCACCGGCGGCATCCCTCAAAAGCGCCAAGATTTTCATCACCATAGCCCCCGAGCCCCTACAGAAAAGTTGTAGCCCTTGGAAAGACCTTTCCAACGCAACAAACCACGCCTCAATCCGAGCTCCGAGGTAAAAGTTAGAGCCCCCGCAAGTTAGCAGCGTCGGGAGGAAGACGATCCGCGCGCCCCGCGGGAACCCGACGTGCATGTGCCATGCACGCCAGGCCCGGGCAGCAACTGGGCCGGCCCAACTTCTTCCCGCCCCCTTCTCGAATTCAAACTTCGTTTAATTTTATTCCCTTTAATTTGCTTGCTGATACTTTGCTAGATTTTGAATATCTTAAATTGTACAAATCCAAATTTAGTGATTCAAAATGTTTTGGAAAGCTCATGAAAGTACCTAGCTAATCGCACTGGATTCAATTCAAAGTTCTTCCTAGATCCTCTACAATAAAAATAACAAATCAGTAACTTTTCAAACTTCAAATAAATCTTAAAAATCAACCATAAACTATTTTGAGGTGGTTCCACCTCTCATAAATCACATTTGATGTTGTCTAATTTATTATGTAATAAAATACTATAGTTGTTTCATATGATCATGGGCTAGAGCAAAGTATTGGCTATGTAGTCAAAATCTAGCCCATTTAAACTATTTCAAAAGTAGGGTTTCAAATCTATGTGGTGTAGCACCTCATTTAAATCATCTTCCCAAGTGGTATGAAGTAATATGATGACCCTTGTTCCTTGGTCTCATACCTGTTCACTTGTGGATATTAAATCAAATAGGATTTAAATTGCATGAGGTATGGAACCTCATTTAAATCTTGTTTCTCAAATGGTAAATGTGAAGTATTGACCTTGGTCAACATGATCTCACCTTTATGAATTGAGGAAATTAAATCTTAACAATGTTCAATGAGAGGAAATTATTTCTCCCAAACTAAAGAGAAACCCTAATCCACATTTCAACCAGGGGAGTTGTTTTTCCAAAACCTAAGAAGAAACCTTAGTCTAAGTTTGAATAATGTTTGTGATGATAATAGATCATCTTGAGTGAGCCAATAAGGCTAAGTAGCCATTTAATATTTGTTTGGTGATTGTGTCCTCGTATTCGTTTATAGACGCTAGTACCGGAGCCTATCAAGAGGAGGAGGTTTTCTACCAAGAGGAAGAAGAAGAGAACTTTGACCAATACGCCAACCAAGGCAAGCTATACTCTTGCAAGCTATACTCTTGCAAGCTATACTCTTGCAAGCTATACTCTTGCAAGATATACTCTTGCAAGCTAATATTCTTGCAAAGTGCAAAGCTCTACTAGAGCAAGGCACACTCACCAATTTACTTTATGCTTCATGATCCCATCCCAAGTTTTATTCTTACAAGCTTTTACTTTGATTATTATAACTTGCTTTTATAGTTAACTTTGGTCTAGAGATAGAGTACTACAAGAGTATCAAAGTTAGCCTAGAACCATCAAAGCTAGTTAGCACCCTTCATGACTAGTTGCTAGTGCTAATATATAAAATTGACTACTCTAGATGGGAACTTGTGAAATAAAATGACTTTGAAAACCTTGGAATGATGAGTCATTCTATTGAAAGATTTTGAAGGTGAATGTGACTTGGTGAATGAAATGGTGAACTTTACAAAAACTGATGGTTGGGTTCGGATGCGATACCATTCCAATTTTACAAGTACCCCCACAATACCTGATATGGGTAGGGCTTAACTAGAAGTTTATGTATCTTAGTATAGGTTCCCTCTAAACAAGCTTCATCGGGGTTATGCCAAGGGCTGCCTCCAAAGAAATATGAAATGATGTGAAATGACGTGATATGAGGTGAATGTCCGGCCCAAGCCCTGTGCAGTTCCCAGGCTGACAGTTTGTCTTCACTGGGAGGCCAAGCTCATGGGGAGAGGTGCCTATACTAGGGTATGTAAGTGAAAGGTTATGGTTGGTAGTCCGCACACGGAGTGTGATAAATCGAGGCCGCTTAACCCCGACGGATTATTGCAAATGTTGTGGCACAAGTGTACGACCTCTGCAGAGTGTAGAACTATTCGAATAGCCGCGTCCACGGTTATGGACGGTTGGAAAGGCCATACTGTTCCGTCATCAGAACTTTTCAAAAATGTGACATGTGAAGGGTGACTTGTGAATTGAAAGGTGAATGGGGAATTTGATTTGAATCACAACAGAGTTGTGGGAATGACACTAATGTTCCCACTTGAGTTAGTTAGCAAAGGAAGAGGTTTTTACTAAATGCTTATGAAATAAAATTGGCTTTATGCAAATAAGCTTAGAGCTTAGCACCCCTTTACTATAGCTGATAGTGCTTACGTTAGTATTAGTTTGCGAGTACTTTAAAGTACTCATGGCTTTGTCCCTGGCTATTCAAATGGCCAGACTATGAAGGAGAACAACGAGTGACGAGGAAGATGGACAACGGGACGTCTACGACAACTAGGATCACTCCTGACGTCAACAGTTGCCTGTGGAATAGATGGACCGCAACCGTTACTTCGCTTCCGCTATGTGTTATGTAATAGGATCTCTAGATCCACTATGATGTATTAAGACTGGATCATGTGATCCCTCTATGTAAGACAATTATGTGTTGTAATGAATGATGTGTTGTGATATCAATCTATTATGTCTCGCAAAAACAATATTCCCGGGATTGCGATGAATGGCATAATAGGCATCTGGACTTAAAAATCCGGGTGTTGACAAGTTGGTATCAGAGCCATTGTTGACCTTAGGAGACCCTAGTTAGAATGGACGTCCTGAAAAAAAAATTAGTTTCAAAAACAAATGAAGTGAATATTTATGAAAAATAATTCTCACTCTTATCCTTGAGATCTTTTCCAAAATAAGAGATCCATACTCCACTTTTCCTTGTAAATATTACATAAAATTTTGCACACTTGATCACTTCTCTAACTTACTTATCCTAATTGCTCACGGATGGAATACCAATGGGAATGCTATCGGCTTGGTCATGGAGGAGAACCGAAGTTCGAAAAGGATTTGAAGCAACTAGTGGAATATCTAGGACACCCGTATCCTGAGTTCTTCGAACATCCTTCAATAATCAGTTGGGAGGATCACCTCGGTGGGAAGTTTCTGCCGATCTAGGAAGAAAGCTTGGAGCCCCGGTATGGGAAACCATATGGTTTTACGTCGAACGGGAAACACTCGGAAGGAAGGACTAGTCAGAGCTATGCAAGAAGCAATCGCCCGTCTGTGTGGACAAAATGAGAACAAGATCCGGAACACTCGTTTCATCTACTACCCAAGACATGACTCCATGGGAAGATCGATGACCAGGCCACCACACACGGAGATGAACCACTATGTAGCACACCGGGACTTCAGGCTGTACAAAACCCGCAGGGATTTGGACAATGCCCTCGCCCTTCGCCAAGCACCTTAACCATGAAGACGAAGAATTCCCCCCTGAAGAGTAGTATCACTAAAGCACTTGAGTAGGTGTGAGTTGTATCAGGATCCCCTTGTATCGTAGAGCGAATGAATGGTTCTTCAAACCAATGGTGTGTTAGATTTGTAATGTGTGATGCTTGGTATGAATGAAAAAGTGTTGTTGGTTTTTACCCCCTCAACACTACCCAAGTTTTGAAACTTTTTGAATTTAACTCAAACAAACCATAGAAATTTCCCTCTTATCTTATCATCTACCTCAATCTTCAGATGGCCCCACCAACCCGCAGCGCCAACCAGGATGCAATGATGCAAATGCTGCAGATGATGATGGAAGACCGCGAAGCCGAGAGAGCTGAACGACAAGCCAACATTGCTGCACTGCAGCAGATAGCTCAGACCAATCAGGGCCATGGAAACCACGATCACCCTGGATCGAAGCTGAAGAATTTCCAAAACACTAATCCCCCAATGTTCAGCAAGACTGAAGAGCCCCTAGATGCAGATGACTGGCTCCAGACAATGGAGAACAACTTAGAAGTTGCGGGAGTAGAAACCGCAGAGAAAGTACTGTTTGCCACCCATTACCTGTCAGGACCTGCAAGAGCCTGGTGGACGAGTGCCCGCGCAATGAATGCTGGACAGATGATGACTTGGGAAGACTTCAAGCTGAAGTTTAGCAAGTATCACGTGCCCCAAGGACTGATCAAGAAAATGAGAGACGAGTTCCGCGAACTCAAACAAGGAAGGATGTCCGTGGTGGAATACCGCGACAGGTTTCTTACACTGTCAAGGTACGCCCCGGATGAGACCGACACCAATGAAAAGAGAAAGGAAAGATTTCTGAACGGACTGCACGACGAGATGCAAACTGTGTTAGTGAATATTCCGTTCGCTGACCTCGAAGCCCTCGTAGACTCAGCCATACAGATGGAAGGAAAGCTGCATCAGGCCAATGAGAACCGCAAGCGCAGAATGATGAACCAGAGTGGACCCCACCATACCCAGAAGCACTGCAACAACTCAGCTGGAGGATTTGCCTCAAGATACAACAAGCCCCCTGCTCAGAATTATCGCCCCAACTACACCAGCAACAACGGAGGACCCCCGAAGACTGGAGGCAACAACAACAATAGCCACCACAACAACAACAACCCCAACAACAACACCAACACTGGCCCGAAGACTGGAAGCAATGCCATTCCCGTCAACCCCAAAGACAAGTCCACCGTCAACTGCTATGAATGTGGAATTGTGGGTCACTACTCCAATGAGTGCCCCAAGAAGCTTGCCAGGATTGCCGCCAACACTGCTGCACCTCGCCCAAGAACAGCCAGCGCTGCAGTAGAAGGAACCAGAACAACAATAACGGCCGCCTCTACCACCTGACTGCCATTGAAGCCCAGGAAGCACCTCAGACCATGCCAAGTATGTTTTCCTGTTAATCAAAATGCTCAATCTCTCTTAGGAACCTACCTTCTCTTAAAATCTCGGGACGAGATTTGTTTAAGGGGGAAGGGTTTGTAACATCCCAAAAATTTAAAACAAAGAGAATGAATTTCCTTTTTCCAAAAATGAGAACCAACAAAAACTTTTATAAAAGTAAGTGTGGTGCCTAGTGAGCATCCTTATATGTTGTGATATTGCCCCGATTGTTTATTTATTGCATTGAACCAAATTCCAAAACCCTAAAACCCTAATCTTCCCAAAACAAAATAGTATCAAATAAGATGGAACTAAAATAAAATAAAATATGTGGACATATAGCCCTAGTATGCAAACCTTGACTAATACTCTAAAGAGTGGTGAACCATTGAGATACCCCACAAAACCCTAAACCTCACCCCTCTTTTCATCATTCAATTTAGAATAAAATAAAAGGAAGTTAAATAAGAAAAAGGCATATGTGCCTATGGCTATTTCTATAAATCTTTATCCTAAGCTCCTCTACTTTGTTTAGTGGTTTGGAAAACCATTATACACCCTATCTAGTACTTATCAAACCTAATCCAAGTGGTTTCCATAGAAAATAAAAAGAAACTAAAAATGCCATCGAGGCATATGAGAGTAAATTAGCAAATTTATGAATTTGAGAAGATTGATCCTAGGACTTGTTGTGAATGGTTGGATCACTTCCATATACCATTTCAACACTCAACAACATCAATTGGGTCAAGCAAAGTCAAATAAAAAATCAAATGCCACATACGCATAGAGGCATATGTGACACATAGCCATAATACCCAATTCTTGCCCTATGTCTTTAAACCTTGATCAATTAGTGTGAAACCATCTCTAAACCTAATCTAATGCTAAATTGATCCTAACCCATGCCCAAGTAGATCAAGGGGAACCATTTACAAAAATAATAAAATTTGACACATCATCTCTTATGTGTTATGGCCATTTTTGCAAATCTTTGAGCTAGACCTTTTGGAATGGTTTCAATGGTTTGGGAATGTTCCTAAACTAATAAGAATCACTTTGGAGTCAATAAAAATCAAATCAAAAGAGAGAAATCAAATAGGGAGAAAATCCCATTTTCACTCACATACACACTTAGCCAATTTTGCAAATCTTCAACCAAGGTCACACTTGCTTGCTCCCTTGCTTGTAAAACACTTATATATCAATTACAAACCCAAATGCATCAAAGAAACCAGAATAAAATCAAAGAAAATTGCAAATGCAACTTACATATGATATTGGTCAATTTGTCACTTTATATTATCTTACCCACTTTGAGCCCTTTTAGTAAGAGATTCTTAAACCAAACCCTAACAACTCTTTGCACCTCATCCAAGACCTCATCAAGATGAGCAACTTTGATGTTGACCACCTTGACCAGATCGTTGACCATTGCTTAATTTAGTCAAGCCAAGTGGCAACATTGAAACAGATTCTAGATTCCCTCCACTTTTCGAAATTTTTACAAACCATCTCCAAAACCCAAACAAAGACCACCAATGTGTGTCAAATCTTATTTAGAACACAATCATGCAGCAAAGTGGTCAAAATTACATACAAGAGAAGTCAATGGCTTGAGATAGAAAAGTATACATAGAGTAATATGGAAGTACAACCACTATGCAACCACTATTCACCACCTCACCCTCTCTCTCTTGTGATCATCCACAGTACATTGTACCTCTGACCACTCTCAATGACCTCATCTAGCCTTGTCATGATCACCTTGACACAAGGACACTCCATGTCATTGCATATGTCACACACCTTTTTGACTTTGATCATTTGTGCACACTCTAGTACCCTCTCACCTTGCCCACCATGTCTCCTAGACTCACCTCACCCCACTTAAGCTTGCAGCACCTTGGTACACAAGAAAAGTATGCACAAAGAACCAATGCCATGCCATGCCACTCCAAATGACATCACCATGCCAACCCTTGTCTTTCTCCCTCTCTGGTCACCCTCACCTTGTCAAATTGACTCATCCCACTCCTCTGAACACCACCATACCAGATTTGACCCAACCAAACACTTGCACACCTCAAGGCCACACCATGCCACTCACATAGTCACCACCATGCACCCACATGCCCTGGCTCTTTTCCCTCTCTCTCACCATGTCATTCCGCTTTACATTGACCCTAGACACCTGCTAGACATGACCCTATGTCACGGAGAGCAAGTGAATGACCACAACACTCATGCCATTGCCCATGGTCACCAAACCGTGGACACCACCCTCTCCCCGCATGTACACCGCAAACCATCGTGTCTCCCTGCGCCACCAACACCTCCTCGCTCCCACACACACGCTAGACATGGTCCAGGGGCTCGCATGCGCGCCAGGACACGACACGACGCGACGCCCCACAAGGACACCGACGTCGGCCTCGTCCTCATGTGCCCTGCACACTACGTCTGTAGGCCAGCCACTGTGCACGCGTTCACCCCTCCCCATTACCTCTCCGCTGACGCCATGGCAAGGACCAGAGCCCCATGTACTTGACACGCCCGTGACGTCGCCCGCCATGACCTCCACGACGCGTTCCCGTCCCTGGAGCCTATATAAGCAGCCCTCCGCGCCTTGGACATCACCACACCACCCAGCAGCTTCACTCCCTCCCTCCTAAAGCCTCCCTCTCTCCCTCCTTGCCACACACCGGCGTCCACAAGCTCATCACGGCCACCGGCGGCATCCCTCAAAAGCGCCAAGATTTTCATCACCATAGCCCCCGAGCCCTACAGAAAAGTTGTAGCCCTTGGAAAGACCTTTCCAACGCAACAAACCACGCCTCAATCCGAGCTCCGAGGTAAAAGTTAGAGCCCCCGCAAGTTAGCAGCGTCGGGAGGAAGACGATCCGCGCGCCCCGCGGGAACCCGACGTGCATGTGCCATGCACGCCAGGCCCGGGCAGCAACTGGGCCGGCCCAACTTCTTCCCGCCCCCTTCTCGAATTCAAACTTCGTTTAATTTTATTCCCTTTAATTTGCTTGCTGATACTTTGCTAGATTTTGAATATCTTAAATTGTACAAATCCAAATTTAGTGATTCAAAATGTTTTGGAAAGCTCATGAAAGTACCTAGCTAATCGCACTGGATTCAATTCAAAGTTCTTCCTAGATCCTCTACAATAAAAATAACAAATCAGTAACTTTTCAAACTTCAAATAAATCTTAAAAATCAACCATAAACTATTTTGAGGTGGTTCCACCTCTCATAAATCACATTTGATGTTGTCTAATTTATTATGTAATAAAATACTATAGTTGTTTCATATGATCATGGGCTAGAGCAAAGTATTGGCTATGTAGTCAAAATCTAGCCCATTTAAACTATTTCAAAAGTAGGGTTTCAAATCTATGTGGTGTAGCACCTCATTTAAATCATCTTCCCAAGTGGTATGAAGTAATATGATGACCCTTGTTCCTTGGTCTCATACCTGTTCACTTGTGGATATTAAATCAAATAGGATTTAAATTGCATGAGGTATGGAACCTCATTTAAATCTTGTTTCTCAAATGGTAAATGTGAAGTATTGACCTTGGTCAACATGATCTCACCTTTATGAATTGAGGAAATTAAATCTTAACAATGTTCAATGAGAGGAAATTATTTCTCCCAAACTAAAGAGAAACCCTAATCCACATTTCAACCGGGGAGTTGTTTTTCCAAAACCTAAGGAGAAACCTTAGTCTAAGTTTGAATAATGTTTGTGATGATAATAGATCATCTTGAGTGAGCCAATAAGGCTAAGTAGCCATTTAATATTTGTTTGGTGATTGTGTCCTCGTATTCGTTTATAGACGCTAGTACCGGAGCCTATCAAGAGGAGGAGGTTTCCTACCAAGAGGAAGAAGAAGAGAACTTTGACCAATACGCCAACCAAGGCAAGCTATACTCTTGCAAGCTATACTCTTGCAAGCTATACTCTTGCAAGCTATACTCTTGCAAGATATACTCTTGCAAGCTAATATTCTTGCAAAGTGCAAAGCTCTACTAGAGCAAGGCACACTCACCAATTTACTTTATGCTTCATGATCCCATCCCAAGTTTTATTCTTACAAGCTTTTACTTTGATTATTATAACTTGCTTTTATAGTTAACTTTGGTCTAGAGATAGAGTACTACAAGAGTATCAAAGTTAGCCTAGAACCATCAAAGCTAGTTAGCACCCTTCATGACTAGTTGCTAGTGCTAATATATAAAATTGACTACTCTAGATGGGAACTTGTGAAATAAAATGACTTTGAAAACCTTGGAATGATGAGTCATTCTATTGAAAGATTTTGAAGGTGAATGTGACTGGTGAATGAAATGGTGAACTTTACAAAAACTGATGGTTGGGTTCGGATGCGATACCATTCCAATTTTACAAGTACCCCCACAATACCTGATATGGGTAGGGCTTAACTAGAAGTTTATGTATCTTAGTATAGGTTCCCTCTAAACAAGCGTCATCGGGGTTATGCCAAGGGCTGCCTCCAAAGAAATATGAAATGATGTGAAATGACGTGATATGAGGTGAATGTCCGGCCCAAGCCTCGTGCGGTTCCCGGGCTGACAGCTTGTCTTCACCGGGAGGCCAAGCTCATGGGGAGAGGTGCCTATACTAGGGTATGTAAGTGAAAGGTTATGGTTGGTAGTCCGCACACGGAGTGTGATAAATCAGGGCCAGTTAACCCTGACGGATTATTGCAAATGTTGTGGCACAAGTGTACGACCTCTGCAGAGTGTAGAACTATTCGAATAGCCGCGGTTATGGACGGTTGGAAAGGCCATACTGTTCCGTCATCAGAACTTTTCAAAAATGTGACATGTGAAGGGTGACTTGTGAATTGAAAGGTGAATGGGGAATTTGATTTGAATCACAACAGAGTTGTGGGAATGACACTAATGTTCCCACTTGAGTTAGTTAGCAAAGGAAGAGGTTTTTACTAAATGCTTATGAAATAAAATTGGCTTTATGCAAATAAGCTTAGAGCTTAGCACCCCTTTACTATAGCTGATAGTGCTTACATTAGTATTAGTTTGCGAGTACTTTAAAGTACTCATGGCTTTGTCCCTGGCTATTCAAATGGCCAGACTATGAAGGAGAACAACGAGTACGAGGAAGATGGACAGCAGGACGTCTACGACAACTAGGATCACTCCCGACGTCAACAGGTTACTGTGGAATAGATGGACCGCAACCGTTACTTCGCTTCCGCTATGTGTTATGTAATAGGATCTCTAGATCCACTATGATGTATTAAGACCGGATCATGTGATCCCTCTATGTAAGACAATTATGTGTTGTAATGAATGATGTGTTGTGATATCAATCTATTATGTCTCGCAAAAACAATATTCCTGGGATTGCGATGAATGGCATAATAGGCATATGGACTTAAAAATCCGGGTGTTGACAGCGACCCCGTGACCAACATAACGTGGAAAGCCCCCAACCCATGGTACATCCAGACTCTTCAATGCAGATGGAGACGATGAATTCAATCTAACCTAGAATGGCACAGTGTTATGCTTTAACAAATGTCCTAACCACCTCAATTGCCCACGTGGCCTTTCCTTGTGTTCTTTTTGGCTCCAAGGATGCCGAGGAGGGGGGGTTCCGTTCGCCGCCATCTCCTCATCTGAGTAGTGGCGCCAAACTATCACTATTGGCCTAGTAAACACTATCAGCGCATGGGTCGTTGTCCTTCTGGAAGATAAGATATGCTACCCATGTGAGACATCAAACAAAAATCATGGAGTAGTACAACGTGGGTAAGATAATTCTTGCTCACCCACGTTGTGCTCCACGGTTATGTTTGATATCTCACATGGGAAGTATACTTTATCTTCAGAAGAACAATGATCCCTACACCCATAGTGTTTGCTTGGTCAATAGAGATGGTTTTGCTCCAATTACCAGACTCAGATGAGTAGACAGCAGTGAACGTAATCCCCTCCTTTACGTCATTGTAGGCCACTGAGAGACCACAAGGAAAGGGCCGCCACGACAATCGAGGTGGTCATGGAAGTTGTTATAGCATATCACGGTGGCATTCCAAGTTAGGTAGAATTCGTCGGCTCCATCTACGTTGAATAATCCGATTGAATACTTGAGGTTGGGGAAGTTTCCACGTCGCGTTGGTCATGGGGTGGCCGGTGAAAAATTCCTCCGCAAATACTTAAGTGGGATAGAGAAGGATACGAGGGTGTAGGGAGTCGAGAACTAACAAGTTGACGCGATTCTGGAACCTTGACGGAAATGAAAAGTAGGTGGAGACGAAACGGAGACACAGTTTAGTTGTAGATACATTTATTTTAGCATAAAATAATATGGATCGAAAGGAGAGTACATGAAAATGTATTTTGTTAGAAAGGAACGCGTCATTGATTAACGTTGTCTACATGGAGGAATGCACGCCACCATAATGCAAAGACATGGAAAACATAATTGTTCGAGGCGTTTTAAATAAAAAAACCTTGTTATGATGGCATGCTGTTTTTTCTCGGTAGCAATCTGACGGTTATTAAGGTCAGGCCCGTCGATGGCCATGATCGAAGTGATCGATAGATCAGGGCCCCCGATTTCTAGAGGCCCCAAATTCCTGCAACCCAGTACTTGTTTCCTCTGATGTTTGGTCGTGCAGCCCAAACCCAACAGGCCATGATCAATTTTCTCAAAATAATCTCACGTCGATCAGTTCCGAATTCCCAATCGATTTGCCTCCCGATCGTTTATCCATTCCGCCCATCCTGGCGAGCGTCGCGCACTCGCGCCGGCATGTCCTATCTGCTGGTCCTTGCCGGCGTGCCCCTTCCGCCCTTCGCGTTCGAGCCTGCCCGTTGTCCATCGGATCTGGTTCATCAGACACCAGGCACACGTCAAGATCTCAAATCACAAGCAATCAAGGTAAATTATTTTGTTAATTATTTGTTAATTTATTACTTTGTGAAAAGTATCTATCTGGAAGGAAGAAGAAAAGACAGAGATTAGATGCAGAAGATGAGTCTCGAAAGTCTCAAATAAATTCTGAAATCAAACTTCAGTTGCTAATGTTGATTGAAGATGAATTATAAAGATATAGTTGAAAGATTTTATTTCAAGAAACATCAGCCGGATGATACTTTTTAGTAGGGCATGAGGTACGTTTATTACTTTAGTGCTATATTTTTCTTTTAGATCAAATACATGATATATTTCTGAACATTGCACAGGATATCATATTCCGAAATGCATGATTTAGATACTAGTTGTGAGTTTGGGAAAAAAAATACAGCCTCGTTTTGTAATTCGCACTAGGACCCCCAAATCCTGGAGACGGGGCTGATTAAGGTAGTATAAATAAATCAGCAATACACGCAGCCGCTAGTTCCGGCAGGTCACACTGTGGTTAATATATGGGTACGCTGAGGAGATAGAATAAGTGATCCTGGCGCAGATCTGCTAACGAGCGCACTAGGCACGTGAGCAATTTCTTCTAGTAAATATCTTTGTGCAAAGCCGTTTATGATAGTATGGATTTCAATCTAGCTCAGTAGATCCTAAGAGCATCTCCAGTCGCGTCCTCCAAACCGTCCCCCAAATCGCGCCGGATTGAGCGTTTGGAGGACGTGTTTCGTTCGTGCCGCGTTTGGGGGACGTCGCTCCCCAGTCGCGTCCCCCAAATTTTTTTTTGGAAATTTTAAACTTAACGAGATTCGATTAAGATTCGTCCAAACTTACATAGATTCGAACGAAATTTGACTAAATTTAAACTAAACCTAATCTAGAACCACTTGCGGCGGCCGGAGGCGTCGTAGTACTGCTCGGAAGTTGTACATCTCGTCGGTGACGACCTCCCGCTTGACGCGCTCGTCGACGGGCTCGTCCACGGGCTCGTCCTTCACCAAGCCGCTTGGTCCGCCTCGCCGTCGTCGGTGAGGTCCACCGGCCGGCTTGCCGGAGTCGCGGATGGACATGGCGATCGCCGCGTCCGGGTCGCCCCTCCGGGCGTCCTTGTCGTCCATGGACGCCAAGAACGCCGCCCGCAGCCCCGGGCAGTCCTCGGGGTCGTCGGCCGGCGATAAGCCGCTGCTGCCGCTCGTACTCCGCCGCGCGCCGCCGCTGCGACGCTTCCTCCGGCTCCTCCTTCACCTCCGGCTTCGGGATGAGGAGGGCGCCGCCGCGCCTCCCTGCTGCCGCCCGCTGCCGCTACCGCCACGCCTCGTGTTGACGGGCGTCGCCGGCTCCTCCTTGACCTCCCGTTTGGGGACGGTGTAGGGCGCCGACCGGTACGACGAGGACGGCGTCGATCGCGCCGGTCCCGAGGAAGAAGAGTGCGAGGACGACGAGCTCCTCGGCTGCCATTGAGGAGACGCCGGCGGCGACGACGGCATCTCCAGCCTTGGAGCGCCGTTGCGGAGGCCGCGGATGACGTTCTCGAGGGTGCGCCCCGGAACGCCCCGGCAACGGGCGCGGCCTTCCCTGTTCCAGCTGTTGGGGCCGCCGACGAGGTTGTCGGTGTTGTGCATCTCGACGTCGTACTTCGCTCGGAAGTATGTCGTCCACCGAGCGTCGTTGTCGTTGACCGCCCACGTCGGATCCAACCGCTCCTCGGCGGTCGGTTGAGCCCGACGGGCCTTGATGGCGTCCCTCCATTGGTCCGTCTTCGGCTTCGGCGGCGGAACGCCAATGCCGTTCACGGCCATCTTCCGGCCGCCGCCGCGCTGGCGGCCCGCATGTCCGGCGGGACCGGATACCGGGCGTGGTACGGCGCCCACGCCTCCGCCACGGTGAGGCTGCCGTGTCCGAAGCCGTTCGCCGCGGCGATCTTGCGGGAGGACGAGCTCGACATTTTTTGAGCGGCGGGGAGAGGATCCGGGAAGGGGAGGCGGCGGCGACGAGAAGGATTATGATGAGCGGCGATAACCGGAGGGCGTCTTAAAACAGCCGCGGCGGCGGGTGGTTGCACGCAATAACTCCGCCGCGGACGGCCACGCGGCCATGCACGACGAGACGCGTCCTCGCGTCGCTCGGGAAAACAGGGACGCCATTAACGTCGCTTGACCAAAGGTAGGCGACGGGGTTTTAGCCTTCCGTGCCGCTGACGCGTCGGGCCCGCGTCGGTTGGCCTCGCTTTTCGTTGTGTCCGGCGTCCTCGGAGCGTCCCCTGTGGGACGGGGACGGGCTCGGGGCGCCGGACACCGTATCAGGTCGCGCCGGACAAAAATGGGCTTTAGGGGACGCAGCTGGAACGCTTTTTTTGTCCGGCGCGCCCCAAATCCCTTTGGGGGACGCTTTGGGAGACGCACTGGAGATGCTCTAATAAAATTCAAAGGTCTCAATTAGTACATACGTTGGACAACAAAAGATCTATCAAGCGGTTAACCCTATGGGGAATGCCAGATGGGGAACTGGGGAGTAGAAGAAGTTACATCAATGGAGAAAAATCAATAGGACAAAGGAACACGAACGTACATTTTGTTGTATATATATAGAAGGGTATTTCAGCTGACCTTTGCAAGTTATGGAGAGAGATTCGAGGGAATCGACGAATCAGGATCAGCAGCTGCGTCAAAATTAAAAAGCCAAGAGCCGGCGCCGTTGTCGCCGTTTTTCATCATGGCCAACAGAGGAGAACATATCTAGTCTGCTACCACCTTTTAGCGTCTTACCGTCTATCTGCATCAAAAAAACGTATTTTATACGTGTCAAAAAATTATACGAAAAAATGTGAGTACTCATGAAGCATGTCCCTACAACATCCTAAAATTTCATATCCAAAAACGACATGGACACTGAAAAATAAAAAAGAGAAAATCAGCATGAATAGTGTCATTTTCTGATTTGTCTTTTTGTGACACTAGGTAGCACTATTCATGCTGATTTTCTCTTTTTTGTTTCTCAGTGTCCATGTCGATTTTGGATATGAAATTTTGGAATGTTGTAGGGACATGCTTCATGAGTACTCACATTTTTTCGTATAATTTTTTAACATGTCCAAAATATGTTTTTTTATACAGTAACACGGTAGCATGCAAAGAAGTGGTAGCACTAGATATCTTCGCAGGGATTGGGGAACAAGGATACCTAGAAGACGAGGGACTCGCTTGTCGCGCAGTTATTAGTACACACGAGTCAAAGGCCCAGCGAGGAGATGATATAGGCCTACAGTAATTTCTACCTTACGCAAACGCTTATTGCGAGCCGCTGGCAGGCCGGGGCCCATTAGCACATCGCTGGTAGGCACGAACGAACGGAGTACTTCGTTTCCTGTCCTTTTTTCGGCTCAACGGACGCGCCTTCGTAATCGTACCTCAAGAAGTTGGTGCTCACCTGAGACCATCTCCAACTTTGGATGGGTCGTGGCCGACAAAAACGCGGCCCAACGCCGCGACGCATCTCAAATTTGGATGGTCGCGGTGTGAAACGACCTAAACTTGGCTTAGATCTGAACCAGGTTTGTGTGGCCGTGGATGACACACGGCGTCCTCGCGCGTCCGCCTGCTCGCCTGCAGCTGTCGGTGGACGGGCACGTCTTATTAAATGTGGACTGGGAGAGGATTGTCCATGTCAGTCCACTACCCCACTCAGAACTCCAACTCCCCACGCGCTCGTATCCGCCGCCATGGCCCCGAAGAGAGCTTTCATTCTCGGCTTGAACGACGACGAGGCCGGCAGCAACCGGCGGATTGCGTCAGCGCTGAGGGCTGCCCGCCACCGCTGAGGGCTCTACATCGAGGATGCGGGGCCGCGTGCCGTGGCATTGGTGCCACCCGCACCGCCGGTGCCGAAGCCCGAGGAGGACGACGACCCCGACATGTGCCCACCTCGTCCACCTCAAACCATAGCTAGGGTTTTTTTTAATTAAAGCCCATATAGGGCTTTCTTTTGTATAAATTTGCCCAAAATAGGACATATATTTAAATAAACTAAGTTTTAAGTTTAATTGTTTTTATTTTTACTTTTTTGTGGTCTTTTAATTTTTGCACTGTCGTGTCGTGTTGGACGTACGGACCGTCGGCCAGGTCAGAGTATCCGCACGACCACCCAAACGGTCCAATCCGAACGGGCCAACGCGTCCGAGTGTCGGCACGGCCACTCAAACGGGCCAACGGGTCCGATTTCAGTCAGCGCGTTGGAGATGCCAAGCTGCTCTGATAGGCAAGATGAAAACAACTACGGTTCCATGTGGAGTAATTACGCCTCGGGTCATTCAGGTAAGTTTGTTTATGCAAAATTCATTTGGATGCAGATTGCTTTGCTCGGTAACCCGTTTCAAAAACAGTATCTTTGCTGCCACGCTGAACTATTGTGAAGATATCTACATATTATTAATTTAGTGCAGATATTTTGCCATGCCAATTGTATTACACTGACGTTGAGAGTAACTATTTCTTATTATTACTGGGGAGGGACAAGTATAAAAGAAAGTGACATCAGTTCTCCTTGACGTTTACAACACGTTCGCTCGTGCTAATTAGTAAATCTACACAAACAAGATAGTGCACAGATTGTCTCTGATACTGATACGCCCTCCTCACTGCTCTTTGCCGGAAAACAGAGTCAGTTCATGGTGATTGATACTATGCAATCACAGATGTCTCGATTCCGACTTTGCTCGAGTTCCTGACATCCTCGTCCTTCACAGCTTCCTCCCACAGCTCAGGCAACGCTTCCTTCACGTTGTGGATGCTCTCCAGGGCATGGTCAGCGCCTTCAATTCTTTTAGAAGTTCCAATCTGACACATTGATAAATTCAACGCATTCACATTAGCAACTCAAATCATTATATAGTACAATATTGCGCAACATTAACCGGGGGTGAGATTTCACCAGGACAGTGTGCATTCCAATTTGCTTCCCAGCCTGGATGTTCCTGATGCTGTCATCGAAAAATATCTGGTAGGTGTTTTCGTAGTGAGTCAGTACACCATAGAACAGACATAAGGTACCCATGAATGATGAAAAAAGAGTAATTTGGGGGCTTACAGTTGTGCGAGGATTGATGTTGGCAAGCTTGAGGGCATGCAGCATTGCGTCTATGGACGGTTTGCATAGGATCGACGACTTTGGGAGCTCAACCCCAGGCTGGGGATCAGCCAGGTGCTTCATGAAGTCGAAGACTTTGACTTCATTGGCTGGGATGGTAGCAGGTGATGTTGGGTTCAGTGTCTCAAAGCACAAGACGCCTTCGAAGCAGTCCTCGATTCCGAGCCTCTTTAGGGCCCTCGAGGCATGGAGCCTATCACCGTTTGTGAACACCTGGTAGCACAGTTACATCATCATGAATTAACATTCTACTACTTGGGTTCTGATATAAGATTTTAAGGTGGCGATACATACAACTTTGCGGATGGGCAAGCTTAGGAGCATGTTCCTGAGTACGGGGTCAGGCTTGAGTTTTTCGTACGCCAGCCTTCCATGAACAAAGCTGCAAAACAAATGAGTTCATCAAGAACATGACATTCCATTTTTTATTCTCTCCAAACTTACTGACCAGAACAAGTAACAAGTAGCAGCAAGTTAAGAGAGAAGCAGTGGGTACCTGTGAAAATCATCGTAATCGAATTGGTAGCCGACAGCCTACATCAAAGGATCACAAGAAACATGGTTTAGTCTCTGAATAAAAATGAGAGAACTAGGCTTTACTGTGGATGATACAAATCAGGTGCATCAAGAAACATTGTTATTAAGGCTAGAAACAAACAAAATGACCAATCTTTATCATGGGATTCAGAACACACGCACCCTCAAGCCGGCCATGGTGGTTCCGTACTGCTTGTAGAGGAGGATGCAGAGCTCCAGGCTGATGCTCTTCTCGATGCCGAGCTTCTCGACCATATATTCTGGAGCAGACAATGAAAACAACAGCGTGAGGTCACGAAAACGGTACAGAAACCAAAATCAGTCATCTGTTGATGCAAGCTGGATTTTCTTTTTCAGTGAAGCCACATGTTGGATACTATGTGTACCTTGGATGTTCTTCATGACGTCGACCCCGATGCCAGAGCTCACCGGGTACAGGGTATCATCCAGGTCTGAAAAACAGAGCATAGTATAGGTAGATGAGATACCACGACACAAGATGTGGTGAAACTAAAATGAGAAATCGGGCGAGAAATGGGTGGCATAATGCGTGCGTACCGAAGAGGAGGCAGTCGCAGTTGGGCCGCTGGTCCTCGCTGTACTTGCCGCTGCCCTGGTGACCCATTTGGATGAATCTGCAACCGCAAGAAGAGATTCGTCACACAACAAAACCAATCCCCAATCAATCAATCCAGGCGATGCGAACGAACGAACATAGATACTACTGTAGAAGAGAACACCACAGGCTTTAGATCTAAGAAATGAGTATTCCGCGTGACGCTACATTACAGGCCCAACACACGCAGTGGCCGGGGAGGGGAGGGGATTGGAGTGGATAAAATGAGCAGCACGTACCAGATTGCAGAGTGAGGAAGGGGCCGGACGAGATGAACCGTCGAGGAGGAGAGGAATGGCGGATCGGGGAGAGGTTTCCGTGTGAAGGCGTACGTATTTATGGACCGGAGGAGGGGGGGCGTCGGCGGCGTCGGCGTGGGAAGAGACGAGGAAAGGAGAAAGAGAATGGGAGGTGGCGTTGGAAACGGAAAAGAGAAACCGTTCCGTCGGCGTCCAGTGTTTACGATACGCAGCACAGTATTTTTTTTATTGTTTATTTATTTATTATTTCAACTTATAATATAACTGGTAAAAATAAAAACGCTCGAAATTATGAGGAAGTCCATTTTGGCTCGTATGTTTAGATGCACTCACTGCTTAAAAACATATACCAAAATGTCTAAAATCTCAAAAATAAAATCAGGGTGTAAGTCCAGACATTCTACGTTCATACCCCAATTTTTTTTAAAAAAAAATTATATATTGTGACCTGGTTTCAAGAGAGTGGATTTTGTATATAATTTCGGTTCTCCAAAATAGCTACTTAAAAATATTTTAATTTGGTTTTTTACACAAATCATATAATATGTCTTTTTTCCATCAAACTTTGTGTGCCGACATAGAATGTCCGGATATACGCAAGGAAATATTTATTTCTTTAATTTTAAAATACATTCCTAATATATTTTTTCCTAATGAGTGCATCTCCACTTATGAGCCAAAACACCATGTATGTCCAAAACTATGTCACTAATAAAAACAAATAAATGAGAAATGCCACTCCCTTCCCATCATGTTACTCCGCAACGTTGTGTTTAATTATTCTTTTAGAGTGTACAGTGTAAGATGTTGAAAAAGAAGTAAGCCTACCTCACTTAAGTTAGGAAAGCCCGATGTATAACTCAGCCACCTAGCTTTAAGTTCTCAGGAACATACATTTAGGTTCTTATTATTTCGAGTGAACTCCACTTTTTACCCTTTATTTTGGTTTTTGTGACACTAATTACCCCGTCGAGTGAGAAATCGCGTAGATTACCGTTTTTATAAGTTTTGGACCATAAACTTCTAATGGGTATTCATTCGGTAAGGTGTCAGGTGATGGCCGGGATCAAAAAATATCAAAACATTGACGATGAATGGAACACATGTGTAAAAGAATTCTGGACATAATCCTCGATGACGCCCTCCAATATTTACATATTTTATCCCGTCAGATAGACATGTCAGCATGTCCCATCTAACAATACCAAGCAAAATGCGAAACTAAGGTTAAACTGTATTCAAGGTCTCCTAAATGTTATATTTTGCTAAACGTTCTACTAAATAGGATAATATGTGTCACAAATACATAATTATACGGTAAAAAGTGAAATTCACTCTATTATTTCATTTAGCAAATCACTACAGCGGCTTTCCTATCGTATTCCTTTCAAAAATGAAAGGTGTCAAAATTCAACATAGTTCTGATAAATAATTTGATTAGAAATTAGGCAGATGTGGTTTTCTAGCTAGCGCTTGCAGTTAGCTGTCTAAATCATCCAAACAGATGAGCAACTTCCCAAATGTACTCACTCACTCAGGTCACAATCGACTCACGAGTTTCTTGCTCCACAACACAACGACATGAAACTATCTTTCCTTGTCTCAATTTGTTTTGCTAAGATACGTTAGCTCTCGACAGCTACGGCTGTTCTCCAGATGCAACACTAGTTACATTAACTTAGTCGTGAAGCAACGCAAGCATCTGCATTTTGGTGCGTCACCATGCATAGTCACAGCTGTGTCGCCACGTGCACCATTCTCCAGCACAAAAACTGAATCTCGTATCAAATCAAAAAAGTGTTTGTCATACTGTACACCTGTAGTATTACCTATTAAGAAAACAACAAAGAAGATGTAACCCAAAAAAGAGGAGACATCACCGTCCACAATCCATCCACGAGGTCTCACCAAAGGGATTCCATTCAATATATTAAGCGAAAACAGCAGCAGCTTCAACTTTGGCTGGCTTTGCATGCACCGACAACTACACTTTTCGTCGGTGTCACGTTCTGACCCGGTATATACTCCATTCTTTCTCGCTCTAGAAGCACCACGTCAGACAGGATCTGATACCGTTTACTCATCACCCGTGCAGAATAATAAAAAGAATAATGATAAATGTGTTCGATTTGTTCCGTGTGGTTCGCGATAGTCATATTCGGCCTCTCCATTTCTTTTTTGAGCTGGTCATATTTCGGTCTTAAATTATTTGCCGCAGATTCGTCTCGATACAAGACGCGTTTTAGTCATAGAAGAAGAGAAATATGTGCATAGATATACAAATGCATACACATTAATTTTTGAAAAAAGCTTGTATATCTGTGTAATTCACATGAGCAGGACAAGTATGAGTAAAACTGTCATTTGTAGTAGCCTACTACGTACAACTATTGCTCATACGGCTTCGCCACTGATTTTAGTATATAAATACCCGCGAATCTGGGCCAATGGGAAGAGACAGGGAGAAAGAGACCAAGATGCAGTGTTGGTAACCGGAAAAGGACATTGTTATTCCATCCGGTATTTATTTTTCATTTCCTTAGTTTGATAACAAACAAACTACCACGTGATCCACTGAGACGATTGTCAAAGGAATTCGTGAATTACAAAAAAAATCACTTCTAGTTGATGAGTCTGTATGCAACTGTCGAAATCGCCGAACCAACGAGGTGTCACCACGTCTGCTCATCGCGGTGCCGCCACGTGCACCGTTTGTCCAGCACAAAGCGGCATTTCGTGACAAATCAAAACAATATAGTAGTAACACTGTTTATTGTGCTCCACTAGTAGCATTAAACTAACAACAAAGAAGTTGTGACCCAAAATGAAGGAAGAGAGCACCGTCCAGAATCCACAAAGTCTCGCCCAAGAAGGTTCCATTCAATATTGAACGAACAGCGGCTTCAACTTTGGCTTGCACCCAGCCACCAACCGACCACTACCGCACTGCTCGGCTTAAACTTTGGCATGCACGTACTCCTCTTCTCTATCCAGAAGCAACAGATCAGATGGAGAGGGATTCGTGCTACGCACCATTTCCTTCTCCTTCTCTCTCACCGTGCTACAGTAATTGCGCTTCTCAAGCTAGGGACCGGAGCTCTCCCATGTCCACTCCGCCGGGCTAGCTGGCCGGAGTTGGACTGGGAAGGTCACCGGAGTAGCTAAGTTTAGGTTTTTCGGCGGTCTGCCGGTTTTGGACTGCTTGCCCGTAGTTTGGGGTAGTACTCCAGATCTTTTCGGCCAGATCTTAGGTCTAGGGTTCGTCGGCGTGGTTCTTGAGCTTCACTGATCGGAGCTGGAGACGACGCGGATGGCCAATACCTCCTGGAATAAAGTCGCTTGCCTCCTTCTTATTCGGATTAGCAGCTCGTGTCCTCTTTTTATGGCCGGCTGTGGCGACGAGGGGAGGAAGAGGATAAGTGTTCGCTTCTCCGCTGCAAGATGGTGGAGCAACTCTCTGTTGCTCATCTGGAGGAGACCGCTGGTGGCTCTGCTCGCCGAAGTGCTCCTATGGTTGGAGACAGCAGCGATAAGAGTGTTTGCCACAAGCAACTCCATCAGTAAGGCTCTTGGCTATGTTGGGCATCTTCTTCCTCACTCCTCTGCTCCTCTTTCTCTGGCCTGCAGTGGTGCCGAGGGGAGAAGGAGTGGCAGGGTTGTGTGAAACTCTGGGGCTCGACGGCAGCGGGAAGTGTTGAAGCTCGCTGTGTGATGCGCGTAGATGTACACGTCCGTTGGGAACCCCAAGTGGAAGGTATGATGCGCACAGCAGCAAGTTTCCCTCGGTATGAAACCAAGGTTATCGAACCAGTAGGAGCCAAGAAGCACGTGAAGGTTGTTGGTGGAGGAATGTAGTGCGGCGCAACACCAGTGAAACCGGCGCCAACGTGGAACCTGCACAACACAATCAAAGTACTTTGCCCCAACGTAACAGTGAGGTTGTCAATTTCACCGGCTTGCTGAAAACAAAGGATTAAACGTATCGAGTGGAAGATGGTGTTTGTTTGCAAAGAACAGTAAAAATAGTAGAATGTATTCAGATGTAAAAGAATGGACCGGGGTCCACGGTTCACTAGAGGTGTCTCTCCAATAAGATAACTAACATGCTGGGTGAACAAATTACAGGCGGGCAATTGACAAATAAAGATTCAATACATATCAACGATGATTACTATGTGATTTAATCGGGGCATTACGACAAAGTACATAGACCGCTATCCAAGCATGCATCTATGCCTAAATAATCCACCTTCGAGGTTATCATCCGAACCCCTTCCAGTATTAAGTTGTAAACAACGAGATAATTGCATTAAGTATGGTGCGTAATGTAATCAACACGGATATCCTTAGACAAAGCATCGATGTTTTATCCCTAGTAGCAACGAGCACATCCACAACCTTAGAACTTTCTCGTCACTCGTCCCGGATTCAATGGAGGCATGAACCCACTATCGAGCATAATTACTCCCTCTTGGAGTTACAAGTATCAACTTGGCCAGAGCCTCTACTAGCAACGGAGAGCATGCAAGAACATAATTAACACATATATGATAGATTGATAATCAACTTAACATAGTATTCTATATTCATCGGATCCCGCCAAACACAACATGTAGCATTACAAATAGATGATCTTGATCATGTTAGGCAGCTCACAAGATCTAAACAATGATAGCACAAGCGGAGAAGACAACCATCTAGCTACTGCTATGGACCCATAGTCTAAGGATGAACTACTCACGCATCAATCCGGAGGCGGGCATGATGATGTAGAGCCCCTCCGGTGATGATTCCCCTCTCCGACAAGGTGCCGGAGGCGATCTCCTGAATCCCCCGAGATGGGATTGGCGGCGGTGGCCTCTCAGTAATGTTTTCCGTATCGTGGCTCTCGGTACAGGGGGTTTCGCGACGAAGGCTATTTGTAGGCGGAAGGGTAGGTGCGGGGGCGACGCGAGGGGCCCACACACTAGGGCCGCGCGGCCGGGGCCGGGCCGCGCCGCCCTGGTGTGTCGGCGCCTCGTGGCCCCACTTCCTTTCCCCTCGGTCTTCCGGAAGCTTCGTGTAAAAATAGGCCCCTGGGCGTTGATTTCGTCCAATTCGAGAATATTTCCTTACTAGGATTTACGAAACCAAAAACAGCGAGAAAACAACAAGCGGCACTTCGGCATCTTGTTAATAGGTTAGTGCCGGAAAATGTATAATAATGCTTGTAAAGTATGTATAAAACATTCAAGTATTGTAATAAAAGTAGCATGGAACATAAGAAATTATAGATACGTTTGAGACGTATCAAGCATCCCCAAGCTTAGTTCCTACTCGCCCTCGAGTAGGTAAACGATAACACAAATAATTTCTGAAGTGACATGCTACCAACATAATCTTGATCAACATTATTGTAAAGCATATGAGATGAATGGAGAGATCTGAACAAAAGATTGCTAACAAAGATAATGACTAACAAATGAATCATATAGCAAAACTTTTCATGAATAATACTATCAAACAAGTATCAATAAGACTTGCATAAGAGCTAACTCATAAGCAATAAATTCAAAGTAGAATGAATTGAAGCAACACAAAGGATGATTAAGAGTCAGCAATTGCTTTCAACTTGTAACATGTATATCTCATGGATATTTGTCAACATAGAGTAATATAACAGGTGCAATAAGTAAACATGTAAGAATCAATGCACACAGTTAACACAAGTGTTTGCTTCTAAGATAGAAAGAAGTGCGTAAACTGACTCAACATTAAAGTAAAAGATTGGCCCTTTGCAGAGGGAAGCATGGATTGCTATTTTTGTGCTAGAGCTTTTGTTTTGAAAACATAGAAACAATTTTGTCAACGGTAGTAATAATTCATATGTGCTATGCATAATAGTTCCTACAAGTTGCATGTCTCATGCATAGAGTACTAATAGTGCTCGCACCTTGTCCTACTTAGCTCGGAAAACACGAATTATCATCGCATAACATATGTTTCAACCAAGTGTCACAAAGGGGTACCTCTATGCCGCCTGTACAAGTGTCTAAGGAGAAAGCACACATTGGATTTCTCGCTTTTGATTATTCTCAACTTAGACATCCATACCGGGACAACATAGACAACAGATAATGGACTCCTCTTTTAATGCTTAAGCATTCAACAACAGTTAATATTCTCATAAGAGATTGAGGTTGTATGTCCAAACTGAATTTTCCACCATGATACATGGCTTTAGTTGGCGGCCCAGTGTTCTTCTCTAACATATGCATACTCAAACTATTTGATCATGAAATCGCACTTACTTCAGACAAGACGAACATGCATAGCATCTCACATGATATCCAACAAAGGTAAAGTTTATGGCGTCCCCAGAAACATGGTTACCGCTCAACAAGCAACTTATAAGAATTAAGACACATAACTATATATTCATCACCACAATAGTTTTTAAGCTATTTGTCCCATGAGCTATATATTGCAAAGGTAAAGAAATGAAATTTTAAAGGTAGCACTCAAGTAATTTACTTTGGAATGGCAGAAAAATACCACATAGTAGGTAGACATGGTGGACACAAATGGCATGGGTTTTGGCTCAAGGTATTTGGATGCACGAGAAGCATTTCCTCTCAGTACAAGGTTTGGGCTAGCAAGGTTGTTTGAAGCAATCACAAGTATGAACAGGTACAGCAAAACTTACACAAGAACATATTGCAAGCATTATAAGGCTCTACACTCTCTTCCTTGTTGTTCAAACACTTTACCCGAAAATATCTAGACTTAGAGAGACCAATCATGCAAACCATATTAAACAAGCTCTACGGTAGTTCTTCATTAATAGATTAAACTACATGATGCAAGAGCTTAAACATGATCTATGAGAGCTCAAAACAATTGCCAAGTTAATCCAAACCATATGCAGCATTTTCTGATTCCAACCAATTAGCAATTTAACGAAGCAATCAGCCTTCGCCATGAACATTAAAGCACAATTAAGAACACAAGTGTTCCGTATGAAAAAGCGGAGCGTAATATCTCCAATATAAGAATGGTGGGATCCAACTTTATTCAAACCAAAACAAAAATAAAAACAAACCGACGCTCCAAGTAAAGAACATAAGATGTGATGGAATAAAAATATAGTTTCACTAGAAGTGACCTGATAATGTTGTCGATGAAGAAGGGGATGCCTTGGGCATCCCCAATCTTAGATGCTTGAGTCTTCTTAAAATATGCAGGGATGAACCACCGGGGCATCCCCAAGCTTAGACCTTTCACTCTTCTTGATCATAGTATATCATCCTCTTTTCTTGACCCTTGAAAACTTCCTCCACAACAAACTTCAAGCAAACTCATTAGAGGGTTAGTGCATAATCAAAATTCACATATTCAGAGGTGACACAATCATTCTTAACACTTCTGGACATTGCACAAAGCTTCTGAAAGTTAATGGAACAAAGAAACTCATTCAACATAGCAAAAGCGGCAATGCAAAATAAAAGGCAGAATCTGTCAAAAACAGAACAGTCTGTAAAGATGAATCTGGCAGGGGCACTTAACTTGCTCAAATGGAAAAACTCAAAACTAATGAAAGTTGCGTACATATCTGAGGATCACGCTCGTAAATTTGCAGATTTTTTCGATTTTTTACAGGGAGCTCCGCGAGAATTCGTGACAGACAGCAATGTTGTTTCTGCGCAGCAATCCCAAATATAGTATCAACTTTAACATAGAAACTTTACTTGGCACAAAAACATGATAAGGAGAGGTTGCTACAGTAGTAAACAACTTCCAAGACTCAACAATACAGTAAATAAAATAAAACATGGGTTATCTCCCGAGAAGTGCTTTTCTTTAACGCCTTTCAGCTAGGCGCAGAAAGTGAAAATCAAGTATTTTCAAGAGATGGAGCATCAACATTATCTCCAGGGGTGTTGGAAGTTTCTTCCACAATGCATGTTATCTTTGTAAGGGTATTTTACCCTTATCCATTATTTTGGTAACTATGACACCGTGCTAGAGTATTTGGACTAATACATGTCTACAAGATAATTCACAGGTATTAGCCAAAGAGGTAAAATGGTGTATCAATGGAACAAGAAGGCAACGGGAGACCCCCCAATTCGAAGAAAAATCAGCAAGGTTTCCAGAGACTGGCCGGTCCCAGATCCGGTCGGACCGGCCCTGGCGCCGGACCACCCGGTCACCAACCGGACCATGGACCGGTGCCATCCGGACGGATCCAGTAAAGGTTGAAGAGCTGCCCGGTCAGTGTCCGGTTGCCAGCCCGGTTTGAACCGGCTGCTCTGGTTCCTGGACCGGTCGGACCGGGCTCCAGACCGGGCGCCCCGGTCTGCAACCGGCCTCTACGCCGGTGCCATCCGGGCACTATCCAGTAAAGAATGGCGGCTGCCCGGTCAAGACCCGGTCCCAGCTCCGGTCGGAAACCGGACGGCCCGGTCAGTGGCCCGGTCTGACCGGGCTGTGAACCGGCCGGTCCGGCGCTAGATCCGGTCAACCGGGCTCCTCGA
>NC_061513.1:13696696-13861386 GCF_022539505.1 Lolium rigidum
TAACCTGTCTCGGTATGTAGTTCATTAAAATAAAAGAATGCACACATGCTCTTGGTATGGCGCTTCTCATGTTGATGGTATACGTTAATAGGTTAATAGGGCACGCATATGTTAGTCAAGCAAAGTAGTAGTCTTTTGTCGTTCAATATGGCAAGTGTAGAAAGTATAGAAGTACAGTACACATGATATTTACTCCCTCTGTGAAAATATAAGACGTTTAAACTATTTTCCAACCAGGTGAAAATCATGCACAATTACATCGCTACCCTTGTCAAAATTTCAACCACCATCATGTCGTCATCTTCTAGCTCCACCCCGAGCACCGGATCCCCTCAACCGCCCGTCTACCCCAACCCAGCGACTCATCCGCCCCAGCCAGATTCTATCCTTGTCTCCTGCACCACCTCCGATCATCCAGAGCCCCAGATCCCTGATCAATATCTTGTACAGGACAACTGGAAAGGACACCCACGCTGCTAGCTAATACCGTACAATAAAAAAAAGATAAAAGGGATTTTCTCCCCGATTTCATTAAGGAAACCAAGTTTGTTTCGTGCAGCTAATACCTGCACACCTCAAACTTCTTGTTGCCTACGGACGCTACCATCCGACATGGAGTAAGTAATGTGTTCAAATAATGTCAATAATAGTACAAAACAATGTACTCCATGTTCTTCAAATAATGTTCAGCAAATGATGTCAGTAGCAAGAGGAATAAGTGTCAGTAGCAAGAGGAAATACCTTCAGAAGTAGTAGGAATGTTAATAGTAGAAGTAGGAGTATTGGCAGTAGAAACTTGGACTGTATTTAAACTGCGTGATCAAACACACATAACAACCATCACATCATGTGCAACTAGCAGATTGAAAACAATTTCAGCACAAGAATATTGCTACCGAATATTACTCCATCACAGAAATACTCCTAACACAATATCCTCAGTTGCATATCAGTTGACAGAAAAGTATGGAGTATTGCCAGAAAAGTGCATATCAGTTGCAAGTTGAAAATTACATATCTCACAAGCAACAAGTTTTTGCATTTCTCACAAGAAACAAGCAACCATAGTTACATTAGATTCTCACAAGCAACCTAAATGGGGAGATTGTGAAAATGGGATCTCACCATGACATACAAGTAACTGCCACAGCTGCTGCTGGATCTTCTCCCTTGTCGTCACCCTCGGCGTGCTCCTCCTACTGCAATTTAAATTCAGCAGGCTAATGAATTTTGTCTACTGCAATTTAAATTCACTAACTGAGTAATGCAAGAAGTTTCAGTCAATGAAAATGCAAGTAAACCTGATGCTACAAATCATGAATGTTTCATGTGCATATCTTAACTTGGGCTCAGTAAGAGTACAAGCAGATTTGTATTCATAGTCTCCTAGCAATACATGAGTACCCCAAACGCAAGTGCTTATCCATTTAGTGGTATGTAAAGTGATCATATGTCGGTAACTGAAATTTCAACAGTATAGTAGACACTGAACTGTATGTACATTTATCTATTGAAACCACAAGATTTCAAAAATTATCTCAGGGGTCCTCATAGAAGAATGGTGAAAGAAAAAACGACATTTGATTGCATGATGTTGCCGTAAATGATGATTGCTAAGCATATATTGCCCTCCAAATGTATGGCTCTGTGAGCAACTAAATACCTGTTCAATGTAAGAAACTGAACTTACGGCTAAAACTAGTGTTCCGCATTCATCAATAATACACACATACTGTAGTACTCCAAAATATAGAGTATGAATTTAATTCCCTTGCATATGTGCATGGCTCGTGTTTGAGGTTCGATAGGACCTTTCGCTCCATCCAAAATTATAGGACAATGAACACTAAGAGCCAGTAGTAATAAGAACATTGCAGCTAAAACATGATGCTAGAGGGACGCCTGAAACTTGGGCCATGTTGTACTAGATCAGCACAAACATGATACAGGTTTAGATCATGATATACTCAGTGAATGGCTAACCAAATAACTTCCTTGTGTAAACATGCAATGCCCATGATATATGTTGTACTATGAAGTCCAAGAAAATCAATCATATTTCAAAATATCAAGGGATTTCATCAGTTAAACATATTAATCTGTAAGAACTAATATAGGCCTCAATGACCTAATATCTGCTCCTGGAGTAAGTTTATATGGATGAATCATCAGATCGCAACACTGATGAAAATGTTATCGACATGGAAAGAATAACAATCAGTTCGGTAAGTTAAAAGTTTTGGTCATTTACATTGTCCTTGCCTTCAATCTCAAATGGACTTCTCTAAAAGTTACACTGCCTGTGCATATATTACTCATAGCATTCTGGTCAAGTGCAGAGGGATCCCTTACATAAAAGAAACAGTTGGTCAAGTGCGGAGAGAGTTGAGGTGCTGCAAGTTCTCCTATATAATGAAGCAGCATCATCTTCATTAGGCAATTGAACATGGTTGAAAGGTAATTCTACCAAATTAGTATGTACAATGCTTCAAAATTGTTCAGAGAACACATCGACCAAGCAAACCTGAAATCAGAATGATTGATGCATACATTGTCTTAAGACTTACATATAATGGAATATGCAAGTCAGATCATGAAATATGGGCAAGAAATGGGGTCCAAACTGGTGCTTTCCATTCCACCACGAGTTCTTTTGCCCATCTAATAAGATCATTTATGGATCACAAAAATTCCAGGAATAGGTAGACGCTGTAACAGGATGCAAAAACGTTTTATCTTTCCAGTCCTAGCTATCCATTTAAGACCTTACACATGAAATTTCTGAATTGGCAAAGAATAAAGATCATACTACCCTTGAGAGACAAATGGGCCATATAACCAGAAATATGAGAATTTAGTTCTCATCAGATGTCTGAAATCATTCGGAAAAAATAACCATTCACGAGAAGGGAAGGTGTAAATCATTATAAACAAATCAGGGAAAATGGGCAAGGATAAATTTGATTAAACATCGATAAAACTTACTATTCAATAAGCTTCCAAAAGTTCAGTTGATGACAGGATCACAGCCAGCAAGATGCTACAATGAACCACAAGCATAATGAAAGTAAATTTGGTACTTGAAATAAGGAACGCGATATTTAACTCACTTTATTTAATTTGCCAACAGGCCAACATTATATAATGCAATAAGAGCGTCAATTAAAAGATGATATAAAGAACAGCGATTATCATGGAAAAAACAGCATGGACATTTTTTACAATGATACACACACATCCACACCTTAGTAACATGGTTTTTGAGTCGCGACTCAAAAGTGAGTCGCCTGAGGCTGCGACTCATGTATAGTCGACCAAAAAAGTTGTATAGTCGCTGTATAGTCGCGATTCGCCGTGATTTTTGGAAAACGACTCGGCAACTATACAACGACTATTCAGAGACTATACAGCGACTCAAAAACCATGCTTAGTAATATAAATCAACCTCATAAAATAGTATACTACCATCCATGTTTAAAGGTATCCAAATCTTACAATGCCAGCTTATACTGTGCATGTGTTTAAAATCTTAATTCATGAAGCCCATGGAGAGAACCTTAATTCATCTCAATATCAATAAAAATAAATACCACTTGCTAGAAGATAAACAGAACACCACCGTCTATTGTCAGACCTTCATGATCTCGTCCCATCTCGTCTTCACTGATACCTAATATTTGGCGTGCTTCTTGCTCAGTCATGGCCTTTAATGAGAATACACATGCCAACTATAAGTATATGCAAAATCTAGAAGGATTTGGTATGGCGCTAATCATTGATCAAAAGAAGAAAAAAATAGAAGTTCTGTAGGTATTGTTTTTATGGACTAATTAGCGTAAATCAATGAAATGACCGTCTCCCAGAAGTTCAAAAATGTATTATTTAGTACAGGGCGCTGAACCATGAACAACATCTTCAGCTGAAGCATTGGTAAATAGCACATGTCCAAAATTTACATATGCACAACCACTATGATCAGCTATAGTACCGGATACAGCGTTGTTCCATTTCATTGCTCTTTGGTGACAGTCTATAATACTACCACAATCAAATTAACGGCAGCAATAAGCACCTAGAATGCGGTGAAGTTGTTCTGGATACTAACTTGTTGAGTGTGCACAAACCGATGAGATTGGACATGAACAAGAACGCACAACATCCGTGCATGCGGTCAGGATATTTTCGACGGACTGGCTGTCTCCTGCATCCATTATTCCACAAGAAAAACATAAGCATTCAGGAGTCCGTACTTGAACCAATGCAATCACAATTCGATGCTTGTATCTGCACATAGTACCTACCACAATATAGATGGTGCAGGCAAGCCTAGCGCTCCAAACTGCAAGTGTCTTGTCCATCAGATTCAGGCCTGTCAATGTCCATGGCAAGATTAAGGCATGTCATCAGCAAGCCATTCTGCTTCTCCCCATCTCAAAATACTTAACCTGCATAAATCAATGTCCATGGCAAGATACAGTTACCCGAATGCTTTTAGGATTGGCTCGGCCAAGCGCTGTGGCTTGCACCCAATCGGTTGGTGGTCGATTTGCACGAAACTCCTACAAAATTCACACGCACCATGTAAAACCGATTAGAGACCAGAGGAAATCACCATCACCACTCTTATCTTCTAGGACGAAATAGAAACGCTGGCAATTCGCCCGCATACCTTGAGCTTGGAGAGCGTGAGCCCCAGATTTGGTGCGTGCGGAAGCTCGTACTCCATCAGCGGCGGCAGGGTGGTGTAGGACTTGGTGGGCTGGTGGTGCGCGTTGTGTGGTGTCGCTGCGGGCCTAAGGGCGCGGGCGGAGACCCGTCACGAGGATGGACGCGGCGTGGATGTGTGCTTGTCTTTGCTCGAAATCATGGGGGCACGAGAACACAGGCGACGGCGCGGTTCGAGCTCTGCAGGCTATGGCGAGTTGGCGACATCATCACCATATATTAGGCAGGGAGAGCTATTGCGAACGAAGGGAGGGGCGGGACGAAGGACAAAAACGAACGATATATTAGGCTGACAATGAAACAATCTAATTCCTGTTAAGTAGTAGATGTCTGGATAGATGGTGATGTGATGGTCGGTTGTTTGCAGGGCAAGACGGGCGGCCCGGCAGCGACACTAGGACGACCCAACTCCAGCAGCCAAGTTAACAAATACTATACAAGACATGTTTCATGCCACCTTCACCTGCAAGTTCCACGGGGCGCTGCCCTTGCTGGGCTTCCTCCACAATAGCTGCATCGAGGAGCATTGTGTCTCCCATTTCATCTCCACCTCTCCCCACTTCCGTTTGGGTGTCGCAACTGCATCGACTGGTTAGTTCTCGGGTCGCATCCTCTTGTGGACCCCTACACCGTTTGCGGACGAATTCATTATCAGCAACCCCAAGACCAACACGACGTGTAAAGTTCTCCCCAACCGTAGGTATTCATCTAGACTCGTCAATGCATATGGAGACGAGGAATTCTACCTTACCGGAATGCCACATTGCTATGCTCTAACAACTACTCGACCACCTTAATTGCCGCGGCGGCCCTTTCCTCGTGGTATTAGTGGGCTCCGAGAATGTCGACAAAGGGATTAGGTTTACTCTGGAATCCATCACTACTGACCAAGCAAATGCTATCAGCGCAGGGTCACTTTCATTACGGAAGATAAGGTATACTTCCCATGTGAGACATCAAACGGAACCCTGTAATACAACTGTGGGTGAGTAGGAATTATCGCTGATCTGTATGTCGTTCCAAGGCGAGCACCACATGTCCTTACGGCGGTGGAGGATGGCATGCTTTTGTTCGTGGGTGGGAATCTAAGCTTCACATGTGGTCGATGGAGGCTGGTCACAAAGGAGATGCGGCATGGGCACGCCGCATGGCTCCTAAGCTCGAACCATTGCTCGGCCTCCAACGGTCTCTGAGACGTTCATGGTTGGTATTGTGGAGCGTGTTGGTGTCAGATTATTCCTGAGTACGAAGGTTGGGTTGTTTATGATTGATCTCCATTCAAGGCGAAGTAAGAAGTTGTGGAACAAATCCTCTTCGAATGATTTTCCAAGAGGATTTCTTGCCGCACACCTTCTTACTTCAGCCTGAATTGAGTTCATTTATAAACGACCGAGTCTCTGTACTTGGGCATAATTCGACACCAACACTGTTCACAACACCAACCACAAACGCCTTAGAGACGGCTGGAGGCGAGATAAATGATTCGAGCTCAAGAGCCCTGTGGCGTGCCCATGCAACATCTCCTTCGGGACCGGCCTTCATTTGCCAGAGGTGAAACTTAGATTCCCAAACGCCTGGGAACAAGGACAACATATAGATCAACAATAATTCCTTCTTACCGACGTTGTGCTCCACGATTCCGTTTGATGTCCCCCAGAGGAAGTATACCTTATATTCTACAAGGACAACAACCCCAACGCTGATAGCGTTTGCTTGGTAAATAATGATGGTTTCACTACACTCACACTCAGATGAGTAGACGGCAGCGAACGTAATCCCCTTGTCGACGTTCTTAGGGCCCACTAAGACTACGAGGAAAGGGTCCTCACGGCAATCGAGGTGGTCACGGAAGTTGTTACAGCATAGCATAATGGCATTTCAGGTTACGTAGAATTCCTCAACTCCATCTGCATTGAAGATTCAGACTAAATACTTGGGGTTGGGGGAATTTTCCACGTTGTGTTGGTCATGGGGTGGCTGACTATGGATTCCTCCGCAAACGCTTTAGGGTCCAGAAGAGAACTCGGGACTCGACCTTGCCAGGAGTCAAGAACTAACCAGTTAGCATGGTTGCGACACCTAGACAGAAATGAGGTGGAGATGAAACGAAGACGTAGTGCTCCTCATCGCAGTTATTGTGGAGGAAGCCCAGCATGGGTGCACCCCGAGGAACTCGCGCTAGACACATTGGATAGCGGTGTCATAGAGGATGAACTGCAAGTTCTAGGAAACGGAGGCGGAGCAAACGAGGCTAGCGGGGTTGTCTGGAGGGAGGCATAGGAAGATCTCCTCATGGCGTCGTCCACCAGTGTAGCTGATGAAAGGCAACAACTATGTCCCAGCCAGGTCATGGAGCTGACTGGGGCCGCGTTGCATCGCGAGTATATATGGTAATTCTATCAACAAATTTGTCGTGCTATTTCAAATAGATTTCCGTCGAGCGATTTGGGGAGAATAGGACAATGTACTTGATTTAACAATGGTTATTTTCTCCCAAGAAATAAGAGGAAGTTATTTTTCGTGTGGAATAAAAAAAAATATTAAGTGTGGATAGGTGGTAATGGTGATGGTTGGTGTTTGCGGGCCAAGATCAGCGGCCCAACCGGAGGACGAGCACGGCCCCGCTCCGCACGATCGAGTGCTCCTATATGTCATGTTTTGCGGCATCAAAGATACACATCGCACGCACCGCGTTGTGGGCCGGTCCACCACCACTTCTGAGTCATCTTCTTCCTTACAACTTTTCTTCCTCAAAGAGACGATGACACCATCCCTCTAACCCCTAGCCCCCGTAGCCACCCCAGCACCCCTAACCTAACCATAACCCTAAGTCGCCGATGCCCCACCCCTAAAGTTACGTAGCTCGATTGTGCCTCACTCTAGCCTCGCCGACTCCTTCCCGCTGCAGCTACTGCCGGCCGGTGGCAAGGAACAGGAAGGTGTCGCCACCCACCTACCACCACGACACGCATGCCTAGGAGTGTACGCAGTGTCGACGAAACAAGCCGTGGGTTTTTCCTTTAGAACTCCACAATATCTTACTTGATTACGTGTAAGTCAGGAGTCTAGAAGAAAGTAGAGTCATTAGTTTATGCACCGCAAGTAGAACATGGCGCACATTCATTTGCACATACGGCCGTGTTGTAGCAGTGCAGTTAGCCGAAAGCGGCAATTTTAACGGCAACGCTACCTACCGGCACTATATGCACCGCTCCATCAGTGTTTTGAGATTGGTGAGGCTTTTGGCATTTGTCTAATATAAAAATAACAATCGAAACACAAGTGAAAATTTTATGAAACTAAACTAATACATGGGTAGCATTGTGAAACTATTTGGCAAAAATTGAAATTGTTAACGTCATTGCAGTATGTTTCACAGAAAAAAAATCATGTTTCAGTTACGTTTCAATTATATTTCATAATTTTGTCAAAGCATTGGTCAGCACATGGGTGATGCCATCACTCACGTCACTCCAGTATGTAACAGAGCCGGTAAAAAGAGGTTTTCGGCAGTTAGCCTAGCTAGGGTCGTTGAGTACCAACGGCTTAATTGCATCTGCATATCTTGCTGCTATAGCTAGACTGGTTGCAAGCATAAATTCAGTGCCCTTCCTTTGTTTTGTCACATGGCCAATTAAAGCATGAGAGTATTATATATGCAGCAACACCAAATAATAAAAATACGGAAAATACAATTTTTCATGAGATAGAGAAAAATAGAATAGTTCGTGTATACTAACTAGGCAAACCAACAAAAAGGAAGAAAAACATGGTGCTTTATGAGATAGATATTGAAAGAACTTTAGTCGTACGAATCCATCAGGTGAGTATAACAAAATATTTAATGCTTAATTAATTAAATGGATAAGAGTTACATATCAATGCGACTAATCAAACTTATTTTCAAAGGTTATTCATATTAAGGTGGCGACTTCATGTGCTTGGGGAAAATGAAGCTTGGTTGGGGGAATGGTAGATGGAGGAAGAGCAGATGATGCAAAATGAACTCTCTGATTTGGAGCTCTTCACAAATAACAATTAGAAAATACATTTACAAAAGTCTCAATATGTCCTTGCATTTCGAGAATGAAGGTTCTAAGTGGAAACATAGTAGAGGATAGAGATGTTGCGGGTAAGGCGTGTACATAATAGATAAAAATGTATTTTGTTAGAAAGGAACGCGTTCCTTGATTAATGTTGTTTAGATGGAGGATTGCACATGCCACCATAGATGCAAAGAACATAATTGTTCCAGGTGTTTCAAATAGAAAAACCTTGTTATGATGGCATGCTGTTTTTTCTCTGTAGCAACTGTACGTATATTAAGCCAGTATAAATAAATCGGCAATACATGCAGCACTAGGATTTCAGGGTGCACAAACAGCGGGGACCCCGCAAAGATCTGGCAGGTCAGGCAATGCATGGGTATCCTAACGATATCGACGTGGTATGAAGTTGTGAGATAGATCAGTGAGCTTGGCGCAGATCTGCTACCAGCAGGCCGGTCCTGACCTGGCAGGGGCCTGGTGCAACATAATAAATTGGGACCCTTTTACACAAAACTAACAAGTGCACTAGGCATGTGAGCAATTTCTTCTAATTTTTTTTATGCAGCGCCGTTTATGATAGTGTGGATTTTAATCTAGCTCTGTAGATCCTTCTCGGTCCATATAGTAGCTAGAATGTTCAATCTATAATTCTATATTCCTTATAAGTTCACCATCTCAATTACACACTTTGGCTCAATAGCAATCAGCGCCTGCGTGCAGCATCTCTCTGGTTCAGTCAGGTTTTTTATAAAACGGAATTCAGTCGGGTATGAGTAGTACTAGCCAACACTTAGCCCTCTTTGACCCTTTGATCCTACACCTCTCAAGCGGTTAACCCTATGGGGAATGGCAGATGGGGAATTGGGGAGGACTAGAGCAAAAGAAGTTACATCAATGGAGAAAAAATCACCGAACATATTGGTTGTATAGAAGACTACTTCAACTGACCTTTGCAGAGAGATTCGTGGGGAATCAAGATCAGGAGCTACGTCAACATGGGCAAAACACGCGAAGAGCGGGCGCCGCGGCGGCGCTGTTTTCATCAGGGCAAGAGATTGGGGAAGGAGGAGACCTAGGAGAAGGCGAGGGACTCGACGGCGTCGCTGATCGCTCAGTTATTTGTAGGCACGAGTCAAAGGCCCAGCGAGGAGCTAGCCCGCTAATGGCTTTTCCCTGATGAGATGAGATATATAGGCCTACATAATTTCTACCTTTGCTCAAAAAAAAAACATAATTTCTACCTTTGATCTAAAAAACATAATTTCTACCTCTCAATCTATCTACACTACTTAAAAAGGGGAATTTTACTTTTTGCCATACTTTACTTTGTCACTCTATAATTTGCCCTCATTTACTTTGACCTCTATTTTTTGCCACTCTTTACTTTGTCTCTTTATTATTTGCCCTTCTGATTTATTTTCGTTCCATTCGAGGATCTAGGACAAAACTCGATGGCACAAGTGCCCCTGGCTGCACACGTGAACAGTATAAGATTGTTATCCTCTTCTCCCCTGTTTAGAACGTGGCATGAAGAACTGCCGCTGGCGTCGTCGCTTGCCTGCACCGCTGCACGTCTCCGGTCGCCGCTGCACCTCCGCCGCTAGCTGCTTCCCTGGCGCGGTACAACCACACCGCCTTACCTCCCGGCTCCTACTCTGGCCCTCCTACCACATGGAAGCTCTAACTTGGTTGCAGGCTTAAAGCCAAATCGAAAATGGCAGACAGTTTGAGGAGCAGGGATGAAGGCCGAATCAAACAAGAAATGGAGCAGCGACCGGCCAGCTCGTCGCCGATGGTCAGATCCCCTAAATCATATCCCTAGATCTCAGCACACAAGGGAGGGCGAGATGAGGATGTTCGTGCCTAGCGTCGGCGGAGAGTGGTCTTCATGCTCCACGGAATCCCGCCGACAGCCTCCTTTCTTCCTCTGCTCGGGCCGCCAGGGGGAGCCGCCATGGGGATTTCCGCCGTTGCTCGTTTCCTCTGTTCCGTCTGCGAACGAATGGGTGGAGCTCTCGATCAAGGCAGGTCAAACATGTATAATGGGTATTTTTGTCATAGTATGTGGGGCAGGCCTGCCAGGGGGCAAATAATAAAGAGGCAAAGTAAAGAGTGGCAAAAAATAGATGTCAAAATAAATAAGGGCAAATTGTAGAGTTCCAAAGTAACTAGGGCAAAAAGTAAAATTCCCCAGTTAAAAAGGAGGAATGTGTCCCACTCGTCTATTTTGCATTCAAGTCCCTCGAAAAACAACAATTCAACCATCAGTCCCCCCACCATCCGTGGATTCACAATCTCCCTCTCGCGAACTAGGGTTGGGCGCCGCCGCTCTCTTCATGGTCGATGGCGAGCTCCGATGTCTCTGATGGGCGCCGCCATCCGCGGCTCCCAACCATCTTCTTCCGCCGCCCTCTCCCTCCATGGGAGCTCGACCATAACAACCAGCCGCCGCAAGAGGTCAACCACGACGACCGGCCGCCGCAGGAGCACGACCAAGACCACGCCCGTGCCACAGACGTCACGCGAGTCTCCCCGCAGCCACTGCCTCGATCCTGCACGCCGTCGGCCTCCACCAGCCAGCACGCGATGCCGCCACGCGAGTCTGCCCGCTGCTATGTGCCGCAGTCCAATCCGTTGTGACCTCCCCGCTCGGTAACATCCTTCCATGTGCACCCCTTGATCCCGCTAACGTTTCCGAATTTATCATCGATCCCTACTGCCCCAATCTCACACTGGCCGAATCTCCCTTAGCAGCGCAGACGACCCTGCCCATCTCTCTCTTCCTCATGGCCGGCACCGCGATCTCCCGCAAGCACCGTGTCGGGTTGCCGGCCGCGAATCTGGCAGAAGCAAAGTTCAAGTACAAGGATTTGCTCTAAAAAAGGTACAATGATTTGCTCTCAGAGGTCAATCGGATCGGAGGTACAAAAATGTTTATCTTCTCTGACTATCCTGAGCAGGTGATCAGGTTTCACCCAGCGCCCTTGGTAACCTCTCCAGCCACTCCGCTTCACAGGTATTTCGCTGCCCCCTTGGTAACCTCTCTGATTGCTCCTCTCGGTATCGTGTTGGGCATTCAAGCCTCATATGAGCCATGGATGGGTCATCATCTTCGGTTCTAGACTATCATGAGAAGTGCTGGACTAATGGGACAACCGCCACATGATCTGCGACTACTTCAGTGTCCATCTCCGATGCATCCCTTATAATTAGGGATGGGCTGATTGAAAGTTCCGTCTGCCATCTTCATGTTGCTTTTGTTTTTCCTGGATCTGCTTTAGTTGTCGGTTACCTCCATGTTTGTCATTCATATCCAGGTTATTTCTTAGTATTGAAGCAACCTACAGCCTATCTTAGACTCTTAGTAAGGAGCTCCTGTTCATTGCTCTCAAGGCTCTGCTTTTTCTCCGATAGAGATATATGGAAAGGGCAACAACTCACCTTTAGTTATGCTGATGCTAGGCTTAGGACTAATAAAGGATTAACATGCTTTGAATTCATGCCATCGGCTCTATTCCTTCCAGGCTAAATTGAAAGTATACTCTATTTTTTCAGTTTTCTTGTGCTCGATGTGCCAAGTTTTATATATTCCACATTTATCTACCTGAGTTCATGTCATTAGATCTAATTTCTTTTCCTCCCAGTGTATCCATGCAATCTGGGGCTGGAGTATATTGCTGTGGGGTAGCATATAAGATACAACACGTTGTGACATTGATGGCACTGTCCAGTATAAAAGAAGGTGAACTGATGCTTATTACTAGGACACAAGTTGTCCTTAAACGTTGTTCTCTAGAATGTTACACAGTAAACAATCCATATTTTAAAGTAAAATTTATTCTCATTTTGTCGTTATCTATTGCTAATATTATTGAACCATGCGGCTGTTCAAAATCTCATCTGGCCATGGAGGTTTAGATTCTTTATTTTACCATAGTCCACGATCCCCAAACTATCTTTCACGTATGAGTTGTTAGAATTTCATCTTCAGTTAGCATTAGCAGATGGGATTTTATTTTGAGGCAGGTGTATATTCAACTTCGGCGATCATATATATTTTTCTGGGTTTGGACCGTGGAAACTAACCAATTTATTTTAGTTAGTTGCGTGAGTTGGTGTATTGACTGCAATACCCCAAAGTCCATGTTCCTGCACCTACTTGTCATTTATTCTGTAGATTATCTTTCTGTTCTTTTCTCTTATATTCAAAAGAGATTCTCTTACCACGTGTGTGCAGATCTGAAGGAAAAGCAAGAAATCCATTCTAATCAAGCATCGGCCAGATTATTGAGATATTAAACCACAAATTGGTGCAAGGATTTAGGTATAAAGCTTCCTATTTGAATGTTGTTCTAGATACTCCTTGGTTCAGTTGAGAGATTTAAAACCAAATTTGTTTATGCATAGTTGCATATTAATCATCTGCTTCAGTTTCGCAACACAAATAATTTGTTGGAGTACAAGAAGGGGATATTATGGTTAATGAAGGATCCATCCCCAATTTAATCCTATTTTCACAAATATGTATTTATGTTTTATATTATTACCATATGAGATATTTGATAGTTAAAAAAATACCACCCTTAATTTGCGTTAAATTCTCTTTGTGAGGCTAATAGTTGGCACATAGACACTGATTTCAAGACTACAAATAGGAAATTTCCCTTGAACAGAAGTCGGCTCTGAAATTCTGCTAATGCTACTATACTCTGGTTAGTCCCCTTTTAAAAATGAGATTGTGAGATATTGCGGAACTAGGACTTATTCCAACTTTATGTTATTTGTTGGCCAACAACATTTATTTGGTGATGTGTAGTCCCTGAAAGTGGCACTTCAACAGCAGGGTTCATGTTGTCCTATTTGCAGTGTCTATTGATCAAGTGTCTATTGATCAGTAACATGCACCTTAGTTCATATGATTCTCGATTGATTTCTTTGGTTATTAATTTAGTTACATACATGAAGAGGATTCAAAAGGAATCAATTTTAACCATTTGGTTCATTCTTAGAAGATGAACAGGCATCATCTGAACAAAAAAAATGAACAGGCCATCATGACATCCTCAAACGTAGGCTTCAAACGTAGCAGCTGAAATATTGGTTTTTCTTGCCCCTGCACTCCCAACAAGTGAATAACACAAGCCTTGGGTAGTTTAATCTGATTTTCACGCATCCACAACGCCGGTACCAACTAATGCTTTTACATATGCATAATTTAATTGACCAAATAATAATAGTGCTTTGATCATGTTTACCTGCAAGAGTAGCATTGTGTAGAACAATAAAATAACACTTTGTGCTTCTAACTGGATAGTGTATTGTAAGCTCCTTCAGTAGAACAATAAGATAACTCTTAGACGTGTTCAGAATTATGTGGAATGAACTGCCGCTATTGGTAACTCAATTAATGTCTATGAGATCAAATAGCAGTAATGCTTTGATCATGTTTTGAGACCAATAATTTCTGTGAGACCAAATAACAATAAAATAATGTCAACAATAATGCTTTGATCTTGTTTACCTGCAAGAGTAGCATTGGATAGAACAATAAAATAGGGAATCCCTTGAACTACTGCTATAATCTTGCCCCAGTTTCTTTGCACTACATTTGCTTAATCATTTTCTGGGCTGAGTGTGCATGCCAAGAGGTTGTAATAATGACGATGTTTGTCTTGGTTAGTATTTTTTGTTCAGTTTCAGTGTTAGTAATCAGACCTGGTAGGTAATGCGCGATACACATTATGATTTATGTGTTATAAAATCCACTTAGGTTTTTTATATGCTATTGCATCTGTAGCTGATGGGTATTTAGGGTGGATGGGTTGGTTTATTGTTAGGATGACTCTGACCTTTGTTTCTGAAATCTTTTGCAGATTGATGTAAAAATCTGAACCCTTGTTTTATTTCTGTTAGTCTTTCCATATGAGCTGGCTGAATCTTTACATCAGATGATTGTTTGAAGGAACTAATGTAATTCTTTGTAGGCCTCTCCTGGAAAATCTTTGAGCAGAAGACCTAGCAGGAGTAAAATCTGTTAGTAGAAGCCTTAGCAGTAGTAGGAGCTTTTCCATTTAGAACGACAAATTTGACTAAAATGCTTGGATATGATTTTGAGAGTACTACCTTCTTGTGTTATTTTCACATTACCATGACTCCCATTTCCATGGGTGATATTTTTATTGTTAAACATATACCCTCCCTTTCCACATGAATGGAAGACTCATTTCCACAGATGCATGTGCTATCAATTTTATGGTGCAAAAAAGAAGTGCTTTGTTGGAAGATTTTTGGGGGAAGATTGGATTCCCAGGAGCAGAAGCCAGGACGTGGGAGCGGAGGGCGCCGGTGGCGTCGATCGGGACGAGAGCTCGCTCGGCGTCTCCTTCGCGGCCTCGAGTGGAGGCGATTGACAGAGCTAACTCCAGCTCGCCACCGGGGCTCAGGCTACCTCGCCAGCCCGTGAGGATCAAATGGTGGAAGGGTCCTCTTCCTCCAAAGAGATTCACGCCGCCGGCGGTGTTCGGCGATTTCATCGGCATCGCGAAGAGGGCGTCGGATCGGGCAGGCGGCAGATCCTCCTCGCCGGCGAAGGAGGCGCAGGAGGCGGATCCTCCCCGATTCGAAACTGCGGAGGCGGGATCGGCGGCGTCGGGCTTTGGTGGGCCGCGGAAGTGCTAGGCTGGCCTGTGTAGGGCGTTGGTGGACTTGTAGATGGATGATCGGCGGAGGAGATATGCTGCCTCTGTTGATCGACATATGATCATACGATCGTTTCCATCACAAAACCACGCCGTCGCCGCCTCGCACCCTTCCGCGCAGCTGCGACCTCTCCGCCCTTCGATCTCGTCACCTTCCTACAGCGCCCCTCTCAGTCGTTCCTTCGCCGACGTGGTTGCTAGGGGAGTCGCAGCTGGAGGCATGGCCGGGCGGCCTCGTGCCGTGCCGCCAGGGGCGCAGCAGGCCCCGGCAGAACCGCCACGCGCCGCGCCGCCAGGGGCACCGCAAGGCCCGGCAGTGCCGCCTCCCGTGCAGCCAGTTGGTGTGGCGGGCAATGCCTCGTACCAAGGTCCGCCGGGTTTCCAGGGGTGGCCGGCAGGGGCCCTCATGCCGACCGCGCCTTCGGCTCCGCCTCGGCCTCAGGTGGGGTTCCGCCCGCCTCCTCCGCGGATCCCGGCTGCGCAATTCATGCCGCAGCAGCAGCAGCCTTTTCCGCCGCCTCAGCAGTACCAGCCTTACCCGGGGCAATATCTTCACTATCCTCCTATGCAGCAACCGGTCGCACCTCCGCAGCCGTATACTCAGCAGCAGCCGGCACAACCGGGGCAGGCGAAGAAGAGAAGAAAGAAGAAGCCTGTGGGCGTGGTTGCAGCGGCGGGAGTGGTAGCTGCCGTGCCGCCGCCCGCAGTTCAGAGTATGGTGCAGCAGCCACCACCTCCAGGGGGTATGCCGGCTGCTATACCCTTGGTGGAGACGCCTCCTGTACCGCAGCAGATGCCCATAGCTGCTCCTGTCGCCGCAGCCCCGCCTGTGAAGACGAAGAAAGTGGGTCGCTGCTGGAAATGCGCGGACAATTCTCATGCGACTAAGAACTGCAAGGTGCTTCACTATTGTTTGGTCTGTGACTCCGGGGCACACCCGACCATTCGGTGCCCTGTTTTGAAGACTCCGAGGCCCATGAGTTCTTTAGTTGGATGTGGTAATGATGCTACGCTTGACCTTCAGATCCCTGATTCGCTGTATAAGCCGCAGTTGTCTTACTCTGGAGCACCTACAGCCTTGGTACAAGTGTCAGGGGAAGGGACTGTCGCTGCGGTAGATGTCCAGAACCTCATGGCTCGCATGTGTCCGGGTAACCCTACTTGGAAGTGGGAGGCGGTGCCTCATGATAACAACGCTTTCTTGATTGCGATCCCTACAGCTGAGGACTTGTTGAGGATCGACGGTATGCAGATGAGTGTACCTAAGATTAATGCACAGGTTGTTGTATCTTCTTGGGTTCATCAGGATGTTACTCCCGAGTTTGTCATGGAGCCTGTGTGGGTGCATGTCGAAGGTGTACCAGATTTGCTCCGTCATTTCCTGGGTCTATGGGCTATTGGGACTTTTATTGGTTCTACTCTTGATGTGGATTTGTATACACTCCGGAGTCAGGGGATAGTTCGGATTCAGGTGGCCATTAGGAATGTTTCTGTTTTGGAGAAGGATAAGCCTCGCGACAGACCTCCATGCTTAGAGGTCTTGGCTCGGCTTCAGCTTAATGGTTATAGATTTCGTTTTCGTCGTGAGGCCACGGGGTATAAGCCAGATCCTCGGTTTAGACCTTTCTTCTGGAAGGGTGATGATGATGATGATGCGTCTCATGGTTTTGAGGATGAGGGGCTTGATGATCCCGCGGCAGATTTGGCACCACGGTCATCACATATGGAGGTCGATGCTCACGCGCCTGGGCACTCATCTGGCACAGCTTCGGTACCGGTTACTCAGGTGGCTTTGACCCCGTTTAACCACTCGCCGAGGACGGACAGGGGCCGGGAGATTGTGGCGCGAGCTTTGACGGTGTCTCCACATTTGGTGGCCACTCCGCCACCTACGACCAGGGTGTCTTCTTCGTCTCGCATTCGGTCTTTTATGCAGGGGAGGACTCGTCCCGCTTCGTCGTCTTCACCGATGGTTGCTTCCTCGTTAGTGCCCGCTCCGTCTTCTACATCACCTCAGACGGAGAGGGTACAGACGAGGCCTCCTCTTGCGTCGGCGGAGCGCACGGCCGCCCCGGGGCAGCAGCCGACCGAGGCTGTGTCGGTGAGGTTGCAGGTGCGTGACGCCGCGGAGGAGCAGCGGCAGCCGGCCGGAGACTCCGAGCTATCGGAGGAGCTGGCCTCCAGGCCGGCGACACAGCTGCAGCCGGCGTCCATCGGCGGGGGGCAGCAGGGACCGGCACAGGGCCGGGTCTTGCAACAGCCGCCCCCTGGTCGTGGCGACGAGAGGATGGGGGCAGAGCCGCCCCAAACCCTCTCTCCGGCGGCGGTGCAGGTCGGGTTGGGGAGGAGCCCCAGCCCATCTTTCGCGCCTCCTTCGCCTGGAGGGGTGGTGGCGTCGCGACTCTCTCCGACCGGAGTGCAGGTCGGGCTGGAGAGGAGCCTCAGCCCACCTTTCGCGCCTCCTTCGCCTGGAGGGGCAGCGGCGTCGCGTCCGGGCTCGGTGCAGGGGGCTTCCTCGACATCCACCCCTGTACTGCCTGTTCCTCTTTCGACGTCGGCACCGGTACCTGCTTCACCTCGTTCGAGTCCGTCCCCCCCACCAGCCGCACCGCAGCCTCAGCCCACGGGTCCTCCACCGGCTATGCAGCCGACGGTGAGGAGGAGTGGGAGGTATGCGGTGGCGGAGGATGGAGCGGGTGTCACGGATGAAGATGTGATGCAGAGAGCTATGCGGCGCAAGGCGGAGCTGAACCTCGACACGGCAGGTACTAAACATACAGCCAAGTCGTTTACTTCTTTTTCGGATACTCGGATTACATCTAATTTATGTAGAGTAGGGGTCTCATTGGGTAGTCGGTCTGATGAGATTGTAGCTTCGGCTAATGTGTTGAGACAAATGGAGCTTGACCGTTTAACGGTTGCTTCAAATGGATCCACCGAGCCCGCCACCTCAATCATAGACGACGATGAAGATGATGACATCCTAGATGGTCATCTTCTCTCGGCTATAGTTGGGGGTGTTACAGAGGTCGATTTAGAACACTCAGAGCTCAGTTCTGTTTATGATCTTGATGCTTCTGCTCGTGGTTCTAGATCGTCCGCTGGTAAGAAGTCTTGTAGATATGGCAAAAATACTAAATCTAAAATAGTCTCTCGATGAATGGCATGTTTCGGAATAGCAGAGGTCTTGGTGACTTGGCTAAACATTCTCACATTGCTGATGGTTGTAGAGATTATGATTTAGATTTTATTGCTATATCGGAGACGGGTAGGCGAAAATTCTCATAGAGTTTCCTCGACCGGTTATCTGGCGGGATTAACTTTCAGTGGTATTCTCGCCCGCCTCGTGGTAGATTTGGGGGTATTTTACTGGGCGTCCGTATAGACACCATGACAGTCTTAGCTAGTTCTGATGGCGAGTATCATATTAAACTCGATATTCGAACAAAGCGGATGGTTTCATTTGGAGTCTGGTCGCTGTATATGGTGCTGCCCAAGATGCCTTTAAGGCCGACTTTTTACGTGAGTTGGTAAATCTTGAAAAAGATAATCCGCACCCGATTTTAATCGGAGGGGATTTTAATTTGCTGAGATTCCCTCATGAGAAAAGCAAAGGCTTTTTGATGGACATTGGCCTTTCTTGTTTAATGCTGTCATTGATAGCTTAGACTTAAGAGAGGTTTTCATGTCCGGTCGACGATTTACTTGGGCCAACAGTTTACCCGAACCCACATACGAGAAACTAGATCGCGTATTGATGGATACCGAATGGGAACACAAATATCCTATGGTGTCCGTCCGTGCACTAGAACGTATTGAAAAACTGTCCGACCATGCTCCTATCCTGTTAACCACTGGGAATCCTCGACCTGTTTGTAAGCGACCGTTCAAATTTGAACTTGGCTGGTTACATCGTGAGGGTTTTCATGAGATGGTTAAGACGGTTTGGGAAAGACCAGTTCGGGGTGGCTCGCCAATATTGAGATGGAATAATAAGATGCGCGCTATGCGCAAGCATCTCTCCGGTTGGGCTGCTCATATGGTCTGGTATTTTGAAAAAAGAGAAGGCTCGCTTGTCTAAAGAGATTGATGATCTTGAGGCCATTGCGGAAGTGAGACCGCTGTCCACGCAAGAGATTGATCTTAAGAATCAATCCAATGCACAAATGGCGAGTCTTCTTCATGAAGAGGAACTCAAATGGTATCAAAGATCCAAAGCCCAATTCATTTTGGAAGGTGATTCGAATACGCGATATTTTCATGGATTAGCCAATGGCAGACATCGAAAAAAGCGTATTCACTCTCTTATCCAAGATGAAGGGGTGATTGAAGGTCACGAGCAACTCAAATCTTACATTACTAATTATTATAAAGACCTGTTCGGTCCTCCGGAGGAAAGCTCTTTCTCTCTTAACGAGGACTTAACGGAAGACATACCCCAAGTTTCTATGGAAGAAAATGGCCTACTAACCGCACCTTATTCTGAGGATGAGGTTAAGAAGGCGATTTTCCAAATGGAATGTAACAAAGCACCGGGTCCAGATGGTTTTCCAGCGGAGTTTTATCAAACCTTTTGGGATACTATTAAATCGGACCTTCTAGATTTCTTCGGTGATCTCCACACAGGACAACTAGAATTATTTCGTCTAAATTTTGGTGAAGTAATTTTGTTACCGAAGGTTAATGAGGCAGAAAGGATTCAACAATATAGACCTATCTGCCTATTAAACGTCAGTTTCAAGATTTTCACTAAAGTGGCCACCATTAGACTTAATACGGTTGCGGATCATGTCGTTCAACCTTCACAGACCGCTTTTATGCAAGGAAGGAATATCCTTGTGTTACCACCCGATTTTGGCCAAATCCGGAGGTGGGCCGTAAGTGAAGATGGGCTTGAAGGACGTACACGTGAAGCATCTTCGAAGCGGCCTTGCGCTGAGAGTTTGGGATAAGTTGCCCGTGTATCTGTAAATTATTAGATCGCGTTGTAATTTAGATTAAAGAGATAGAGTCCGGCCCATGCACGGTTAGGTGCACGCCTCAATTAGAAAGTCCCTTGGACTATAAATATGTATCTAGGGTTATCAGAAAAGGAGGACAATCATCGTTCAACAAACACAAAATACGGCGCATCGCCACCCCTTCTCTTCGAGGGTTTCTCCCGGGTAAGCACGATGCTGCCTAGATCGCATCTAGCGATCTAGGCAGTATACGTTTATTCGTTATCCTTGTACTGCTCGTGCTGAAGCCTTGTTGATGGCGAGCAGTACTATTTATCCTTAGGTGTTTAGGGGCTTGCATTGGTGCTTTCACGTGCATATTTGCGTGGCAATGCCGTCCCTAGACACCTAGCTGCCCTTACGTCGATCTAGACGTAAGGGCAGCATCTTGCTTGTTCTTACTTAGTAGATCCGATCCGTTATAGTTGCTCCTTGCTACGCAAGGATTAGTTTAATATCTGCATAGTTAGGCCTTATGCTGGGGTCGGAGGATCCGGTGGTGCGTTAGGTGTTGTTTACCGTCCCTGCGAGGGATGTTCCGGGGATCAACGTTATGTTGGTTTTTAGGCCTCTCGTAGGGATAGTTTGCATCGTCTCTCGTAGCTGCTAGGCCCGATCGCACTTAGGACGTTCCGATTATGCGGTGAGAACCCTAAACTGTCGTGGATCGCTTTAGCTTTGTCCTGATCAAGCAGGATCCCCATGCCATTGTAAATCCAACGTGAAGCATGGGGCGATCGGCTCCTTGAGCCGATCCACGAGGAAACCTGAGAGCCGATAGGGCTCGTATTTAATGTTTACGTGTACTGCCATGCGGGAACAATCGAAGCACTAACACCTTCCCGACCGGGTCTAGGTCGGGTGGCACGCCCTAGCAACCGCCAGGACGTTTTGTCAGAAGATTTGCGGGACGACGCGAGGTGCCAGGGATCCACTAAGCGGCCCTGGGAGCTTCCCGGCTCTTCGTGTTGCTTAACCAACGCCCGTCGGGGGGTTTTGGAGGGTAACACCTTGATGGAGTGGCAGTGTTGCACGAGACGGTACATGAGATGCATTCTAAGAAATTAAACTGGGTAATTTTAAAATTAGATTTCGAAAAGGCATATGACAAGGTCAAGTGGTCTTTTCTGCAGCAGACACTTAGGATGAAAGGTTTTTCTCCTGAGTGGCGCGCTCTAATTTACGATTTTGTGTATGGAGGTAGTGTGGCTATCCGGGTTAATGATGACACCGGCCACTATTTTCAAACACGAAAGGGGTTACGCCAAGGGGATCCGTTATCACCGATGTTGTTTAACATCGTAGCGGATATGTTGGCAATACTCATAGAGCGAGCTAAGTCTGATGGCCAGATTGAAGGTGTGATCCCACATTTGGTTGATGGGGGTTTATCTATCCTTCAATATGCCGACGATACAATTCTTTTTATGGATCATGATCTCGAAAAAGCTCGCAATCTCAAATTAATTTTGGCAGCGTTTGAGCAGTTGTCGGGATTAAAAATCAATTTCCATAAAAGTGAATTGTTCTGTTTCGGTGATGCCCAAAACGATATGACTCTATATACGAGTTGTTTGGTTGTGGGCAAGGCCAATTTCCTATTCGCTATTTGGGTATTCCGATTCATTATCGGAGACTAACAATTGCTGAATGGAAAATTGTGGAAGAAAGATTACAAAAACGCCTTAGTAGTTGGAAGGGTAAATTGCTGTCCCTCGGAGGGAGATTGGTTCTCATTAATTAAGTACTGAGAAATATGGTACTGTATATGTTATCATTCTTCCTGCTGCCAAAAGGAATTCTGCATAAACTCGATTATTATCGATCCAGATTCTTTTGGCAAGGGGACAGCGAGAAAAAGAAATATCGACTGGTTAAATGGAGTGTAGTCTGTAGTCCCAAAGATCAAGGTGGACTTGGAGTTCATGACCTAGAGGTCAAGAACTCAGCTCTGCTAGGTAAATGGCTTTTTAAGCTTCTTACTGACGATGGGATTTGGCAAACTATTCTTCGTAGAAAGTATATTGGCTCGAAGACGTTATCCCAAGTGGTTTGGAAACCCGGGGATTCCCACTTCAGGCTGGTCTCATGGCGTCTAAGAATGTTTTCTTTCGTCATGGTACTTTCTCTATTAAGAATGGAGAACAGATACGCTTCTGGGAAGATGTTTGGTTAGACAATGCTTCCTTGAGTGAGCAGTATCCTGCCTTGTATAGTATTATTCGTCGCAAAGGTGATACCATTGCCACAGTAATGGCTACCTCACCTCCAAATGTGATGTTTAGAAGGGTTTTGCTTGGACATAGGCTTGTTGCATGGAATGATTTAATTCAACGGTTGGGAGATATTCAATTATCAACTGAACCGGATGAATTTAGATGGAATCTTCATGTAGATGGCACTTTCTCAGTCAAATCCTTATACAATGCGATTCTTCATTCTGATATACCGGTTGATAATAATAAGAAAATCTGGAAGATGAAAATACCACTAAAAATAAAAATTTTCGGATGGTATCTTCGTCGCGGAGTTATTCTTACCAAAGATAATCTTGTCAAGCGGAATTGGCATGGAAGTACTAGGTGTGTTTTTTGTCAACAAGATGAAACTATTAAACACCTTTTTTTCCAATGCCATTTTGCGAGATCTATTTGGTCGATCATCCTAGTTGCATCTACCTCGTATCCCTCGACTAGTGTAGCCAATGTCTTTGGCAATTGGCTCCACGGTATCGATTCAAGGTTTAAGTTGCTTCTTAGGGTGGGGGCGCTAGCAGATTATCCGGGCACTACGGCTAAGTAGAAATGACAAGATTTTTAACGATAAAAATTGTTCTCTGTTGTAGGTCATCTACGGATGTACGGGTATTCTCCGTTTGTGGTTACCTCTTCGGCGGATGGAGAACCGAGACCTATTTACGGAGGTCCGTACACGGTTGGAGGCTACGGCGAGGGATACTTTTTCCCTACATGGGTGGCAGCATAGTCTACGGATTGCAGCACCACCCACACCATAGGCGATTTATGATTCATCGTTCCGATATGTATTTCGCCTAGTTTTCCTATTTTTATATTTTTGGTTACAGACTCTTTGAACAGCTGTGTGCATCCTGGTTATGCAGAGGCTGGATGTAATTGCTTTCCCAAAAGTAATAAAGCATCCTTTATCGAAAAATCTTATGAAGCATCTCCCTACCTACAAAACATGCAGTCGAGAAGTTCCTTACAAATGCCACTTTTTAGAAGGTGTTTGGTTCACACAATGGTAACGTAAACGGCCAGGGAATGTGATTACATGACCAAGATTGAACTAGAGATGATGGGACCGCAATAACATAAATTGAGATCTAGATGAAGAGCCAGTGGACATGTGGCCACCATCAGAGAATGTGGGTGAGGTGGCGGGGATCTGGAGGAGACCGCCTAAAACACAAGAGAGGGTCATTTGGCGGCTCTGCTGCTCGTGTGGCATCGTTGTTGCCGAAATAGAGGACGCTGAGGAGGACCGATATCGGTAGTGGCTGGGGTTGAGAGATCAGAAGTGGTCGCTCAACCCTGCTAGCTTTGGTAATGTGTTTCGTTTCTGGTGGGGATTGGGCAGTAGCAGTTTTGACCTGCACTGTGACTCAATTACACGATATCTATTTTCAGAGGAATTGAATTGAACATGATTTACGGTAAGAGGTAATGATGTAATCGATGAAAATATGTGAACCAAATACCTCCTTGGAGGAAAGAAAAAATGAGGATAGGTTTTTATTACGTTGTATGCATTGCAAGAAATTTTTAATGTATTTTTGTATACGTTACTTTGTAACTTATTGTTACAAAAAAATTGTTGTTAGGGTATAATAAAATTAGTATGCTATATTTCTTTCCCGCTGCTTCACATTCAGTGTCATATTGCACTTTTGTATTTCGATTTAGACAATGAATTAAGATCAACAAAGTTTTTTTATACACTTAGGTAATGAAATACAATTAATTGTCTTACGCAAAAATAGCTAATATGGTGAAAATTGCTAGATTGTGTGCTATAGGAGAAAACACGTAACATGTTGAAAAGGGTAAAAAAGTATAGTTGTTGGTCCTCACAAGGTTAGTAAGAAGATAAAAACGTTTTCCAAAACTACAAGTCACCATGGGTACGCCCAACAAAATGAATTCACATTTCAACATATTTTGTCTTTCCGTGGCAACGCACGGGTATTTGTCCTAGTATTATCATACGCAAACGCTATCGACTCGCTTATTGCGAGCGGTAATAGGGTGCACTCAGGTGCCTGTAGGCTGCAGGAATACCGCACGCAGACAACGATTCCCTTCCAGCGATTTTGTTGGGCCGGTCCAGTAAAGGGATTCTCTGTGTTTTTTTTTCCTTTTTGTTACTATTTTCGGAAAATATCTAGATTTAAAAACTTTCAGATTTGAAAAAATATACATATTTCAAAATGTTCGCACTAAAAAATGTTTAAATTTTAAAATTGCCCAGATTTGAAAATTTCTTATATTTGAAATTTGCTCACATTTAAAAATTGCTTAACTTTGAAATTTGCTTGAATTTAAAATTTTCTTAACTTTGAAATTTTCTTGAAAGTTTCAAAAATAAAATAGTTTTTTTTTCAAAAAAGTTCATCATTTTTAAAAAAGATAAATAAAAACAGAAAAACGAAAACGAACGGAAAACCGAGGAACCAACGAAGAACCGTATGAAAAATGATAAAAAAAAACCAAACAAAAAAGTTCTAAAAACTTCCTAAAACCGGAAAAGACTAGGTAACCAGGGTTGACCTCGGCAATATCCATGGATGATGAACTTAGGGTTTGGGGAAAAGAGGTGCGCTGGTGGTTTGGTTAATTGGTCAAACAAACATGGTTATTCGACAGTATATTTATTATTAGACAAAATCACCATAATAGTATAATAGATCTAGGGTCACAACATATGGTGTTCAATCCTCTCCCCTTGGCTCCTCCTAGCCTTTATATAGGAGGCTAGGTCTCAGAGTCTAGTTCGGGTCGATTTACAATGTTTCGTACAAAACTATACTTATGTTGGCTCCTCCAATAGGGTTTTGCTTATTCGACAAGCTTCGTCTTCTGGGATTTAGCTATCTTCATCTTCTGTTCACATGGGCATCTCCCGAATATGTACTAGGGTTACACAAGCCGCATGTCCAATTAGATATACCCACATCAGTATCCCCCGAGATTCTATTCGAGTCGTAGACTCGAGTCGAATCTCTAGATCATGACTCATTTCTTTATAAGTGAACTCGAATATTCGAGTACTTTATGTTTTCAATTTATACTTTGTTATGCAGATTTTGGTAAATGAGTCTGGTGCTTCCAACGGATTATGAACAAGTTAATTGCTTTTGGGGAAAAACAACATGAACCTACTTCAAACTCGAGTCATCAGACTCGAATCCGGTATACTAGCGTAATTCAGCTCATACCACAGAGGTCTTATCAAGTTCCAAATTCCAGTTTTTGTTATAATTACCCAAAGCGTTTGTTGTGATTTTTATCATATCGTCGATATGGAAACTATCTAGGAGAGTGAAGCTTGTGCAAGTACCTAGGCCACATAGGACGGATCCTAATGTCTTACCTTGCTAATTCAGTTGCCTCATAAATTATATAATTGCTTCACTATATATTATGTATTGCAGTACTAGGGCTTGAAGGTGCTTATCGTTACGCTGACTTCACACTGTTGGGAACCCCAAGAGGAATGTATAATCAGCACAGTAACAAGTTTTCCCTCAGTAAAAAACTAAGGTTTAATCGATCGGTAGGAGAAATGCGTGACTTCTGAAGGTGTTGCTAGCTGACTAGTGTCAGGACGCACTACCGGCGTCAGCAACAACGTGGAACCTGCACACAACACAATCAAAATACTTTGCCCCAACTTACAGTGAGGTTATCAATCTCACCGGTTTGCTGGACACAAAGGATTAGATGTATCGAGCGAAAGAAGATGTTTGCTGTAATTATAGAGAACATGAATTGCAGTAAGTAACAGAGCAGGATTGCAGTGGTTGAATTTATCAGTATTAAGAAAAAAGAACCAGGGTCCACAGTTCACTAGAGGTGTCTCTCCATAAAGGTAAATACTCCCATGTTGGGTGAACAAATTACAGCTAGGCAATTAACAGAATATCGACCATACATAACAAGATGATTACTATGAGATTTGATTGAGCATTACAACACGATACATAGACCGTAATCCAACTGCGTCTATGACTAAAAATCCACCTTTCGGTTAGCGTCTGCACCCCTTTCAGTATTAAGTTGCAAGCAATAGATAATTGCATTAAACATTGTGTGTAATGTAAACAATAGAATTACCCTCGGATAAAACATTGTTGTTTTCTCCCTAGTAGCAACAACACATCTACAATCTTAGAAGTTACTGTCACTCTCCCAGAAAACTATAGGCATGAACCTACTATTGAGCATAAATACCTCCTCTTGGAGTCACAACTCACAAGTATCCACCTGGCCTGAGTTTCTACTAGCAACTGAGAGAATGCAAGATCACAAACAACATATGATATGAATATATAATCGACCTCAATATAGTATATAATATTCATCGGATCCCAGCAAACACAACATGTAGGATTACATAAAGATGATCTTGATCATGCAGCTCACAAGATCTACACATGAAGCACAAATTAGAGAAGACAACCATCTAGCTACTGTTGTGGACCCATAGTCCAGGGATGAACTACGTACACATCACTTCGGAGGAGGGCATGGCGATGTAGATGCCTCCGGCGATGATTTCCCCCTCTGGCAGGGTGCCGGGAAGAGCTTCAGAACCCTCGAGATGGGTTCTACGATGGCGGCCGGGATGGAAATTTTTGTGCATGGAGGCTCGGGTGTCTGGGGTTTTCCCGAGATCGTGAATAAATAGGCGGAAGGGCGAGGTCGATGGCCTGGGCCGCGCCTAGAGTTGGTCTGGCTGCCCCCTGGCGCTCCTTCGTCCCCCCTTCGGTCTCTGTCTTCGTTACAGTGAAATATTGACTTCAACATTTGTCTCGTCCAATTCTGAAAATGTTTCCTGTATAATTTTTATGAAACAAAAAACAACAGAAAATATGGAACTGGCACCGTGGCATCTTGTCAATAGGTTAGTGCCGGAAATCATGTAAAAGTGCAACGAAGTGTAAGCAAAACATATATGAATTTGTGTAAAACAAGCATGGAGCATTGATGGCATGTACTCGACGTATGCGGACACGCTGTTGGGAAATCCCAAGAGGAAGGTATGACGAGCACAACAACAAGTTTTCCCTCAGTAAAAAACTAAGGTTTAATCGACCAGTAGGAGAAAGGCGTGACGTCTGAAGGTGTTGCTGGCTCACTAGTGGCAGAGCGCACTACCAACGTCAGCAACAACGTGGAACCTGCACACAACACAACCAAAGTACTTTGCCCCAACTTACAGTGAGGTTGTCAATCTCACCGGTTTGCTGAACACAAAGGATTAGATGTATCGAATGGAAGGAGATGTTTGCATAAAGTAAACAGAACATGATTGCAATTGAATTTATCAGCAAAGGAAATAGGACTGGGATCCACGGTTCACTATAGGTGTCTCTCCATAAAGAAATAGCATGTTGGGTGAACAAATTACTGATGGGCAATTGATAAAATATCGATCAATACATGACAAGATGATTACTATGATATTTGGTATTGGGCATTACAACATAATACATAGACCGTAATCCAATTGCGTCTATGACTAATAATCCACCTTCAGGTTATCGTCCGAACCCCTTTTAGTATTAAATTGCAAGCAACAGACTATCGCATTAAGCAATGTGTGTAAAGTAAACAATAGAATTACCCTTGGATAAAACATTGTTGTTTTCTCCCTAGTAGCAACAGCACAACTACAACCTTAGAAGTTATAAAGTCACTCTCCCAGGAAACTAGAGGCATGAACCTACTATCGAGCATAAATACCCCCTCTCGGAGTCACAAGTGTCCACTTGGCCAGAGTTTCTACTAGCAACGGAGAGTATGCAAGATCACAAATAACATATGACATGAATATATAATCAATCTCAACATAGTATTCAACATTCATCGGATCCTAGCAAACCAAACATATATGATTACATAAAGATGATCTTGATCATGTAGGGCAGCTCACAAGATCGATACATGAAGCACAAGGTGGAGAAGACAACCATCTAGCTATTGCTATGGACACACAGTCTAGGGATGAACTACTCACGCATCACTTCGGAGGCGGGCATGACGGTGTAGATGCTATCGGTGATGATTGCCCCCTCCGTCAGGGTGCCGGGAAGAGCTTCAGAACCCCCCGAGATGGATTCGGCAATGGCAGCCCTACAGAACTTTTCGTGGATGGAGGCTCGGGTATCCAGGGTTTTCCCGAGAAGATGTATAAATAGGCGGAGGATTGAGGTCGATTGGGCGCCTGGTGGGCCCAGACCTACCCTAGGCGCGGCCAGGACCAGGCCGCGCCTAGGGGTGGTATGGCCGACCTGCTGCGCCTTGATACGTCTCCAACGTATCGATAATTTCTTATGTTCCATGCTACTTTATTGATGATACCTACGTGTTTTATGCACATTATATGTCATATTTATGCATTTTCTGGAACTAACCTATTAACAAGATGCCGAAGAGCCGATTCTTCGTTTTCTGCTGTTTTTGGTTTCAGAAATCCTAGTAAAGAAATATTCTCGGAATTGGACGAAACTTTCGCCCAGGGTCCTATTTTTGCACGAAGCTTCCAGAAGACCGAAGAGATAACGAAGTGGGGCCACGAGGCAGCCAGGAGCTAGGGCGGCGCGGCCCAGCCCCGGCCGCGCCGACCTGCCCCCGGGCCCCTCGTGTGGCCCCCCGCGTTGACCTTCCGCCTACTTAAAGCCTCCGTCGCGAAACCCCCGCATGCCGAGAGCCACGATACGGAAAACCTTCCAGAGACGCCGCCGCCGCGAATCCCATCTCGGGGGATTCTAGAGATCGCCTCCGGCACCCTGCCGGAGAGGGGATTCATCTCCCGGAGGACTCTACACCGCCATGGTCGCCTCCGGAGTGATGAGTGAGTAGTTCACCCCTGGACCATGGGTCCATAGCAGTAGCTAGATGGTCGTCTTCTCCTTGTTGTGCTTCATTGTTGGATCTTGTGAGCTGCCTAACATGATCAAGATCATCTATCTGTAATTCTATATGTTGTGTTTGTCGGGATCCGATGGATAGAGAGTACTATGATTATGGTGATTATCAATCTATTGTTTATGTGTTGTTTATGATCTTGCATGCTCTCCGTTATTAGTAGAGGCTCTGGTCAAGTTTTTGCTCTTAACTCCAAGAGGGGGTATTTATGCTCGATAGTGGGTTCATATGCCTTCATTGAATCTGGGATCGTGACAGTAGGTTCTAAGGTTGTGATGTGCTGTTGCCACTAGGGATAAAACATTGATGCTATGTCTAAGGATGTAGTTGTTGATTACATTACGCACCATACTTAATGCAATTGTCTGTTGCTTAGCAACTTAATACTGAATGGGGTTCGGATGATAACCTGAAGGTGGACTTTTTAGGCATAGATGCAGTTGGATGGCGGTCTATGTACTTTGTCGTAATGCCCGAATTAAATCTCACTATATTTATCATATCATGTATATGCATTGTTATGCCTTTCTCTATTTGTCAATTGCCCGACTGTAATTTGTTCACCCAACATGCTTTTATCTTATGGGAGAGACACCTCTAGTGAACTTGGGACCCCGGTCCTATTCTTTACATAGCATACAATCTACTGCAATTGTGTTTACTGTTTTCTTTGCAAACATCTTCCACTCGATACGTTTAATCCTTTGTTACAGCAAGCCGGTGAGATTGACAACCTCACTGTTTCGTTGGGGCAAAGTACTTTGGTTTTGTTGTGCAGATTCCACGTTGGCGCGGGAATCCCTGGTGTTGCGCCGCATCACATTTCGCGACCATCAACCTTCAACGTGCTTCTTGGCTCCTCCTGGTTCGATCAACCTTGGTTTCTTTCTGAGGGAAAACTTGCCACTGTGCGCATCATACCTTCCTCTTGGGGTTCCCAACGGACGTGTACATTTACGCGCATCAAGCACTGTTTTCTGGCGCCGTTGCCGGGGAGATCAAGACACGCTGCAAGGGGAGTCTCCACTTCTCAATCTCTTTACTTTGTTTTTGTCTTGCTTTATTTTATTTACTACTTTGTTTGCTGCACTAAATCAAAATACAAAAAATTAGTTGCTAGTTTTACTTTATTTACTGTCTTGCTCTCTATAGCAAAAACACACAAAAAAATTAGTTACTTGTCTTTACTTTGTTTGCCTAGTTTACTTTTTGCTTATTTCATCATGCTTAATCCTAAGTTTACTTTGGAAGAGATACCGGTAGGACGAGGGTGTATCATTGGAAGAGATAATATAGAAGAATTTTTCACCCATGTTAGTATGGATGAAGATTTTGAAGATATACCATTATTAAAAACTGCTCCTACTTATGAAAGTGCTTCTGCCTGTTTGATACACATGTTAGAAACTAGATTTGTTAATCTCAATCCCATAATACAACATATGTTTCTTACACTTTCGGATATGGAGATGGGGGAAAAAAGAAATTTTGTTTTAAAAGTCCTTGTTAGAGAATTTGAGGATATAGTTAAAGAAGCTAGAAAAGTTTTTATTAAGCATAAGAGGCTTGGTTTCTTTCCTAATTTTAAACAAATACTTGAAAAGATGGATATGGATAGAATTAAGTATACTAATAATGTTAATGATGGTAGGGAAATTAAAGCGCCAATACCTAGTAAACTACTAGGGATGCATGAAGCTTTGGAAAATAACTATGCTTGGCTTGTTCCTGAAAATTTGTTTGATGAGAATAGTAAGCCTAGGAGCAATGAGAGAGGAGTTACTTATATAGACCAGATACAATGCATTGTTGAGAAAACTCCCAACACCCCTGGTTATAATGTCAATGCTCCATCTCTCGATAATACTTGATTTGCACTTTCTGCGCCTAGCTGAAAGGCGTTAAAGAAAAGCGCTTATGGGAGACAACCCATCTTTTTACCTACATCAATTTTTTGTTTTGTTGAGTCTTGGAAGTTGTTTACTACTGTAGCAACCTCTCCTTATCATGTTTTTGTGCCAAGTAAAGTTTCTATGTCAAAGTTGATGTTATATTTGGGATCGCTGCGCAGAAACAGCATTGCTGTCTGTCACGAATCTGGGCACAGTTCTCTGTAGAAAATTCGAAAAAATCTGCCAATTTACGAGCGTGATCCTCAGATATGTACGCAACTTTCATTAGTTTTGAGTTTTTCCATTTGAGCAAGTCTAGTGCCAGCTTTAAATTCGTCTTTACGGACTGTTCTGTTTTTGACAGATTCTGCCTTTTATTTTGCATTGCCTCTTTCGCTATGTTGGATTTATTTCTTTGATCCATTAATGTCCAATAGCATTATGCAATGTCCAGAAGTGAAAATAATGATTGTGTCACCTCTGAATGTGTGAATTATTAATTGTGCACTAACCCTCTAATGAGTTTGCTTGAAGTTTGGTGTGAAGAAAGTTTTCAAGGGTCAAGAGAGGAGAATGATATACTATGATCAAGAGGAGTGAAAGCTCTAAGTTTGGGGATGCCCCCGTGGTTCACCCCTGCATATTTTAAGAAGACTCAAGCGTCTAAGCTTGGGGATGCCCAAGGCATCCCCTTCTTCGTCGACAACATCATCAGGTTCCTCCCCTGAAACTATATTTTTATTCAGTCACATCTTGTGTTCTTTACTTGGAGCGTCGGTTTGTTTTCGTTTTTGTTTTTGTTTGAATAAAATAGATCCTAGCATTCACTTTGTGGGAGAGAGACACGCTCCGCTGTTGCATATGGACACATGTGTCCTTAGGCTTTACTCATAATGTTCAAGGCGAAGTTTCTTCTTCGTTAAATTGTTAAATGGTTGGAATTGGAAAATGCTACATGTAGTAATTCTAAAATGTCTTGGATAATATGATACTTGGCAATTGTTGTGCTCATGTTTAAGCTCTTGCATCATATGCTTTGCACCCATTAATGAAGAAATACATAGAGCTTGCTAAAATTTGATTTGCATATTTGGTTTCTCTAAGGTCTAGATAATATCTAGTATTGAGTTTTGAACAACAAGGAAGACGGTGTAGAGTCTTATAATGTTTACAATATGTCTTTTATGTGAGTTTTGCTGCACCTGTTCATCCTTGAGTTTGCTTCAAATAACCTTGCTAGCTTAAACCTTGTATCGAGAGGGAATACTTCTCATGCATCCAAAATCCTTGAGCCAACTACTATGCCATTTGTGTCCACCATACCTACCTACTACATGGTATTTCTCCGCCATTCCAAAGTAAATTGCTTGAGTGCTACCTTTAAAATTCCATCATTCACCTTTGCAATATATAGCTCATGGGACAAAGTAGCCTTAAAAACTATCGGAGTATTGAATATGTACTTATGCACTTTATATTTTATTAAGTTGCTTGTTGTGCGATAACCATGCTTCTGGGGAACGCCATCAACTATTGTTGAATATCATGTGAGTTGCTATGCATGTCCGTCTTGTCTGAAGGATCTATCATTTTAGTGGTTGGAGCATGCAAAATTGTTAGAGGAGAACATTGGGCCGCTAACTAAAGCCATGAATCATGGTTGAAGTTTCAGTTTTGGACATATATCCTCAATCTCATATGAGAATAATAATTGTTGCTACATGCTTATGCATTAAAGAGGAGTCCATTATCTGTTGTCCATGTTGTCCCGGTATGGATGTCTAAGTTGAGAATAATCAAAAGCGAGAAATCCAAAATGCGAGCTTTCTCCTTAGACCTTTGTACAGGCGGCATGGAGGTACCCCTTTGTGACACTTGGTTGAAACATGGCATGCGAAGATCCGGTAGTCCAAGCTAAGTAGGACGAGGTGCGGGCACTATTAGTATACTATGCATGAGGCTTGCAACTTGTAAGATATAATTTTCATAACTCATATGCTTTATTACTACCGTTGACAAAATTGTTTCATGTTTTCAAAATAAAAGCTCTAGCACAAATACAGCAATCGATGCTTTCCTCTTTGAAGGACCTTTCTTTTACTTTTATTGTTGAGTCAGCTTTACCTATCTCCTTCCACCTTAAGAAGCAAACACTTGTGTGAACTGTGCATTGATTCCTACATATTTGCATATTGCACTTGTTATATTACTTTATGTTGACAATATCCATGAGATATACATGTTATAAGTTGAAAGCAACCGCTGAAACTTAATCTTCCTATGTGTTGCTTCAACACCTTTACTTTGATTTATTGCTTTATGAGTTAACTCTTATGCAAGACTTATTGATGCTTGTCTTGAAGTACTATTCATGAAAAGTCTTTGCTTTATGATTCAGTTGTTTACTCATGTCATTACCTTTGTTTTGATCGCTGCATTCATTACATATGTTTACAAATAGTATGATCAAGATTATGATGGCATGTCACTTCAGAAATTATCTTTGTTATCGTTTTACCTGCTCGGGACGAGCAGAACTAAGCTTGGGGATGCTGATACGTCTCCAACGTATCGATAATTTCTTATGTTCCATGCTACTTTATTGATGATACCTACGTGTTTTATGCACATTATATGTCATATTTATGCATTTTCTGGAACTAACCTATTAACAAGATGCCGAAGAGCCGCTTGTCGTTTTCTGTTGTTTTTGGTTTCAGAAATCCTAGTAAAGAAATATTCTCGGAATTGGACGAAACTTTCGCCCAGGGTCCTATTTTTGCACGAAGCTTCCAGAAGACCGAAGAGATAACGAAGTGGGGCCACGAGGCAGCCAGGAGCTAGGGCGGCGCGGCCCAGGCCCTGGCCGCGCCGACCTGCCCCCTGGGCCCCTCGTGTGGCCCCCCGCGTTGACCTTCCGCCTACTTAAAGCCTCCGTCGCGAAACCCCCAGTACCGAGAGCCACGATACGGAAAACCTTCCAGAGACGCCGCCGCGGCGAATCCCATCTCGGGGGATTCAGGAGATCGCCTCCGGCACCGCTGCGGAGAGGGGATTCATCTCCCGGAGGACTCTACACCGCCATGGTCGCCTCCGGAGTGATGAGTGAGTAGTTCACCCCTGGACCATGGGTCCATAGCAGTAGCTAGATGGTCGTCTTCTCCTTGTTGTGCTTCATTGTTGGATCTTGTGAGCTGCCTAACATGATCAAGATCATCTATCTCGTAATTCTATATGTTGTGTTTGTCGGGATCCGATGGATAGAGAGTACTATGATTATGGTGATTATCAATCTATTGTTTATGTGTTGTTTATGATCTTGCATGCTCTCCGTTATTAGTAGAGGCTCGGCCAAGTTTTTGCTCTTAACTCCAAGAGGGGGTATTTATGCTCGATAGTGGGTTCATGCCTTCATTGAATGCGGGATCGTGACGGTAGGTTCTAAGGTTGTGATGTGCTGTTGCCACTAGGGATAAAACATTGATGCTATGTCTAAGGATGTAGTTGTTGATTACATTACGCACCATACTTAATGCAATTGTCTCGTTGCTTAGCAACTTAATACCGAATGGGGTTCGGATGATAACTCGAAGGTGGACTTTTTAGGCATAGATGCAGTTGGATGGCGGTCTATGTACTTTGTCGTAATGCCCGAATTAAATCTCACTATATTTATCATATCATGTATATGCATTGTTATGCCTTTCTCTATTTGTCAATTGCCCGACTGTAATTTGTTCACCCAACATGCTTTTATCTTATGGGAGAGACACCTCTAGTGAACTGTGGACCCCGGTCCTATTCTTTACATAGCATACAATCTACTCGCAATTGTGTTTACTCGTTTTCTTTGCAAACATCTTCCACTCGATACGTTTAATCCTTTGTTACGAAGCAAGCCGGTGAGATTGACAACCTCACTCGTTTCGTTGGGGCAAAGTACTTTGGTTTTGTTGTGCGGATTCCACGTTGGCGCAGGAATCTCTCGGTGTTGCGCCGCATCACATTTCGCGACCATCAACCTTCAACGTGCTTCTTGGCTCCTCCTGGTTCGATCAACCTTGGTTTCTTTCTGAGGGAAAACTTGCCACTGTGCGCATCATACCTTCCTCTTGGGGTTCCCAACGGACGTGTACATTTACGCGCATCACGCCTCTTCGTCCCCCCTCTGGATTTCGTCTTCGTTTCGGTAAAATATTGACTTCGGCTTTTATTTCGTCCAATTCCGAGAATATTTCATGTACAACTTTTCTGAAATACAAAAACAGTAAAAAATAGGGAACTGGCACCTGTGGCATCTTGTTAATAGGTTAGTGCCGGAAATCATGTAAAAGTAAAACAAATTATAGGAAAAACATATATAAATTGGTGTAAAACAAGCATGGAGCATCAAAAATTATAGATACGTTTGAGACGTATCAGCATCCCCAAGCTTAACTCCTGCTCGTGCTCGAGTAGGTAAGTGATAACAAAAATAATTTCTGAGGTGACATGAAGCCAACACAATCTTGATCAAGCATGTAAAGCATTGTGAGCTGGGATCTAAGTACTGTAACATAGGCATGATAGATATAATTCAATTCAACTTAGCAACTATATTATAATATGAAGAGTACGTAACTCAAACAAGATCATGAATAATAGTGCATTAAAAGCAATTGTGTGTTTATGATCATAGAATAAACATAACAAAGTGGTACTCAACATGTCCTTTATGAAATAGCAAAACATAAATGCTAGGACACCTTCAAAATTCAGAGGTGACTAGATACGAGTAATTTGAGAGCAAGCAATAGCACAATCATGAATCAATCAATAATAATTTTTGAACTATGCACATTGCACTAAGAATGACAACTATGCTCTCTTAATTGGTGCATAAGGTAGAAGATGAAGACTCAACATGAAAGTAAAAGAAAGACCCTTCGCAGAGGGAAGCAGGGATTACCAATATGCTAGAGCTTTTTATTTTGAAAGCAACATGAATGTTGAAAATATTCATTTTGAGAGGTGATACTTATATCAACGGTAGTCATAAATAGTATGGCTTATGCATAATTACTTCCTATAAGTTTGCTTGCCTCATACATAATATACTAATAGTGCTCACACCTTACCCTAGCTTGGACTTTCATGGATTTTCATCACATACATATATTTTAACCAAGTGTCACATAGGGGTACCTCCTTGCCTCCTGGACAAAGGTCCTATGAGATGAATCTCATTTGATTTCTCAATTTTGATGAATCTTAACTTTTTGGACATCCATACCGGGAAAACAAGGACAACAGATATTTGGACTTTTGTCCAGCTGAAACTTCCACCATGTGAACATGGCTTTAGTTGGCGGTCCAATGTTCCTCTCTAAAAATATGCATACTCCAATCTTTGCAACTCATGGTAAATCTCCCTTACTTCAAACAAGATGGGCATGCATAGTATTTCACATGATATTCAATAAAGGCATATTTATGGTGTTCCCCATGACAGCAAGGTTATCACACAACAAGCAACTTATAAGAACTAAAAATGCATATAACATAGTACTTTCCACAATAGTTTTTAGACTACTGTCCCATGAGCTATAATTAAAACAAAAAAGTGATAAGCTTTAAAGGTTTAAAGGTAGCACACAAGCAATTTACTTTCGAGTGGCGGTAAAATACCACATATAGGTAGATATGGTGGACACATTTGGCAACTTTGGTTTTTGGTAGTTGGATGCACGAGTAGAGCTCATACTCAGTATAGGTGACGGCTAGTGATACGTCTCCAACGTATCTATAATTTCTTATGTTCCATGCTAGTTTTATGACAATACCAACATGTTTTAGTCATACTTTATAATGTTTTTATGCATTTTCCGGAACTAACCTATTAACAAGATGCCGAAGCGCCAGTTCCTGTTTTCTGCTGTTTTTGGTTTCAGAAATCCTACACAGGAAATATTCTCGGAATTGGACGAAACAAAAGCCCACGGTCTTATTTTCCGCGGAGCCTTCCAGAACACCGAAGAGGAGACGGATAGGGGCCACGAGGCGGCCAACCCATAGGGCGGCGCGGCCCCACCTCTGGCCGCGCCTCCATGTGGGGTGGGCCCGTCGGGTGCCCCCCTGTGCTGCCCCTTCGCCTACTTAATCCCTCCGTCGCGAAAACCCTAGTACCGAGAGCCACGATACGGAAATAGTTCCAGAGACGCCGCCTCCGTCAATCCCATCTCGGGGGATTCAGGAGATCGCCTCCGGCACCCCGCCGGAGAGGGGAATCATCACCGGAGGGCTCTACATCACCATGCCCGCCTCCGGACTGATGCGTGAGTAGTTCATCCTTGGACTATGGGTCCATAGCAGTAGCTAGATGGTTGTCTTCTCCTCCTGTGCTATCATGTTTAGATCTTGTGAGCTGCCTATCATGATCAGGATCATCTATTTGTAATGCTACATGTTGTGTTTGTTGGGATCCGATGAATATTGAATACTATGTCAAGTTGATTATTGATCTATCATATATGTGCTATTTATGTTCTTGCATGCTCTCTCGTTGCTAGTAGAGGCTCTGGCCAAGTTGATACTTGTGACTCCAAGAGGGAGTATTTATGCTCGATAGTGGGTTCATGCCACCATTGAATCTCGGGACGATGACGATGTAAAGTTCTAAGGTTGTGGATGTGCTGTTGCCACTAGGGATAAAGCATCGATGCTTTGTCTAAATGATATTTGTGTTGATTACATTACGCACCATACTTAATGCAATTGTCTGTTGTTTGCAACTTAATACTGGAGGGGGTGCGGATGCTAACCTGAAGGTGGACTTTTTAGGCATAGATGCATGTTGGATGGCGGTCTATGTTCTTTGTCGTAATGCCCTAAGTAAATCTCATAGTAGTCATCATGATATGTATATGCATCTCTATTCTCGTCAATTGCCCAACTGTAATTTGTTCACCCAACATGCTATTTATCTTATTGGAGAGACACCACTAGTGAACCGTGGACCCCGGTCTTTTTCTTTTACATCTGAAATACAATCCATCGCAATCACTGTTCTCTGTTGTTTTCTACAAGCAAACATCATTCTCCACACCATACGTTTAATCCTTTGTTTTCAGCAAGCCGGTGAGATTGAGAACCTCACTGTTAAGTTGGAGCAAAGTATTTTGATTGTGTTGTGCAGGTTCCACGTTGGCGCCGGAATCCCTGGTGTTGCACCGCACTACACTCCTTCACCAACAACCTTCACGTGGCCTTCATCTCCTACTGGTTCGATAACCTTGGTTTCTTACTGAGGGAAAACTTGCTGCTGTGCTCATCATACCTTCCTCTTGGGGTTCCCAACGGACATGTGCTTTACCGTCACAAGCAGCTAGCAAAAGACTAGGAGCGACCAACTAAGAGAGAAATAATAGCCATAATCATGCATAGTGACAAAACATTATCAATCAAAACATAAAGTGATATTACAAGTCAAAAACTAAATGATCATAGAGGCTTTAGTTGGCTGGTTATAGTCATAACATAGTGCAAACATGCGCCAAGTCAATCCAATAAAGAATCAAATGAGAATACCACAATATTATGCTTTTATGATAGAAATAACACATGATTCTTTCAATGACATATTATGCACTCTCAGCTATTTGAGACAAGTCATGATGCAACAATAAATACTAAGAATGTAATATTTACTATTAAATGGGAGTTGGTCGTTTGACACTCAACGCACTTTGGTGGTCGTCATTGAAAAGATCCTGGCCATCCAATCGATCTCACGGTCTTCGTTTCGTCCGATCTAATTAGGAAACAATCTCACGCGCGATATCAATCTGTCGGCACAATCCCTCAAAAAAAAATCTGTCGGCACAAGCACTAAAATACTTTCCAAAAAATCTTTTAAAGCTTCCCCAATCTGCACCGTATATTATGAAAAAAGTTTGATGTCAAATATTCAACACATCTGCACAGTATAATTGCTCTAAAAACGCTAACTAAATCTTTACTATTAAATGGGAGTTGGTCGTTTGACACTCAATGCACTTTGGTGGTCGTCATTGAAAAGATCCAGTCGCCATCCAATCAATCTCACGATCTTTGTTTCGTCCGATCTAATTAGGAAACAATCTCACGCGCGATATCAATCTGTCGGCACAATCCCTCAAAAAAAATCTGTCGGCACAAGCATTAAAATACTTTCCAAAAAATCTTTTAACGCTTCCCCAATCTGCACCGTATATTATGAAAAATGTTTGATGTCAAATATTCAACACATTTGCACGGTATAATTGCTCTAAAAACGCTAACTAAACATTGATAGAATTGACACCGTTCGGTTGGACTGTGTCAGTTTAGGAAGGAAGCAATCAGGAAATCGCTCGCACTATTCTCTTTCCAAACACTAATATCCCTACCAAATCGTCGATCTCTTTCCTACGGTAGCACAAACATAGTATTTGATTTCTTTCCTCTTTAGCTGTAATCTAGCTTCCAAATTCATTAGAAAAATCCATCTGATTTCTCCAACCAACACGTTCATCTCTTCAGTCTCCCACGATGGCTCGACGCTGCTAGCGACTGGCAGCTGATACGTCTCAAACGTATCTATAATTTCTTATGTTTCATGCTACTTTTATTACAATACTTAAATGTTTTATACATACTTTACAGCATTATTATACATTTTCCGGCACTAACCTATTAACAAGATGCCGAAGTGCCAGTTGCTGTTTTCTGCTGTTTTTGGTTTCACGTGCTTCTTGGCTCCTACTGGTTCGATAACCTTGGTTTCTTTCTGAGGGAAAACTTGCCGCTGTGCGCATCATACCTTCCTCTTGGGGTTCCCAACGGACGTGTACATCTACACGCATCAGCAGCTTCTGCAATGGTACCCTCCCTCTTCATCTTTCTCTCCTTGTGCATGCCTCCCTCCTCGCTCTACCTCGGTGCACAGCGCAAGGTTCATCCCTCATCTCTCTCTCCGCGTGACGGGGAAAGACGATCTAACCTGAGCCCACGGCTTGGACTGGTACACGTCGGCTGGGAGCCAGATGTGCAGCACACGGGCACTGGCCTCCTTTATACTCACGCTCTTTGTCTCTTCATCCCTCCCTCTCTCTCTCTCCTATCTCTTACCGAAATGCCTCTCATATTTGCAGATCCCGTGGCCAATGATTTCTATAGGAGGGACAAACATGATAGGAGAGGAGCTATTCCCCGTCGGAGGGGACAGGGGACAGAGAAAGACTAGACCAAATAGATAGGAATCTCGCGATTTTGGTAAATAGCACGAACAGCAGAGGAGCTTAGCCACCAGTGACGTGATCCTTGCGAGAAGACAATCCTTTAGTGATAGATGCATTTTTCTTTCTCTTTTCCCGTTCATGTTAGCTAATTATTTCTTTTCATCTTGCTTGCATAATATGGACAAGCAAATCCAGAGGTTTGTGTTTATCTTTTTGAGGTATATTCTGTACCTCTTGATGCATCAGCTATTTACTGCATTCATATATTGGTACACCAAGGTAGGAACAAATAAAGGGATTAAGATAAATTCGTTGTGAAGCCCAAATGTTCCACTCTGTAGGTAAATTATGATTCATGATTATACTTGTAAGGTCGCGTAATAGTCCTAATTAAATTAACCATCTGAAAAAACTAAGGCATTGAATTTAGTGTATTTGTTAGTCCATAATATTTTTTTGAAAGATATATTGCTATTAATACTTCTTAGATAAAAATGGTTATGCATTTCTTACTGATTACGAGATGCAAATTTTGCCGATTGATGGCGTTTTTAGTGTTTTGAAAAAGGAAATGCATGGTTACTTGTTATGAATTATTTTCGAGATAACGCAAAAGAATTTATGTTTCATTGAGTGGAAACAAGACATTAGGGGTACAACCTCCACGGGAGGACACACAAAACACACATGCACACGTCCGCGCGCACACACGCGCACAGACACATACATACACACACACCAAGCCGCACCCTCAAGAAGGGAACGACGCTAAGATGCCTCAGCTGACCAGTCCGGCAATGCGGACCTAGGGTTTTCCCTTGTGCTCGAGGAGGGAGTCCAGTCAGTGTCATGACAGCGCCTCCAAGGAGGTAACGACGTCCTCGAGTGTCGCCGTTGACAACACAGGTCATTGCCGCGCAGGTATTTCGCCCTGACCTAAGTTATTTCGGGATGTAGGGAGTATTTTTTTTACATATGTTTACGACCTGAGGAATTATTTCTTTGGTACGCTTACTTATCTACCATTAAAATAAAGGCGGCGAAAATATACGAAACATATACCAGTATCGATGCGGGACATGTTCGTGTATGAGTTTGACAACCTAACTATGGCGGGTGGCGGAGGAAGTTGCGGATGGCGGTTGAGCTGCAGTGTGATACGTCTCCAACGTATCGATAATTTCTTATGTTCCATGCTACATTATTGATGATATCTACATGTTTTATGCACATTATATGTCGTATTTACGCATTTTCTGAAACTAACCTATTAACAAGATGTCGAAGAGCCAGTTGCTGTTTTCTGCTGTTTTTGGTTTCAGAAATCCTAGTAAGGAAATATTCTCGGAATTGGACGAAATCAACGCCCAGGGTCCTATTTTTGCACGAAGCTTCCAGAAGACCGAAGGGGGAAGGAAGTGGGGCCACGAGGCGCCGCCACAACAGGGCGGCGCGGCCTAGGGCTTGGCCGCGCGGCCCTGGCGTGTGGGGCCCTCGTGTGGCCCCCCGCGTTGCCCTTTCGCCTACTTAAAGCCTCCGTCGCGAAACCCCCAGTACCGAGAGCCACGATACGGAAAACCTTCCAGAGACGCCGCCGCCGCGAATCCCATCTCGGGGATTCGGAGATCGCCTCCGGCACCCTGCCGGAGAGGGGATTCATCTCCCGGAGGACTCTTCATCGCCATGATCGCCTCCGGAGTGATGAGTGAGTAGTTCACCCCTGGACTATGGGTCCATAGCAGTAGCTAGATGGTCGTCTTCTCCTTTTGTGCCTCATTGTTGGATCTTGTGAGCTGCCTAACATGATCAAGATCATCTATCTGTAATACTATATGTTGTGTTTGTCGGGATCCGATGGATAGAGAATACTATGTTATGGTGATTATCAATCTATTATTTATGTGTTGTTTATGATCTTGCATGCTCTCCGTTATTAGTAGAGGCTCGGCCAAGTGTTTACTCTTAACTCCAAGAGGGAGTATTTATGCTCGATAGTGGGTTCATGCCTTCATTGATACCGGGACGAGTGACGTAAAGTTCTAAGGTTGTGATGTGCTGTTGCCACTAGGGATAAAACATTGATTCTATGTCTAAGGATGTAGTTGTCGATTACATTACGCACCATACTTAATGCAATTGTCTCGTTGCTTTGCAACTTAATACCGAAAGGGGTTCGGATGATAACCTCGAAGGTGGACTTTTTAGGCATAGATGCAGCTTGGATGGCGGTCTATGTACTTTGTCGTAATGCCCAATTAAATCTCACTATATTTATCATATCATGTATATGCATTGTTATGCCCTTTTCTATTTGTCAATTGCCCGACCGTAATTTGTTCACCCAACATGCTTTTATCTTATGGGAGAGACACCTCTAGTGAACTCGTGGACCCCGGTCCTATTCTTTACATCGCATACAATCTACCGCAATACTTGTTTTACCGTTTTCTTGCAAACAATCATCTTCCACACAATACGGTTAATCCTTTGTTACAAAGCAAGTCATGGAGATTGACAACCTCACTGTTTCGTTGGGGCAAAGTACTTTGGTTGTGTTGTGCAGGTTCCACGTTGGCGCCGGAATCCCCGGTGTTGCGCCGCATTACATTTCGCCGCCATCAACCTTCAACGTGCTTCTTGGCTCCTCCTCGGTTCGATAAACCTTGGTTTCTTTCTCGAGGGAAAACTTGCTGCCGTGCGCATCATACCTTCCTCTTGGGGTTCCCAACGAACGTGTGAGTTACACGCCATCAAGCTCTTTTTCTCGGCGCCGTTGCCGGGGAGATCAAGACACGCTGCAAGGGGAGTCTCCACTTCTCAATCTCTTTACTTTGTTTTTGTCTTGCTTTATTTTATCTACTACTTTGTTTGCTGCACCTAAACAAAACACAAAAAAAATAGTTGCTAGTTTTACTTTATTTATTGTCTTGCTCTCTATATCAAAAACACAAAAAAAATTAGTTTCTTGCATTTACTTTATCTAGTTTGCTTTATTTACCGTTGTTAAAATGAATACCCCTGAAAATACTAAGTTGTGTGACTTAACAACTACAAATAATAATGATTTCTTATGCACACCTATTGCTCCACCTGCTACTACAGCAGAATTCTTTGAAATTAAACCTGCTTTACTGAACCTTGTTATGAGAGAGTCAATTTTCCGGTGTTAGTTCCGATGATGTCGCTGCCCATCTCAATAATTTTATTGAACTATGTGAAATGCAAAGGTATAAGGATGTAGATGGTGATATTATTAAATTGAAATTGTTTCCTTTCTCATTAAGAGGAAGAGCTAAAGATTGGTTGCTATCTTTGCCTAAGAATAGTATTGATTCATGGACTAAATGTAAGGATGCTTTTATTGGTAGATATTATCCTCCCGCTAAAATTATATCTTTGAGAAGTAGCATAATGAATTTTAAGCAATTAGATACTGAACATGTTGCTCAAGCATGGGAGAGAAGGAAAACTTTGGTAAAGAATTGCCCAACCCATGGACTGGACTACTTGGATGATCATCCAAACCTTCTATGCAGGACTAAATTTTTCTTCGCGGAATTTATTGGATTCAGCTGCTGGAGGTACCTTTATGTCCATCACTTTGGGGGCGGCTACAAAGCTTCTTGATGATATGATGATAAATTACTCCGAATGGCACACGTGAAAGAGCTCCACAAGGTAAGAATGTAAATTCTCGTTGAAGAAACCTCTTCCTTGAGTGATAAGATTGATGTGATTATGTCTATGCTTGTGAATGGTAGATCTAATATTGATCCAAATAATGTTCCTTTAGCTTCATTGGTTGCTCAAGAAGAAAATGTTGATGTGAATTTCATTAAAAATAATAATTTCAACAACAATGCTTATAGGAACAACTCTGTAATAACTATAGGCCATATCCTCGTTAGTGGTAATGATTATGGTAATTCTTATGGTAGATATGAGGAAAAGATGCTAGAAATTGAAAGATCCACTAAAAACTTTATGCAATCACAATATGAGCAAAATCAAGTGTTTACTAAAACTATGAATGAACAATCTACCTTGTTGAAAAATATAGGAAATCAACTTGAAAACTTGAATAGGGAGATTTCTGGTCTGCAAATTAAAATTTCAAATGCTGAAACCCGAATCTCATACATGTCCGCATCACAATCCTCTTTAATTAATAAAATGGCTGCTAAACCTCGATGATATTGATAATAAGATTACTACTACAAGCAAATGCCATCCAAGTTAGAATTAATGAGAATATAAGATTAATGGCTGAATTGCGTGCTAGGTGGGATAGAGAAGAAAATGAAAAACTAGCTAAAGAGAATAATGTAGCTAAAGTTTGGACTATTACCACCATTAGTAATGATAATGATTCACATGTTGCTGCACCTCCTACTATTAATGGTAAAATAATTGGTGTTGGCAATGTTTCTACTCCTAGTGCAAAGCGTACAAAATCGCCTGAAATTGCTAAAACTCACTGAAACCGCTTGTGATAAAACTGCTGAAATTTTTTCCAACCTTGGGAACAATGATCCCATTGCTGTAGCTCATAATGATTTAGACTTTGATGATTGTCACATCTCTGAAGTTATAAAGTTCTTACAAAAACTTGCTAAAAGTCCTAATGCTAGTGCTATAAATTTGGCCTTTACAAAACATATTACAAATGCTCTCATAAAAGCTAGAGAAGAGAAACTAAAACTTGAAACTTCTATTTCTAGCAAGTTAGAAGATGGTTGGGAGCCCATCATTAAAATGAAATTCAATGACTTTGAATTTAATGCTTTATGTGATCTTGGTGCAAGTATTTCTGTTATGCCTAAAAAGATTTATGATATGCTTGACTTGCCACCATTGAAGAATTGTTATTTGGATGTTAATCTTGCCGATAATGTTAAAAAGAAACCTTTGGGGAGGATTGATAATGTGCGCATTACGGTTAACAATAACCTTGTTCCCGTTGATTTTGTTGTCTTGGATATCGAATGCAATGCATCTTGTCCAATTGTGTTGGGAAGACTTTTTCTTCGAACCGTTGGTGCTGTTATTGATATGAGGGAAGGTAATATTAAATATCAATTTCCTCTCAAGAAAGGTATGGAACACTTCCCTAGAAAGAGAATGAAGTTGCCTTTTGATTCTATTATTAGAACAAGTTATGATGTTGATGCTTCTACTCTTGATGTTACTTGATTTGCACTTTCTGCGCCTAGCTGAAAGGCGTTAAAGAAAAGCGCTTATGGGAGGCAACCCATATTTTTACTACAGCAATTTTTGTTTTATATTTGAGTCTTGGAAGTTGTTTACTACTGTAGCAACCTCTCCTTATCATGTTTTTGTGCCAAGTAAAGTTTCTATGTTAAAGTTGATGTTATATTTGGGATTGCTGCGCGTAACACAGCATTGCTCGTCCGTCACCAATCTGGGCCTAAGTCTCTCGTAGAAAATTCGAAAACATATGCCAATTTACGAGCGTGATCCTCGGATATGTACGCAACTTTCATTAGTTTTGAGTTTTTCCATTTGAGCAAGTCTGGTGCCATTTTAAAATTCGTCTTTACGAACTGTTCGTTTTTGACAGATTCTGCCTTTTATTTCGCATTGCCTCTTTTGCTATGTTGGATGAATTTCTTTGATCCATTAATGTCCAAGTAGCTTTATGCAATGTCCAGAAGTGTAAAGAATGATTGTGTCACCTCTGAATATGTGAATTATTAATTGTGCACTAACCCTCTAATGAGTTTGCTTGAAGTTTGGTGTGAAGGAAGTTTTCAAGGGTCAAGAGAGGAGTATGATATACTATGATCAAGAGGAGTGAAAGCTCTAAGCTTGGGGATGCCCCCGTGGTTCACCCCTGCATATTCTAAGAAGACTCAAGCGTCTAAGCTTGGGGATGCCCAAGGCATCCCCTTCTTCATCGACAACATCATCAGTGTTCCTCCCCGAAACTATATTTTTATTCAGCTCACATCTTGTGTTCTTTACTTGGAGCGTCGGTTTGTTTTTGTTTTTGTTTTGTTTGAATAAAATGGATCCTAGCATTCACTTTGTGGGAGAGAGACACGCTCCGTCGTTGCATATGGACAAATATGTCCTTAGGCTTTACTCATAATATTCATGGCGAAGTTTCTTCTTCGTTAAATTGTTATATGGTTGGAATTGGGAAATGCTACATGTAGTAATTCTAAAATGTCTTGGATAATGTGATACTTTGCAATTGTTGTGCTCATGTTTAAGCTCTTGCATCATATACTTTGCACCCATTAATGAAGAAATACATAGAGCTTGCTAAAATTTGGTTTGCATATTTGGTCTCTCTAAGGTCTAGATAATTTCTAGTATTGAGTTTTGAACAACAAGGAAGACGGTGTAGAGTCTTATAATGTTTACAATATGTCTTTTATGTGAGTTTTTCTGCACCGGTTCATCCTTGTGTTTGCTTCAAATAACCTTGCTAGCCTAAACCTTGTATCGAGAGGGAATACTTCTCATGCATCCAAAATCCTTGAGCCAACCACTATGCCATTTGTGTCCACCATACCTACCTACTACATGGTATTTCTCCGCCATTCCAAAGTAAATTGCTTGAGTGCTACCTTTAAAATTCCATCATTCACCTTTGCAATATATAGCTCATGGGACAAAATAGCCTTAAAAACTATTGTGGTATTGAATATGTACTTATGCACTTTATCTCTTATTAAGTTGCTTGTCTGTGCGATAACCATGCTTCGGGGACGCCATCAACTACTCTTTGTTGAATATCATGTGAGTTGCTATGCATGTCCGTCTTGTCCGAAGTAAGAGGGATCTACCACCTTAATGGTTGGAGCATGCATATTGTTAGAGAAGAACATTGGGCCGCTAACTAAAGCCATGAATCATGGTGGAAGTTTCAGCTTTGGACATATATCCTCAATCTCATATGAGAATAATAATTGTTGCTACATGCTTATGCATTAAAGAGGAGTCCATTATCTGTTGTCCATGTTGTCCCTGGTATGGATGTCTAAGTTGAGAATAATCAAAAGCGAGAAATCCAAAATGCGAGCTTTCTCCTTAGACCTTTGTACAGAGCGGCATGGAGGTACCCCTTTGTGACACTTGGTTGAAACATGTGCATTGCGATGATCCGGTAGTCCAAGCTAAGTAGGACAAGGTGCGGGCACTATTAGTATACTATGCATGAGGCTTGCAACTTGTAAGATATAATTTACATAACTCATATGCTTTATTACTACCGTTGACAAAATTGTTTCATGTTTTCAAAATAAAAGCTCTAGCACAAATATAGCAATCGATGCTTTCCTCTTTGAAGGACCTTTCTTTTACTTCTATTGTTGAGTCAGTTCACCTATCTCTCTCCACCTTAAGAAGCAAACACTTGTGTGAACTGTGCATTGATTGCTACATACTTGCATATTGCACTTGTTATATTACTCTATGTTGACAATATCCATGAGATATACATGTTATAAGTTGAAAGCAACCGCTGAAACTTAATCTTCCTTTGTGTTGCTTCAATACCTTTACTTTGATTTATTGCTTTATGAGTTAACTCTTATGCAAGACTTATTGATGCTTGTCTTGAAGTACTATTCATGAAAAGTCTTTGCTTTATGATTCATTTGTTTACTCATGTAATTACCATTGTTTTGATCACTGCATTCATTACATATGTTCACAAATAGTATGATCAAGATTATGATGGCATGTCACTTCAGAAATTATCTTTGTTATCGTTTTACCTGCTCGAGACGAGCAGAACTAAGCTTGGGGATGCCGATACGTCTCCAACGTATCGATAATTTCTTATGTTCCATGCTACATTATTGATGATATCTACATGTTTTATGCACATTATATGTCGTATTTACGCATTTTCTCGGAACTAACCTATTAATAAGATGCCGAAGAGCCGCTTGTTGTTTTCTCGCTGTTTTTGGTTTCAGAAATCCTAGTAAGGAAATATTCTCGAATTGGACGAAATCAACGCCCAGGGTCCTATTTTTGCACGAAGCTTCCTAAGACCGAAGGGGAAGGAAGTGGGGCCACGAGGCGCCGCCACAACAGTGGCGGCGCGGCCTAGGGCTTGGCCGCGCGGCCCCGGCGTGTGGGGCCCTCGTGTGGCCCCTCGCGTTGCCCTTTCGCCTACTTAAAGCCTCCGTCGCGAAACCCCCAGCACCAAGAGCCACGATACGGAAAACCTTCCGCAGACGCCGCCGCCGCGAATCCCATCTCGGGGATTCGAGAGATCGCCTCCGGCACCCTACCGGAGAGGGGATTCATCTCCCGGAGGACTCTTCATCGCCATGATCGCCTCCGGAGTGATGAGTGAGTAGTTCACCCCTGGACTATGGATCCATAGCAGTAGCTAGATGGTCGTCTTCTCCTTTTGTGCTTCATTGTTGGATCTTGTGAGCTGCCTAACATGATCAAGATCATCTATCTGTAATACTATATGTTGTGTTTGTCGGGATCCGATGGATAGAGAATACTATGTTATGGTGATTATCAATCTATTATTTATGTGTTGTTTATGATCTTGCATGCTCTCCGTTATTAGTAGAGGCTCTGGCCAAGTTTTTACTCTTAACCCCAAGAGGGAGTATTTATGCTCGATAGTGGGTTCATGCCTTCATTGATACCGGGACGAAGTGATGTAAAGTTCTAAGGTTGTGATGTGTTGTTGCCACTAGGGATAAAACATTGATTCTATGTCTAAGGATGTAGTTGTCGATTATATTACGCACCATACTTAATGCAATTGTCCGTTGCTTTGCAACTTAATACCGAAAGGGGTTCGGATGATAACCTCGAAGGTGGAATTTTTAGGCATAGATGCAGCTTGGATGGCGGTCTATGTACTTTGTCGTAATGCCCAATTAAATCTCACTATATTTATCATATCATGTATATGCATTGTTATGCCCTTTTCTATTTGTCAATTGTCCGACCGTAATTTGTTCACCCAACATGCTTTTATCTTATGGGAGAGACACCTCTAGTGAACTCGTGGACCCCGATCCTATTTTTTACATCGCATACAATCTCATCGCAATACTTGTTTTACTGTTTTCTTGCAAACAATCATCTTCCACACAATACGGTTAATCATTTGTTACAGCAAGCCGGTGAGATTGACAACCTCACTGTTTTGTTAGGGCAAAGTACTTTGGTTGTGTTGTGCAGGTTCAACGTTGGCGCCGGAATCCCTGGTGTTGCGCCGCATTACATTTCGCCGCCATCAACCTTCTTCGTGCTTCTTGGCTCCTCCTGGTTCGATAAACCTTGGTTTCTTTCTGATGGAAAACTTGCTGCTGTGCGCATCATACCTTCCTCTTGGGGTTCCCAACGAACGTGTGAGTTACACGCCATCACAGTGTCAGACACCCTCTCAGAGGAGGAGTGGCGCACGTCGTCCCCGATGTGAAGAAAGATGAATATTTGAATCGGATATGTTTTGAAAACATTCAGAATTAAGAAGGGTTTTTTTCTGTAAAAATGAATTACTATACATGTTGGACATGTTATTTCAGGACGTAGAGAGTATTTTTTTACTGGATTTTTATGAGCCGAGGAAGAACTTTTGGTACGTTTGCTTAAGTACTATGACAATGAAGTAGAAAAATATATGTAACATATATCTAAGGAGCATCGAAGAATAGATACTTATTCATATAAAAAAATAGTTGGGTGTTTATTGCATATTCGAAGATGCCAATTATATTGTTATCAAAATATATTTTAAACGATGTAGATCTTATAGTCTCTTAATTTGTTACAAAAGAAGATGCTCAAGTCAAGTTTTTCTAAATAGGCTAGACATATTTTCAGTGTGTAGCTACATCCGTATCTAGAAAAAATTAAGTAGCTTAGTTTTAGAACAGAGAAAGTAGGTTCTTTGAATATATTGTGGCGGTTTTCATACAATTTTTTGCAGGTATTGTATTGACATGCTGCAAGGAAACATATAGTAGCCGTAGCAACGCACGGGCATTCAACTAGTAAGAATAACATCTAACATGACATGCCAAAATCTATGCCACAGTCTAGACAAGCTTCCTTTTGCATCACTATTAGCATGAAACAATTTACTCGTATCCAACACCAATCAACTTATTTGAAATAACTCTCAGAGATAAAAATCAATATGGACAAGAGAGCTAATCATACATGAATAAAGAAACTAACAAGCTCTGAACAAAATTAGAATCGAAAACCAAGAGCTAAACGCAGTACCAGAAAAACTAGAACACTCGCAGAACAATAACAACGAAAACTAGAGCGTTCTATGAAATTAAAACCGAGCCGGTCTCTCTCCCACACAAGAATGCTAGAATACAACCATATTCTACAAAAACAAAACAAAAGAAAACTAAAAACAAAAATAAAGATGCTCCAAAAATATTTACACATATTATATGAAGCAATAAAAATATAGTGTCTTGAAAGATGCCTGATATTTTTGTTGATGAAGAAGAGGATGCCTTGGGCATTCCCAAGATTTGACGCTTGTACCTCTTAGATATTTTTCGGGTGCAGGGACATCCTCAAGCTTGAGATTTTGTCCATTCTTCATCCCATTACATCATTCTCCCCCCTACACTTGAAAACTTCCTTCATACAAAACTTCACTCAATTCTTTATTAGCAGCATTAGTACAATCAAAATAAACAAATCCACTTGGGTTCAATTATGACATATATCAAACATCTATTAAAGCATTAGATACTGTAGCAACTCTTTAAAAACTCTTTAATCAAAATAACTCAAAAATAAAGAGATTTAAGAGGCAAATGCAAATAGTGCAGCTGTTAAAACATAACAACAGGTAAAGATCGATTTTTTCAAAAATATAATGTTGCACATCTCGAAAAGTGGTCAACTAACGAAAGTTAGATATAAAGCATAAAAATGACAGCTTAAAATTCCGCCCTGACTATTTATACGAATTTTTATGGTAACAACATAAAATCTATTTCTCAACAAAGAACTTCCCCAAATCTTACTTTCTTCCTATTAGAGGCTATTCTTGGTACAAAAACGAAATAAAAATGTTAAAGAGAGGTTATTACGGAGGCAATAACTTCCAAGACTCAACATAAAAGAAAAACTACATAAATAAAACAATGGGTTGTCTCCCATAAACGCTTTTCTTTAACGCCCTTCAGCTAGGCGCAGTAGTTTGAGAAGATGCTCACATAATAAATATGAATTTGAGTAAAAGAGAGCATCAATAAGTAAATATAAAACAAATTTAAATCTAAACCACTTCATCTGAAAAATAATCTTGTAAAGAAACAAGTCATGGAAGCACAAAGTAACAAGCATAGGAAAGCAAAACAAGTGCAACTTCAAAATTTTCAACATAAAGAGGTGAAACTTAATATTATTGAGGTACATAGAACCATGTTTCCCTCTCTCATAATGACTTTTAGTAGCATCATGAACAAAATTAACAATATAATTATCACCTAAAACATTCTTATCATGAGCCGCATGCATAAAATTATTACTCCCCACATAAGCATAGTTATTTTTATTAATTGTAGTGGGAGAAAATTTAACAAAATAGCTATCATTATTATTCTCATCACCATAATCATCAAATATAGGAGGCATACCGTAATCATAATTACTTTTCTCCTCGATAGTAGGTGGGCTGAAAATATCATATTCATCATTGTAATCATCATATATTGGAGGCATAGTATCATCAAAGTAAATTTCATCCTCCGTGCTTGGGGGACTAAAAATGTTATGCTCATCAAAACCAGCTTCCCCAAGGTTAGACTTTTCCATGGCATTAGAAATAATGGTGCTCAACGAATTCATACTAATAACATTGCTACTAGCATGAAAGTAAAATTCAATCGGTTTTTTTTAATTTTCTCTTCAAACATCTCATGTCCTAACTCAAGATAAATACTATAAAGCTCTCTAATTTCGTTGTTGTTTTTATTAAGCCTAACTAGTGAAAATAAAAACAAGAAAATAACTTCGAGCACTCACCAGGAACTAGAAAACTTAGTAGCCAGAGGATATGAGTACCTTGGTGCTAGTACGTGAAGCTCCCCGCGTAAAAAAAATAAGCACCACAATTCGGCCTCATCGTCTTCTCCATTTTCCCCGAAGGAATCGAGCACACGTGATTCCAATCTTAGGAATCGCCATCTTCTTATCCACGTCTGGTCAATCTTGATGTGGTCCATAAACTCCCTGCCTGCGCGAGAGGATGGTGCCCTTCCAGGCTTTCAACGTTGCCTCCCTCGACTCGCCACCGCCCAGATCAGGTCCACACACCGCTTGCTCTCCTCTCGGAACCGCGCCATCGCCATATCCGTCTGCCGACGATAGTTAGCAGGGGCGTACCAATTGTGAGGCATGGGGCGGTGGGCTGCGCTGGTGGAAAATATGGCCGAGGCCTGGCCCGACGTTGGCATGGCTGGTGGCCTCCTGGCCGGCTGCGAGGACAGAGCCTCGCCGGGAGCCGTCAGCGTCGGGGATTTCTCGGGCGGGGCTGAGGAGTGGGTGAGGGGACGACATGGGTGAGATTTTACATTTTTTCCATATCATCCCAAGATCTGCGGTGGTCCCCATGACCGGCCGTTAACGGTCGTCACCTCTTTCCGTTAGGGGAGTGCCACGTCAGCATCGTGTCAATTCGCCTCCAATCATCGATTAGTGCATTCGGCAAAAAATCTGACAAAATGTGATGGTTTTTTGTTCCGCAAAAGTAAAGTGGTGCTACATGATAAATTTCACCGTCAAAGTGATGTTTTTTTATTCCAGCAAATGTCCTGACTACACAAGCCACCAGACCGGAATACCTTCGGTTGATGAATATATTTTTATAATATATGAAGTCTCGCGTTTTTATTTTTCATTTTTTGGTTTTATTTTATTTTTCAGTTTGTGCATAATATATGAAGTTTGTTGAGATGGTGTAATATTTTTTTTGTAGTTGAAGTGGAGTTGTAACTTAGATTTTTTTTTGCTGTTGCATGTGGAGTTGCAACTGAGAATTTTTTTCTAGTTGCAAGTGGAGTTGCAACTGAGATTTTTTTTTAGTTGCAAGTGGAGTTGTAACTAAGTCTTTTTTTTTTGGCAATTGCAAATGGAGTTGCAACTGAGTTTATTTTTATTTTTTTTGCAATTGCAAGTGGAGTTGCAACTGAGATTCTTCTAGTTTTAATCGAATTTTTTCTCCACTTGCACGTGTGGTTGCAACCGACATTTTTTACAGTTGCAAGTGTGGTTGCAACTGAGACTTTTTCCAGTTGTAAGTGTGGTGATAATTGGGATTTTCTCCAGTTGCAAGTGTATTTGCAACTGACATTTTTTCCAGTGTGCAATTAATTTTGTGTCCACTTGCAGCGACTAGAAACTCAATTTTTCATCGGTTAGAGTTCAGTTAGAAACTGAATTTTTTTAATTGCAAGTTGGGTTGTAACTATAAATTTTTCTACTTACAAATACATTCACGGCTGAGATTCTTCCAGTTACAAGTAGAAATGTAACTGAGTTTTTTCACTGTTGTAAATAGGATTGCAACTGAATTTTTTCTCAGTTGCAAGTACGATTGCAACTAAAACATTTCTGGGTTGCAACTAAATTTTATGTCCAGTGATATGTGTAATTGAAAAAATAACCATATTATCTAGTTCTTTTCACTTCTCACATTCTATATGATTTTAATGTACATATGCTGGGTTTGGTCACACCAATTACTATTTCACTGTAGTACCGCCGCAGATCAATTACTAGTATTTCCTATGAGCAAGTATCAGAGCAGCCACGAGCCCACCACCATGCCAAGTTACCGACGATCAGCAACAGTTATACGTAGTATATAGCAGCAATACTCTCTCCGTCCGCAAATAAGTGGACATCTAGTCCTAAACTTTGTCCATAAAAGAGTGTACTCCTATCTTCGCAATACAATTTAATTGTTTCTTTCTCATCGCACGAAAATCAAACCCAATAATATTAAGCACATATTCTTCTTGTTTTCTATATGTACATAGCTTATTGAAAGTCAAAAAATTAAAGAGGAGAGATACATGTTTTCAATTATTTTTTTACTTCATTTCATAATTTGTCTGAAAACCCGCATGTACGCTTATTTATGGACGGAAAGAGTACGTGTGAATCAATAAGTCCGTGTGCAGAGGACACACGCGCCGGCGCGTGTACGTACCCATCGATGGTTTGTACAGGCGCGCGAGTAGGTTTATTCACAAACGTTGCTGACGTCATCTAGCTAGCTGAGCATTAGCCTGAGAGTAGACAGACCCTAAAGTATAAGATGAGTTTGATTCTTCATAAGTTAATACCAGAGAGATAATACGTTAAGGACAATATGTGGTGCAACTATTCTTATTATTTAGGTAAGCTGTAACCCGTGATGGTGTAACAGACGGATATTCCCGCTGCGCCTCAATTAAAGAAACAAGGAGCCTAGGCGGCGACGCTGACTGGCGCGGCACCGACGGCGCTGAGGATCTTGTCGTCGAGATCGAAGGTCATGGCCTTCTCTCCCCGGCCGCTGCTTGCGTACTCGGCGAAGCGCTCTTTCAGGTCTTCCGGCAGGTTCGTGGAGCTCGTCCACCCCAGCACCTCCTTGGCCGCCCGAGGCTCCGCGTAGAAATGCTGATCAAAACCATTGCAATTAGTCAGCACAAGCTCTTCACCAATTAAGCTCCATGCATGCATGTCGGAGATTGCGCGCGCGCGCGCGAACATGCATGCATGTACGATGGTAATTCGATTACTACCATGTTGCGGAAGGGGAAGGCCTTCTTGGCGTCGACGCCGGCGGCGGCCGGGTCGTAGTGGACGATATCGGCCGTGGTGCCAGCGGCTGCCGCGCACATTTTGGCCAGGCCGTCGAGCGTCACGGCGCGGTCGCTGACGCAGTTGAAGATCTTCCCTGCCGCCGCGTCGGGGTTCTCGACGGCAAGCGTGAGCATGCTGCCCAGGTCCCTCGCGTGGGAGATGTTGGTCAGCTGCATCCCCGACCCCGGGATCGGCACCGGCCGCTTCCGCACGATTCCTGCAAAACAAAACAGGTCGTGTGTTTGTGTCTGTCAAAAATCTCGCTCGTTCTGTGCTGCACAGTGAGTTAGCTTGGCAGTGAATTAGATTCTTACTGTCGAAGAACCACTCCTCGCAGTCCTTGTTGTTGCCGGAGCCGATCATGTACTGCGGGCGGAACGAGGCCCAGCTGCCGAACTCCGCCGCGATGTACTTCTCCACGCCGACGTGCCCGGCGCTCTCCTTCACGGCGTCCTGCGAAAGCATCGTCACGCACGCAGATTGAGGATCCTTCATGGACTCTGCTAGCTTGTTAACATGAAGTAGGAGCAGGATTGTATTACCCCCTCGACGTGTGGCGGCTGGTCGGTGAGAGTGTAGATCCCGGCGCTGCTGATGAACAGGAACTGGCCCACGCCGGCCGACTTGGCCCAGTCCGCCACCGGCCTGCACGAAACCGAGAAATCGCCTCAGCTCTTCCGTGTGTGTCGGAAAACAGAGAGGCGCGCGCGCAGCTAGCTGTTGGTCAACATGCATGCATACTTGACGGCGTCGAGGTCCTTGCCGTTGTTGTCGAGCACGACATCGAACGAGGCTCCGCCGACCGCCGCGCCGACGTCCGCCGGATCGCCCCACACCGTGCTCGCCCCGGCGCTCGTGAGTTCCTGCATGCATGTGCACCCGGCCACGAGAGAATCCATGAGAACGCGAACGCGAACAGGCAAGGCAGCCTCCGATTGAGTCTAATTCGATCGCACCGAGAAGCGGGAGAAGGGCGGCTTCTTCATCTTGTCGGAGCCCTCCTCGCCGACGGTGAGCACGGTGACGGAGTGCCCAGCGGCGAGGAGCGCCTTGGCGAAGTAGAACCCGATGACCGCGTGCCCGCCGCTGTTGGTGTTGACGATCAGCACGCTCTTCTGGGCCTGGGCGCGCACTGACACGGCAGCCGCGGCACGGCGGGCTGTCGGCGCCGCACGTCGTCTCCTCGCCACGATCGCGCCGGCCGCGCGCGGGAGGAATGGCGATGAGAGTGACGACGGAGGCGAGGTCGAGATGCGGCGGCCTGAGGTGAATGCTGCCACGGCGCCCGCTGCGGCTGTGGCTGTGGCGGCCATGGCCATGGTGGGAGCTTGGGAGGAGATGAGAGGAGAGACTGATGATCGGTAGGCATGGGATGATCGATACTGGGATATGCGAAAGCAGCAGGCATCGTCATACACACAGACCAGATAAGATGAGCCTCTCATCCGACTCCTCCTCCGCCCTAGGCCCAAACCGCCAGCGTCTGCCTGCCAACCACCTTTGGCCTCATCCTCGGACACCCACCTTTTTTCTCCCCAACCACGCCCGTCCACTCGTCCCCTACCTCCACCAATAGGCCTCCGCCACTACCGCGCACCACCCTGCAGATCTCCCTCCAGCCGCTCCACCGCCTCCTCGAGCACCCATGGCAACCGGATTCATGCCATCCCCGGCTCTCGCACCCATGGCTGGCCTCCTCTACTCCTCTTTTTAAATCCTCGCTGCGAGTCGAGAGTTGGGAGATGCAGGTAGCGCGGGGGCGAGTCGGAGCAGAGATGCTGCAGGCGGAGGAGGTACACGATGGTGGAGGTGCGCCGGCGGTGCTGCAATTGTAAAAGTCGGTTTTGCTACAAAAAAAATTCTATGTGCTTGCTACAATAGTACAAAATTGCTGCTACGACCGTTTCGTTATTAGGGCAATCTCTTTTCTCCGGCCGGGGATATATCCGACGAGGTTGAATCTTGCTACAATAGAATAAATATAAATATTTTGCTACGATGTCTCCGGTCTGGCGAGGTCTCTGTGTTTTGTGGGTGAACTAGTTTTTGCGACAATTGGGTTGGTTAAACTACAATGGTGTCTTTATGGTAGCAAAAAAGCGGAAGTTTATGTGAAATAGATTTTGCAAATGAACCATTTTTCACTACTTTTGTATATTATTATGGAAGCAAAAGTGGGATTTTAGGTGGAAATAGATTTTGCTACAAACAAAACGTTTTTTGCTACTTTGATACATTATATGGAAGCAAAAACGGGAGAGAGATGTATATGATTTGATCAGATGGCCAAGAATAACCCGGATTGACCGATCGGACAGCCAGGGACCCGGGTGATCTAGGGGGGACGCCGAGCACCACCCACAAAGGAAAACACTGACGATCAAACCGCGCGATCCATCGTCCAGGTCATCACACATGCGGCCACGCGTCGGGTCGCTAGGCACGCCTGTGTCCCCCTTCTTCTTTTCAATCTATTTAATTTATATTCATATGATATTATGCATTCAAGATAATTATTCCTTGTTCGGTCTCCCTCCACCCCTTTGTTTGTTGTGGGTCGCCGTCTCACCGCAGGCACTTAATGAATGAGTGAAGATCTTCCTTTCCCCCTTGTGTCTTATCAAGGATTGAGTTCTTACTTGTGGCGAAAAAAAAGTATACCATCCCACCCAGCCTAACCCAGGGGGGTGAAGGTTCCTCTCGGAGACTGCCAGTCTACAAGAAGCTGGCAGAGCTTTAGCCATTGGACCACATCCATCCATCCTCCTACCTAAACAGTGACGCCTTTTCTTGTTCGTTCTTCGAATTACGCTTGTGGAGACTAATTCCTTCCTGCAGATTTTTCACCTGTGGTCGTTTGTTTTGCCCCATGTCAGTGCGGTTGTTGTCCGCCGCGTCGTGGTTACCTTGGTAAATCTCTCTTCTTTCTTCTTCCTTTTGCAATCTGTGTTCAAGTTGCGATGGAGTCTAGAGGTCTACAATTTCCATTCTTGGACGGAGATTTCCCTGGAGATTAACAGTGCATGTTGACCATGGGGTCCAATATTGCCTGTATACAAGCTGCCAGTGTAGAGCTACTGAAAGCTACTCCCCCTCCATACCGCGCGTTCGTGGAGTTATCATTTCAGTGTATTAGTTTTGTCCTTTAATTGTGTATTAACTTTAGGATGCCGCTACACGGTGCTATAGTCCAAAATAGTACGTGGGTCTCATGGTCTTAAAGCAATATCTTACCAAAGCAGAAACTACATGTTCCCACTGTGTGAAAGCGGCACCTCCAAAAGACAAAATAAAAATATGGAAAAGTCTACTTAGAGCAAGTATAATAGCTAAGTGCCCACGAGTTGCTGCTGATCCATGCCTCACACTTGTTTTATCTTTACTATTAAATTGCAATAGGTGACTGGCTGGTGTCACAAACGGGCTAAAGAGTGTTTTTCTTAGGCCCAACATAATTTCCACTTAAATAGCCCTGGATAACCAAGCCCACGATCTATTTAGCCAGCCAGACAACATATTCGATCTGGTACAAGCGCATCCATCAATCTATCTACTTTGCTCACGGACACAGGCAACCGCACGGACGCAGGCAACCGAGCAGCATATAATGAACTGATCGAGTCCGTGTTGGAGCCTCATCGCCAGCGCTGCACCACGTTTGCATGCAGTCGTCGTGACGCCGGCCTATCGGCACTGGGATGCTGCTATATAGCTGCTCCCGTCTCTCCAGAAAGAAGCGGGCTAGGCATGAAAAACGTCGGCCAGCCGCGCACCGGACGCGTCCATATCGCCAAACTGCCCGCACTGCCACACCTACGTACTCGATCCCATCCATCGTAGCTGGTTCAGCTATTTAGCCGACATCAGTAGCAGGACGAGGCGGCGGTGAGGACTGAGGATCAAAGACGCCGCCCACGTCGGGCCTGTCGGCCAGCCCCGTGGAGGAGACGCGACTCTGTCTCTCCAGAAAGAAGCGGGCTAGCTAGGCATGAAAAACGTCGGCCAGCCGCGCACCCGACGCGTACCCATATCGCCAAACTGCCGCACTGCCACACCTACGTACTCGATCTCATCCATCGTAGCTGGTTCAGCTATTTAGTAGACATCAGTAGCAGGACGTGGCGGCGGTGAGGACTGAGGATCAAAGACTAGCGGTGGCCGCAGGGTGGCGGCGATGAGAATCGACTAGGAGTCCAGGACTCACCGTAAGAGTTCACCACCCACGCCGGGCTGGCGGTCGTGAGGACTGAGGATCAAAGACGAGCGGTGGATGCAGGGTGACGGCGATGAGAAACCAGGAGTCCAGGACTCACCGTAAGAGTTCACCACCCACGCTGGGCGCGTCGGCCAGCTCTGTGGAGGAGGCGCGACTCCTTTGCCGTCAGTGCAGTCGGCGTCGTGCATGACAAGTAGCTAGCAGACCGATAGCCCGTGGCTGGCCGGCGCTCGCAATTGCAGGATACCGTGACGAAGTTCCAAGTGTGTACTTCGATCTCTTGTTCGCACCATTCATTTGCTGCTAGGAGCCTAGGATGTGACGACTGTTTTACCTTTGTGATCATGTAAAAAGTTATTTTGCCTCAACTTCAAAGCACTTATCGCTCAGCACTTAGCAGCCATGCATCGGCATAATCGAACGTTAATTACAATCTTACAAGCATGTAACGTACATATAAAAATGTAATCAAGACAGTCCAATCCAAACATGTTCGGTGTGTACACGTAGCACGTGCATCATGCAATGCATACACATGCTTACATTGTTTATGAATAAAAAAAGACACTTTCGTCGTGGTCGTGACCTAAGACTGTTCCCAGTGATAGTAGGTATATTTCATTATTATTTTCCTAATTTATGACCATTTTAATAAGAGAAAATTAAAGGACAAAGCGTTTTGTAATTAAAGGACGGGCCGTTTTAGCATTGAGGAGCATATGCTCCTGATTTTGAAATGAGTTTGAAACATATTTTGAAATATCAAAAAAATGACAAAAAAAAACCTCGCCCACATCTCAACGTTTTATGTGCTCAGAAAGTCGTTTTACGAAAAACCAATATTTTTTATGTTCTTCTATGTGCTTGCAAAGTTGTTTAACGAAAAATCAGTTTGTTTTGTGTCGTTTGTAAAAGGAAAAAATTCAGTGCTAAAAATCTCTTCACGAGACACTTATTTATATTTCTTACATGGTACATAAAAAATGTCACTTTTCCATAAAACATGGTTTGCGCACATAAAATATCGATATGTACACACGAAAATTTGTTTGAGATTTTCTGTATATTTTAAAGTGTTATCTTTCGTGGTAGGACCATATGCACTTAAGATGAAAAGTGAATTTCAGATAATTAACCTGGTTTATTCTATATATGCATACAATAAATATCAAATTTTAATTTAACAAAAGATATTTTTAACATTTTTGCAATGTGACGAAAAAAACTTGAGAAACTGTAGCAACGCACGGGCATTCAACTAGTTTTATAATTACGAGTTTCCAACAAATTAGTGTAGATAATAATATTAATATAATTTTCTCTCTAGCGACCACCTGATATTACAAGTACAGAGAGCGTGGGAAATACATTTCAGGTCATAGGTGCATATGAACCTATTATGTAAAAATATAATACAAAATATAAAAAATAGGAAATAAATTTTCATTTTCCCCGAAAGATTGTGCGAGAACATAGAATGTCCATATTATTTACACGTCAAATTTTATTTTCAATTTTTTTGATATTTTTGAGATGTAATATTTATGCATTTTCAACAATAGGTTCATATGCACATATGAGCCAAAACACCATCTCCAGAGAGCGTGTCATAGTTCCCCTGGTGCTCACATAAACGCTGAGCTCGGGTGTAGTTCCTTCTCAACAACAATTTCCTCATCAAGGGCACACGGTCAACATGTGCGTAGAAATACTTGCATACATACCTTATGTTTACAAATCAGATATATTGTCGCTTGGTGGATTCCAGATCAACTATTTGTTCTTAAGTTAACTCATGACTCTAGTCTTCTGTGATAATGCTAGACAGAATCAAACAGCTGCTCAAAACGTTTGCTAGTCTTCTGCGTTCAAAGCTACAGCTAGTCTTTCACACCCCAATAGTTTGATACACTGCTTCAACTTCTCTCTATATATTGGCAACTCATGAAAATACTATTCTTATTTGTAAGGACATGGTAATTTGGTCAATACAATTAACAGATCTTCACTCCTATCTCCAATGCCTCGAATATACTCATCATCACTGTGAGTAATAAGTCATTTTGAATGATCGCTCGGTACTGCCAATCCGACTTTGTTTAAGCAATCTTTCCCAGGAGGCAGACAGTGAAGAGTATGCTAAGGAAAATTCAGAACATAGACCAACTGTAAGTAGGAGAAATTTTGTTCAAACATTCTAACCAAAAGAGGCAACACATCAATAAAATGCAATTTAAATGTTTTTACAGGCTATATTTGCAGCCACATGTGGCCGAATCAGACAACTTCTCTCCGATGTACCTTGTAGTAAGCACAACAAGAATAATAATCTGGGAGAAAAGCAGCCAAAAAGACAGTCGGCAAAGCCAACGGGTCTAACGTGTTAGAGTTGTATAGTCTCTTTTCCTATATTCCCCAGTGTATGAGAGGCTTACCTGCACATTGTAACACACGTACATATACTGGCCTATGGCTCTCTGTGAATACTAGTTTCTCATTCACAACATTGTATCAGAGCTCATGGTTTGGCTCTTTGCACGCTGCAACACCGTGCTCGATTCACGCCGCCGCCAATGATCTTTTCGGCTGTCGCTTTGACACTTTCTTCTTCCTTTCCATTTTCAAGAAATTTAGCCTCTTTCTGGCCATTTTTTAGCTCCAAATCAAGCTCTCCGTCGCCGGCCAGCCTCCGTTCTGGCCGCCGGCCATCCTCCGTCCTTTGCCGCCTCAGGCCGGCATCGTCCCCGTCCGGCCGGCCCCGGGCTCCTCTGGTCGTGCCCAAGTCGGCCCCGACGTCTCCAAGTCCAGCCCCGGCCTCCCCAAGTCCGGCCGACCCCGGCCTCCTCCGCCCGGCCCCGGCCTCCTCCGACCGACTCCGGCCTCCTCCGGCCGGCCCCCAGCCTCCTCCGGCGTAGGCTGCACCTGGCCGGCCTCCTCCGGCGTGCCCTGTCCACACGCGTGGCTGCTGCTGCTGCAACTCGAGTTTGGCCAGATTCAGATCTGTTTGACCAAAAAAAAATGAGGAAAAGATGGCATCCTCTTTGTCTGGCTACGTCTGTATCCCTCGCTGTCTCGTCATCTTTGATGGTACCAACTATGGAGAATTTGCTGCCTTTATGCGCATTCACATGCGTGGTCTTCGGCTGTGGGGTGTTCTTACCGGCGAGGTCTCTTGTCCGCCGCACCCCACTGCTCCTGTGCCTCCTACCCCGCCGTCCGTGCCACAGGCCCTTGATGCGGATGCTACTCAGGCTGATCGGGATGCAGCCAAGTCTGCCGAGGCTGCTGCTGATGAGGCATATGACGAGCAGGTACTTGCCTGGCTCCTACCGTGATAGTTTCGCTTCTTTTACTCAGTGGTGTGATGAGGATGCTAGAGCTGCTGCCGTTCTTCCGCTGCCGTTCTTTCGCAGAGTGTTCAACCACAGTTTGCTTCTGAGTTTATGGGCCTCACTACTGTCGCTGATATGTGGTCTCACCTTCGTCAGCGCTACCAGCCTTCTGGGTATTCTCCGTACTTGTTTGTGTTACGTCAGGAGCATGATCTTCAGCAGGGTGACTCTACTGTTGATGAGTTTTACACCCAGAGTGCGGCGATCTGGCGCCAGCTTGACTCCCTTCGCAGTGTTGTTTGTGGTACTTGCCAGTGTTGCCGGATAGTACGTTCAGAGGATTCATGAGTTCCTGTCTAGACTTCGTCCTGAGTTTGAGCCTCTTCGTGCTCAGTTGTTTGCCCGAGGCCGTGTTCCTATCTCAGAGGTGTTGACTGAGCTTCGTGCTGAGGAGACTCGTCTGCGTGGTGCTTGACTGCTTCGGACACCTTCTGTTCTTGCTGCTCGAGTTCCCACTACTCCTGCACTGCCGCTTTTACCCACACCAGCGCTTGTTGCTTCTGGAGGAGCCCGCCCTTCTCGCGGTGGGGGTCGCCCTCCTCGGTTCTGCACTCACTGTCGGAGGCTTGGTCACCTTGAGTCTGACTACTATCAGAAGCAGCGGGGTGTGCCTCCTCGTGCTCCACCTTCAGCGCCTGTCACCACCAGCTTCACTAAGCAGGATATAGCGAGACTGCAGCGTCTCCTTGCCTCCTCCGGCTCTGCTTCGATGGGTACTGCTGCCTCCGCTGCTATTTCCTCTACACAGTCAGGTACATCTTCGTTGGTTCTGCATTCTGGAGCTTCTTTTCACATGTCTCCTGATTCTTCATCTCTTTCTTCTCTTCGACCTCTTCCTCTTCATGTTCGTGTTCTTACTGCCGATGGTACTTCTCTCCCTGTTGCTGCTCATAGCACTCTTTCTACTCCCTCCTTTTTCGTCCCTGATGTTTCTCATGTTCCCCGTCTTACCATAAATTTGTTTTCCGCTGCTCAACTTACTGATTCTGGTTGTCGGGTCATTCTTGATGTTGATTCCTGTTCTGGACACTCACTCTCGGGCACTGGTTGGGGCTGGCCCTCGGTGCTGTGACTTCCAGAGACTTTGGGAGCATGACTGGCTTCATGTTCCTTCTTCCACCACTTCACCGACTGCACCATGTGTGCTTGTTGCTTCCACTACCGCCGCCTTTCAGCAGTGGCATCATCGTCTTGGTCATCTTTGTAGTTCTCATTTGTCATCTTTACTTCGTCGAGGTCTTCTGGGGCCTGTCTCAGGAGATGTCTCGCTTCATGTCTCGCTTCACTGTTGTCAGGGCTCACAACACAACGAAGCGTTACAAATAGCCCCCACAGGAAAAAAAAAGCATTACAAACAGCAGCAGAGAAAACTATGGACAGCTCAACAAACAACTCTCAGAACTATCAACGCTTGGTACCCATGAGGTATGTCGATCACTTGTTGATGTCAAACCTGAAGGCTATTTCGTCCGCGTGGCCTGGAGGCCTCCTGTTCAACGCTGGGCATGCAGTAGGCCTGGACCAGCATGCAATTAAGCTTGGTTGGGACGGCGGCGAAGAACCCGACGGGGTGCCGGGGATGCGGGTGTAGGTCGGAGTAATCCAGTTCAGTGACCGCGGAGCACCCGGATCGGCGGCATCTGTAGGTTGGCGGCGGTGTGAGCATCCGAAGACGGTGGCGCTGGTACCAGCGGCGATGGCCGGGCCGGCTGTACGAATCAGTTATTTTTCGTAGATGATCAGTTAAAATTCGTGACATGTACGTACACCTGCAGTCGGCAGATTCAAGCAATGCTGCTGATCCAGCTCACGGTCAGATTTAAGTGCGCTAAGTGGTGGACGTCGCTAGCCGCATTGCGCTGACGCGGTTCCACCGCGCGAAATACTTGTAGGGACGTTCCTGCCAGGTGCCGGCGTGCCTCGCTCCCAGCGTGTCCGACGGCCGTGAGCTGCACGGCGCGGGTCGACGGCAGCACCGTGGTGGCGGCTCCGGCCAACCTATGGAACCTGAGCTCGCTCGTCCTATCCTGGCCCTCTTCTTTATCCAGAAAAAAAAATCGGAGCCCTCTTGGTGCCCATTAGGCTGGTGCCAATGCACCGCCCGCCTCCCGCCCCGCCACGTCAGCTTTTCTCTCACTCTCACCCCACTCTCACCTCACTCTCACCCCACGGTGCCAGTGCACGGGCTATAGTGCGAGCTCTCGCCTCCCTCTCGCCCACTAGCGCCTCCCTACCGCCCCCACTAGCACCGCTATCGCCTCCCTCTCGCCCCACTCTCGCCTCCAACGCGGGCTATAGGCGGGCGGTACCGCGCCCTAACGCCGGGCGCCCGCGCCACCGCCCGACGCTACCGTCCCGCCCCTCTCCCGCCTGCCTCTCGCCCCGCGCTGGGCGGTAGCGCCTCCACTCCCGCCCCCATTGGCACCAGCCTTACAACCATTGTGGATTCGGTAGAGGGCGACCAACTCGGAGAGCTCGGCTGGCGATGGCCTCCGTCGATGATGGCATGCTCTAGCTCGAGCGCGTAGGGTATATATGTCCCTTCGGATCTCAACATCGGCCGTGTCGTGGTTGAGTAGACGTGGTGGATCGATCACCAGTGCAGAGCACCTACACTAGGAGTGCGGGCGGAGATTTTACCTAGCAACTCCACATATTCCCATATAAAGATATTACATAAGAAGACTGGATAGGTGGTGATGGAGGGCAAGACCAGTGGCCCGACACGACAGTGGGGCTGGGACGGCCCAGCTCCAGCAGCCAAGTTAATAAATACTATACGAGACAGGTTTCGGTCATGTGCATCCTCTCCGATGCCACCTTTGCCCGTGAGTTCCACGGGGTGCTGCCCTTAGTTGGGCTTCATCCATAATAACTGCAACGAGGAGTACCGCGTCTCCCTTTAGGTCTCCACCTCCTCCTTATTTTCGTCTAGGTGTCGCGACCGCGTCGACTGGTTAGTTCTCTGTTGTGGATATACTTCATAGGTATACCATCGACATGGTCCGATTCCGGCAAGCCCGGGTGATCCACAGATGGTGGTGATGGCATATGGCCCACCGGGCAGCCCAGTTTTTGTTGATCAAGATGGAAGATGTCCAACCCAGGAACAAGGAGTCGGATCCGAACCACCCTATAAGGTAGCCGGATCTGAACCGCCCTGCAGCAGGTACCCGGATCCGAACCGACCTACGAGAGCTACCCGGATCCGAAGAGGTCTATGCCAGAGTCGATCCGTGAAGGCCCATGAAGGAAGCCGGATCCATGACAACAAGTTAGGAATAGGTGGATCCTTGACGTACACGGCAAGACATTGTACCGTAGTTAGGCAACTTGTATTCCGGTAGGACTCTCCATGTAAACCCTAGATCCGTGCGCCTTTATAAGCCGGATCCCGGGAGCCCTGAGGGGAGATCTCGAGCTAGAAACGAGACAACCACAACCATTGTAACAACGCGAAAGCGCCCAGATAATTCCAGACAAGCAGCAGTAGGCCCTGTCATCGTGCAGGTGTTCCGAAGCTGGGTAACTCGCGTACCACCGTCCCGTGTGCACTCCGCCCTATGGCCCCTACTTCTTCTCCCCCTCGTGAGGATCCCTCCTCCGAGGTACCGTCGACTAGGGCAACGACGGTTGGCGCCCACCGTGGGGCTCCGCGGCGCTCGGAGGCCGGAACCGGGCGGGTTCCACATCTTCATCTGCGAGACCGTCGATTTCGACGGAAACGCACCGGTAAGTAATGTAGCTACGACCGCCGCCGAGCAGGACGCAGCTGCAAAGATCCGATCCGAGTCGCTAGAGCTTTCCACGGAAGAATCCGCCTTAGACCTGGAAATTTCAAATTCTGGTTTTGGTAGTCGGATCCGCACCTATATTTTGGTAGCCGGATCCATACCTATTTTTGGTTGCCGGATCCGCGCCTACGTTTTTGGTTGCCGGATCCGCGCCTACGTTTTTGGTTGCCGGATCCGCGCCTACGTTTTTGGTAGTCGGATCCGCATCTATATTGTTGGTTGCCGAGTCTGCGCCTACGTTTTTGGTACTCGGATCCGCACCTATATTTTGGTAGCCGGATCCATACCTATTTTTGGTAGTCGGATCCGCACCTATATTTTTGTAGCCGGATCCGCACCTATATTTTGATAGTCGGATCCGCACCTAATTTTTTGGCGATCGGATCCGCACCTACATGACCACCGCGATAATCAATCTCGGACCGGCTCGATGGAAGGCCAAAGAAAATCCGCACGGACCGCCGTTGAACTGGAGACGTTCGGAGAAGATGGATCCGGATCGGAATCCTCTTAAGAGTTTTTTCTATCTTGGATCTACCAAATTTCGCACGGACCACTTTTAAGCTCGGCACGATTTGCGGAAGACCAATCTGACCCGGAACCATCAATGGCCGGATCCGGTCACAGTTTTGAAAGCGTTCAAGTCGAAAAAAGCTTTTTGGTGCTAGTGTTCAAGTCGGAAAAATTTGCACGTCAAAGTAGATCAAACCGACACTTCTTCAATGGAACAAGTTCCGAGGCTGACAATCCAAGTGCTACAAATTCACGTACAAAGGCCAAGCACTAGAAAGATCAATTGGTGCAACTCCACGTGAAGATGACTTTTCAATCGATAAAGCAAAGGTCCTTGTGTGTGCATGTCTGAGCGATTTGTGTGCGTCTTGGCATGGTCTTGACCGACACCGCAGATGGCATTGCCCTGGACGGATTCGTCTCCGGTTCTGCTACAACCGATGTCAGCTCTACTCCAACTACGCCACGGATTGATTCGTCTTCTGGTGACTAGCTTCGATGTCATGGTAGTTTTTTACAACGGCTGGTTTTTTGCCGCCTAGGCGGAGTTATTTCGACCTTGCCATGTCTTGCTCTGTTGTTGCCGCGGATTGACTTAACTTTGCAATGGCCAGCTTTGCCACCAACGCGAATTATTTTGTCTCCGTCACGACTGGTTTCGTCGTCGCTGTAAATAAACTTAATTCTGCAGAGGCTGAATTTGCGGCCTTCGCGGACTATCGGAACCCTGCCACATCAGGCTTTGTCGCCATAGCACGATTGTTTCGGCTCCGTCAAGGTTGGCTTCACCTCCGCAAAGGATTGTTTCGGCTCCGCCATGGCTGACTTTGCCGCCACAACGGACCACTCCGACTTCACCACCAGTGCGCACTACTTCGCCACCGTGGCTTCATGACGACCAGATTCACCTCGGTCATGAACGACACCGACTCTGCTCAAACAGCTAAGTCCTTTTTTATATTTAATATTTTAATATTTTATGATCATGAGATTAAGATTGGTTCACTCATGTCCTGAGTCTTTTACCGCTTTCACTATTGATCATATATATTCCACGATTTGCCTCGCGCTCGTGAAAAACTTTGTACTATTTTTTCCGCCTAAGGCTCCAGTACGCTACAAAATTTCCGCCTTCGGGCGTTAGCTTGAGTTTTCTGGCCTACACGTTTTCTGTTGTTTATATGTGGATTCCTTAGTAGTGACATTTCGGTACTTAAAACCGGCCTCTGTTTCTGAGGTTCTTGATTGTTTCGCTATTAAGCGCTATCGCCTCAGCAGATGTTCCGTGTTTAAAGTTTGCCGTCTCGCGAAAAGTCAAGCATATAAACCAGAAGAACGGATAAACCAGCACTTGCTTAAAACATATAAATTACATTAACTGTTCAAGATAGTCGAGTTTTTTCCGCCTTGACAGTTTTATGTTGTTCAACTGCTGCATAGTTTCAGCTTTAAAACATTTGTTCAAAGGCCGTTTTTATTCCGCCTTACATTTGTTCGTTGAACATGATCAAAGAAACAATTTAATACAAATGTGTTTTTGTGTTTATATATCAGGTACATGATGCTTGGACCTTCAACAATCCTCGAATTAAAGTGTTTTCAAGCAGACCTAGCAATCGCGAGAAGCCCAGGGGAAGCTAGCCGGATCCATATGAGATAAGGTTAGGCGGATCCGTAGCATGCACAGTAGGAAAAGCAACTTGAGTTTTGATTCCGCTATGCTTAGCCGGAACCAACCCTCGGGGGCTGCGATTTTGATCTTAAGTGAAAAGTGTGTTTCCTTTCGAGTATTAGCGCTGGAAATTTCCGGCTAGATGCTTGGGATTTACACTATTCCTTAGTCACATATAAAGATAAAGCTACTCTAAGAGCTCCAAGCCGGATTTTCAAGTAAATTCACCTTGGCGCTCGGGGCTACATCGATGAAGTTTTCTTTGGAGCAACTAACCGAAAAATTTCCACCTTGACGCTTGGGGGCTAAGTTTCTGAGCATCGAGTCTCCTTGGAGCAAGCCGACTCAACGCTCGGGGCTACATACATATGGTTATGTCAAGAAAAATTTCAAAGATGGCGAAAATCTGGCTAACTAGTCGGATCCGCACCTAATTTTTTGGTAGCCGGATCCGCACCTAATTTTTGGTAGCCGGATCCGTACTTATATATTTCGTAGCCGGATCCGCAACTATTTTTTGGTAGCCGGATCCGCTCCTAATTTTTGGCAGTCGGATCCGCACCTCAATTTTTGGTAGCCGGATCCGCACCTAATTTTTTGTTAGTCGGATCCGCACCTATATTTTGGCTAATCAGATCCGAACCTACATTTGGCTAGTCGGATCCATACCGAAGATTACGTTGGATGGTGTCTTCAAAGAATCTGACCATTGGATCATGAAGTTTCCGACCAATACTTGGTTGGAGATATAAAGTTTGGAGTCCTTCAAGATTCTTTATTATTCGTTCCAGCCAAAGGATGAAGATGCATGCGCAAGCTGAGCTGGATGAAAGAACGGTGATTCTTGGAGAACTCCGGGGGCTACTGTTGTGGATATACTTCATAGGTATACCATCGACATGGTCCGATTCCGGCAAGCCCGGGTGATCCACAGATGGTGGTGATGGCATATGGCCCACCGGGCAGCCCAGTTTTTGTTGATCAAGATGGAAGATGTCCAACCCAGGAACAAGGAGTCGGATCCGAACCACCCTATAAGGTAGCCGGATCTGAACCGCCCTACAGAGGTACCCGGATCCGAACCGACCTACAGAGCTACCCGGATCCGAAGAGGTCTATGCCAGGAGTCAGATCCGTGAAGGCCCATGAAGGAAGCCGGATCCATGACAACAAGTTAGGAATAGGTGGATCCTTGACGTACACGGCAAGACATTGTACCGTAGTTAGGCAACTTGTATTCCTGTGTAGGACTCTCCATGTAAACCCTAGATCCGTGCGCCTTTATAAGCCGGATCCCGGAGCCCCGAGGGAGATCTCGAGCTAGAAACGAGACAACCACAACCATTGTAACAACGCGAAAGCGCCCAGATAATTCCAGACAAGCAGCAGTAGGCCCTGTCATCGTGCAGGTGTTCCGAAGCTAGGTAACTCGCGTACCACCGTCCCGTGTGCACTCCGCCCTATGGCCCCTACTTCTTCTCCCCCTCGTAAGGATCCCTCCTCCGAGGTACCGTCGATTAGGCAACGACATTCTCGACTCCCAATACGGATGCGTTCTCTTCTAGACCCCTAAAGTGTTTGCGCAGGAATTCATCGCCAGCGACCCCGTGACCAACATAACGTGGAAAGCCCCCAACCCATGGTACATCCAGACTCTTCAATGCAGATGGAGACGATGAATTCAATCTAACCTAGAATGGCACAGTGTTATGCTCTAACAAATGTCCTAACCACCTCGATTGCCCACGTGGCCTTTCCTTGTGTTCTTTTTGGCTCCAAGGATGCCGAGGAGGGGGGGGGGGGGTTCCGTTCGCCGCCATCTCCTCATCTGAGTAGTGGCGCCAAACTATCACTATTGGCCTAGTAAACACTATCAGCGCATGGGTCGTTGTCCTTCTGGAAGATAAGATATGCTACCCATGTGAGACATCAAACAAAATCATGGAGTAGTACAACGTGGGTAAGATAATTCTTGCTCACCCACGTTGTGCTCCACGGTTATGTTTGATATCTCACATGGGAAGTATACTTTATCTTCAGAAGAACAATGATCCCTACACCCATAGTGTTTGCTTGGTCAATAGAGATGGTTTTGCTCCAATTACCGCACTCGGATGAGTAGACAACACCGAACGTAATCCCCTCCTTTACGTCATTGTAGGCCACTGAGAGACCACAAGGAAAGGGCCGCCACGACAATCGAGGTGGTCATGGAAGTTGTTATAGCATATCACGGTGGCATTCCAAGTTAGGTAGAATTCGTCGGCTCCATCTACGTTGAATAATCCGATTGAATACTTGAGGTTGGGGGAAGTTTCCACGTCGCATTGGTCATGGGGTGGCCGGTGAAAAATTCCTCCGCAAATACTTAAGTGGGATAGAGAAGGATACGAGGGTGTAGGGAGTCGAGAACTAACAAGTTGACGCGATTCTGGAACCTTGACGGAAATGAAAAGTACGTGGAGACGAAACGGAGACACAGTTTAGTTGTAGATACATTTATTTTAGCATAAAATAATATGGATCGAAAGGAGAGTACATGAAAATGTATTTTGTTAGAAAGGAAACACGTTCATTGATTAACGTTGTCTACATGGAGTAATGCACGCCACCATAGATGCAAAGACCTGGAAAACATAATTGTTCGAGGTGTTTTAAATAGAAAAACCTTGTTATGATGGCATGCTGTTTTTTGCTCGGTAGCAATCTGACGGTTATTAAGGTAGTATAAATAAATCAGCAATACACGCAGCCGCTAGTTCCGGCAGGTCACACTGTGGTTAATATATGGGTACGCTGAGGATATCGATGTGGTGCGAAGCTGTGAGATAGAATAAGTGATCCTGGCGCAGATCTGCTAACGAGCGCACTAGGCACGTGAGCAATTTCTTCTAGTAAATATCTTTGTGCAAAGCCGTTTATGATAGTATGGATTTCAATCTAGCTCAGTAGATCCTAATAAAATTCAAAGGTCTCAATTAGTACATACGTTGGACAACAAAAGATCTATCAAGCGGTTAACCCTATGGGGAATGCCAGATGGGGAACTGGGGAGTAGAAGAAGTTACATCAATGGAGAAAAATCAATAGGACAAAGGAACACGAACGTACATTTTGTTGTATATATATAGAAGGGTATTTCAGCTGACCTTTGCAAGTTATGGAGAGAGATTCGAGGGAATCGACGAATCAGGATCAGGAGCTGCGTCAAAATTAAAAAGCCAAGAGCCGGCGCCGTTGTCGCCGTTTTTCATCATGGCCAACAGAGGGAGAACATATCTAGTGCTACCACCCCTTTAGGTGCTACCGTGTTACCGTACAAAAAACGTATTTTATACGTGTCAAAAAATTATACGAAAAAATGTGAGTACTCATGAAGCATGTCCCTACAACATCCTAAAATTTCATATCCAAAAACGACATGGACACTGAAAAATAAAAAGAGAAAATCAGCATGAATAGTGTCATTTTCTGATTTGTCTTTTTGTGACACTAGGTAGCACTATTCATGCTGATTTTCTCTTTTTTGTTTCTCAGTGTACATGTCGATTTTGGATATGAAATTTTGGAATGTTGTAGGGACATGCTTCATGAGTACTCACATTTTTTCGTATAATTTTTTAACATGTCTAAAATATATTTTTTTGTACAGTAGCACGGTAGCATGCAAAGAGGTGGTAGCACTAGATATCTTACAAGAGATTAGGGATTGGGGAACGAGGATACCTAGAAGACGAGGGACTCGCTTGTCGCGCAGTTATTAGTACACACGAGTCAAAGGCCCAGCGAGAAGATGATATAGGCCTACAGTAATTTCTACCTTACGCAAACGCTTATTGCGAGCCGCTGGCAGGCCGGGGCCCATTAGCACATCGCTGGTAAGCACGAACGAACGGAGTCCTTCGTTTCCTGTCCTTTTTTCGGCTCAACGGACGCGCCTTCGTAATCGTACCTCAAGAAGTTGGTGCTCACCTGAGACCATCTCCAACTTTGGATGGGTAGTGGCCGACAAAAACGCGGCCCAACGCCGCGACGCATCTCAAATTTGGATGGTCGCGGTGTGAAACGATCTAACCTTGGCTTAAATCTGGACCAGGTTTGTGTGGCCGTGGATGACACACGACGTCCTCGCGCGTCCGCCTGCTCGCTTGCAGCTGTCGGTGGACGGGCGCGTCTTATGAAATGTGGACTGGGAGAGGATTATCCATGTCAGTCCACTACCCCACTCAGAACTCCAACTCCCCACGCGCTCGTATCCGCCGCCATGGCCCCGAAGAGAGCTTTCATTCTCGGCTTGAACGACGACGAGGCCGGCAGCAACCGGCGGATTGCGTCAGCGCTGAGGGCTGCCCGCCACCGCTGAGGGCTCTACATCGAGGATGCGGGGCCGCGTGTCGTGGCATTGGTGCCACCCGCACCGCCGGTGCCGAAGCCCGAGGAGGACGACGACCCCGACATGTGCCCACCTCGTCCACCTCAAACCATAGCTAGGTTTTTTTTAATTAAAGCCCATATAGGGATTTTTTTTGTATAAATTTGCCCAAAATAGGACATATATTTAAATAAACTAAGTTTTAAGTTTAATTGTTTTTATTTTTACTTTTTTGTGGTCTTTTAATTTTTGCACTGTCGTGTCGTGTTGGACGTACGGACCGTCGGCCAGGTCAGAGTATCCGCACGACCACCCAAACGGTCCAATCCGGACGGGCCAACGCGTCCGAGTGTCGGCACGGCCACTCAAACGGGCCAACGGGTCCGATTTTAGTCAGCGCGTTGGAGATGCCAAGCTGCTCTGATAGGCAAGATGAAAACAACTACGGTTCCATGTGGAGTAATTACGCCTCGGGTCATTCAGGTAAGTTTGTTTATGCAAAATTCATTTGGATGCAGATTGCTTTGCTCGGTAACCCGTTTCAAAAACAGTATCTTTGCTGCCACGCTGAACTATTGTGAAGATATCTAAATATTATTAATTTAGTGCAGATATTTTGCCATGCCAATTGTATTACACTGACGTTGAGAGTAACTATTTCTTATTATTACTGGGGAGGGACAAGTATAAAAGAAAGTGACATCAGTTCTCCTTGACGTTTACAACACGTTCGCTCGTGCTAATTAGTAAATCTACACAAACAAGATAGTGCACAGATTGTCTCTGATACTGATACGCCCTCCTCACTGCTCTTTGCCGGAAGACAGAGTCAGTTCATGGTGATTGATACTATGCAATCACAGATGTCTCGATTCCGACTTTGCTCGAGTTCCTGACATCCTCGTCCTTCACAGCTTCCTCCCACAGCTCAGGCAACGCTTCCTTCACGTTGTGGATGCTCTCCAGGGCATGGTCAGCGCCTTCAATTCTTTTAGAAGTTCCAATCTGACACATTGAGAAATTCAACGCATTCACATTAGCAACTCAAATCATTATATAGTACAATATTGCGCAACATTAACCGGGGGTGAGATTTCACCAGGACAGTGTGCATTCCAATTTGCTTCCCAGCCTGGATGTTCCTGATGCTGTCATCGAAAAATATCTGGTAGGTGTTTTCATGGTCAGTTAGTAAACCATAGAACAAACATGAAGTACCCATAAAGCTGTGATGAGAATGAAAAATGAGTAATTTGGGGGCTTACAGTTGTGCGAGGATTGATGTTGGCAAGCTTGAGGGCATGCAGCATTGCGTCTATGGACGGTTTGCACAGGATCGACGACTTTGGTAGCTCAACCCCGGGCACAGGATCAGCCAGATGCTTCATGAAGTCGAAGATTTTGACTTCATTGGCTGGGATTGTAGCAGGTGATGTTGGGTTCAGTGTCTCAAAGCACAAAACGCCTTCGAAGCAGTCCTCGATTCCAAGCCTCTTTAGGGCCCTCGAGGCATGGAGCCTATCACCGTTTGTGAACACCTGGCAGCACAATTACATCATCATGAATTAACATTCTACTACTTGGGTTCTGATATAAAAATTTATTTAAGGTGGCGATACATACAACTTTGCGGATGGGCAAGCTTAGGAGCATGTTCCTGAGTACCGGGTCAGGCTTCAGTTTTTCGTACGCGAGCCTTCCATGAACAAAGCTGCAAAACAAATGAGTTCATTAAGAACCTGACATTCCATTATTTTTCTCTCCAAACTTACTGACCAGAACAAGTAACAGCAACTTAAGAGAGAAAAGCAGTGGGTACCTGTGGAAATCATCGTAATCGAATTGGTAGCCGACAGCCTACATCACAGGATCACAAGAAACATGCACGGTTTAGTCTCGGAATGAAAAGGAGAGAAGTAGGCTTTACTGTGGATGATACAAATCAGGTGCATCACGAAACATTGTTATTAAGGCTAGAAACAAACAAAATGACCAATCTTTATCATGGGATTCAGAGGACGCGCACCCTCAAGCCGGCCATGGTCGTCCCGTACTGCTTGTATAGGAGGATGCAGAGCTCCAGGCTGATGCTCTTGTCGATGCCAAGCTTCTCGACCATATATTCTGGAGCAGCCAATGAAAACAAGAGCGTGAGGTCACGAAAACGGTACAGAAACCAAAATCAGCCATCTGTTGATGCAAGCTGAATTTTCTTTTTCAGTGAAGCCACATGTTAGATACTATGTGTACCTTGGATGTTCTTCATGACGTCTACCCCAATGCCAGAGCTCACCGGGTACAGGGTATCATCCAGGTCTGAAAAACAGAGCATAGTATAGGTAGATGAGATACCACGACACAAGATGTGGTGAAACTAAAATGAGAAATCGGGCGAGAAATGGGTGGCATAATGCGTGCGTACCGAAGAGGAGGCAGTCGCAGTTGGGCCGCTGGTCGTCGCCGTACTTGCCGCTGCCCTGGTGACCCATTTGGATGAATCTGCAACCGCAAGAAGAGATTCGTCACACAACAAAACCAATCCAGGCGATGCGAACGAACATAGATACTACTGTAGAACAGAACACCACAGGCAGGGACATTTAGATCTAAGAAACTAGTATTCCGCGTGACACTACATTAACACACGCAGTGCTCGCAAGGATGGAAACCTAGTATCGCCGACAAGAGGAACGGCCGGGGAGGGGATTGGAGTGGATAAAATGAGCAGCACGTACCAGATTGCAGAGTGAGGAAGGGGCCGGACGAGATGAACCGTCGAGGAGGAGAGGAATGGCGGATCGGGGAGGGGTTTCCGTGTGAAGGCGTACGTATTTATGGACCGGAGTCCGGAGGAGGGGGCGTCGGCGGCGTCGGCGTGGGAAGAGACGAGGAAAGGAGAAGGAGAATGGGGAGGTGGCGTTGGAAACGGAAAAGAGAAACCGTTCCGTCCAGTGTTTACGATATGCAGTACAGTACTTTTTTTATATTTTTTATTACATTTATAAAATTATAAAAATCACTGATAAAAATAAAAACGCACAATATTGTGTGGAAATTCATTTTGGCTGGTACATTTAGATGCACCCACTGCTTAGAGCATCCCCACTCGTTTGGGCTCCCCACGCCCAAATCCGACGAAATTTTCGTCCGGATTGGAGGAAGATTTGGCGTGGGGAGGCCCATTTTCCCAGCCGCGAGCCCATGGTCGCCTTCACCCACCGCAAGGCATAGCGACGGTGTCGCCGGGAAGGGCAACCGTCGGAGTGCCCTCGTCGCTTTGAACCGCCGTAATGATCCGCGAAGTGGTCTGGAGAGCCCAAACGCCTCGTCGGGAACGGTCGAAGTCGCCTCGAAGCGACAACCGCCGTAATGGAGCATGAACTCCGAGGAAGAGCAACCGCCGCTCTCTTCGTCGAGAGAACTACATATACGGTTTCGAACGGCCGACGCCATTCATCTATTCTCTCCTCCATCTTCTCGTCAACCATGAGCGATCGGTCTTGGCCATCGGACACCGACAGCGAGGGAAGCCGCCAGGATGGCGCCATTGGTGGGATCGAGTTGCATCGTCCAGCAGCAACGATTCCCCCGCCGTCCGAGCCGAGGACGATTGGGATGACGATGAGGAGGAGGACGAAGAGGCCGTGGAGCAGGCCGTGGAGCCGGCCGTGGAGCCGGCCGAGGAGCAGCCCGAGGAGCCGGCCGATGAGCCGGCCGAGGAGGAGGCCGAGGAGCAGGCGGATGAGGAGGAGGACGCAGAGGCGAAGGAACCTTCCTCCGACGAGGAGGTGACGAGCCGGAAGCGTCGCCGCCACGACGATGAGGCGGGGCCATCTAGGAAGAAGTAGTAGTTTAAGTTTGTTTTTAAGTTTTTATATGTAATTTTTATGTTTATTCGAACTATATATAATTATGTTTATTCGAACTATATATAATTCGACTATGTTGAGAGTTCAAATCTTTCGTTCGACGATGGTCTTGCCGTAGATCGGGAAGACAAGGGTATTGCCGTAGAACGGCATGCCATTGTCGCCGACGTGTCGGGGCCACCAATGGTTTCCCGCGATTTTCTCTCATCCGGAGTCCCCGAGCGCTCCCCGGGGGCCGGGGATGGCCTGGGCTCCCCGGACGGATGAAAGGCCTAATCCGGATGAAAACGAGGAACCGGGGGCGCGACTGGGCCGTTTTCGTCCATCCGGATGACAAATCGCCGTCCTGGGGGCCTCGTCGGGGGGACGAGTGGAGATGCTCTTAGAAACATACATATACCAAAATGTCTAAAAATTCCAAAACAGATATCGAGGTATTAATCCGGACATTCTATGTTCATACTCCATGTTTTTTTTCAAAAAAAAAGATATTTTTACTGACCTAGGTAAAAAAAAATTCAGTGTTCCAAAATGGCTATTGAGAAAACATTTTTATTTGTCTTTTTTGCACGCACGACATAATATGCCTTGTTTTTGTAAAACTTTGTGTGCATAAACCATACGCACGAAAAAATAGTATTCTGTCAACTTTTATTGAAATGCATTTGTAATATTCTTATTTATAATGGGTGCATCTCGACTTATGAGCCAAAACACCATGTCTAAAACCATCTCGCGAATAAAACAAATAAACGAGAAATACCACTCGCATTGTGTTCCGAGATTTTCTCTAGTGTACAATGTAAGATGTCAAAAAAGAATTTAGCCTAACTTACTTAGTTAAAAAATGGATGAACAACCCAGCCACCTAATTTCAAATCCTTGGAACCGATATTTGTGTTTTATTATTTTTCAATAAAAAATCTCTGTGGAGGTTTCTCCACCGTACTCCTTTCAAAAAAAGAAAGTAGCGATGTCAAAATCAACATAGTTTTGATAAATAATTTGATCAGAAATTTGGCAGATGTGGTTTTCTAGTTAGCCCGTGCAGTTAGCTGTCTAAATCATCCAAACAGATGAGCACTTGCCAAATGTACTCACTCACTCAGGTCACAATCGACTCACGAGTTTCTTGCTCCAACACAACGACAGGAAACTATCTTTCCTTGTCTCCATTTATTTTGCTACTAAGATAGTCAGACAGCTACGGCAGGGGCCTTCTGCGATCCACCTTTTTTCCACCCTTTCGTGTTACCTTAACTAAGAAAGGAGCTAGAACCGGAGTGACCGAGCGTTTTCTTCATACCCGCTCTCGCGAGCGGCAGGGCGAAATCCTAGATCAGGCGCCGCCAGGCCCCTCTTCCCCATCTCCCCTCCCTCGCCGCTGCCAGGGGCGCACCAGGGCGAAGCCTCGGTGGCGTCGACAGCGGTGGGGACCTCTCCTCCTTCTCGCTTGGGTGCGGTCGCACGGGCTGCGGCGGTCGGCGGGGGCGCGGTGCTGGTTGAGGGGTGTCGTGGCGTGGCCGTGCGGCAGCGGCGTGGTGGCGGCGCAGTGCGGGGCTTCCACTGCGACTTGGTGGAGACGTGGGGGCGGGTGCTCGGGCCAGGGGAGGGGGGCCTGGGCCTTCCGTGCTCCTATCTGTCACCCAGATCTAAGGGCGCCAGCAACCAGGGGGCTGCTGGCCACCGATCAGGCTGGTGGAACCACCCCTCGTCGTCTCTCGTCTCCGAAATCTTCGTTGCAGTGTCGTGTCTCCTTCGTCGGCCTGAGGTGCGTGCACTTGGACGCTAGGGCGGCGGCCCTGGAAGGTGGGAGCTTGCTGGTTGGCGGGCGTGCAAGAGGCTCGGGTGCCGGCCAGTGTCCACGGCTGTGAGGGCGGCGTGGCGCCGCCGAGCAGTGTGTTGCGGTGGTGGGTCGACCTTTTGGTTGGTCCATCTGTAGATGGTGGAGAGATTTTTCCGAGGGGAAACCCTTGCCCGCTTGGGCCACGACGGCAACGTTCGGGGACGCTGCGACCTTCCTGAAGGCGTCGTTGGGGCTTCTCTCTTTCCATCTATGGGCTCCTTGTGAAAACCCTAGATCCTCAGATCGGGCGGTGGCGGCGCTCTGGTGTCGCACTCTTCTTGAAGATACCGTCTTGGAGCTCGCAGCAGGCGGCTATCCGTTGGTCGGGTGGCGGTGGTGTGTTTTCTTCGGATGGTGGGTCTTCGTTTGGCGATCTCCGGCAAAGCTTGCTTCGTGTCCTGCTCCCTCGTCGTGCTACCTGGAGCTGCTTGTTGGTTGTGGGCAGATGGTGGTCGGCCTCTAGGGGCGTCGTCTACATTGGTGGAGGGCAGTTGACGGCGTGCGTGTTCGTTGGTTCACTCTTGGGGTGAGCTCCGGCTCGACACTGTTGCTGTCATGCTCTGCTCCGATTCAACGTAGTCTGTGTATAGCCGTTCCTATTGTTCGTGTGTTCAGTTGTACGTAGTAGTTCCTTGTTAGCTTGTGTGGATGTGTGGATTGATCTCATAAGCTAAGTTCAGCATCATGTACCTTTTTCACCGGAGAAGGCGTTATCAATTTCACGTTGGGCTGCTTGCCTTTTATCTAAACTAGTACAAATGCCCGTGCGTTGCCACGGGGCTCAAAGTATCTTTAGTTGCCGCAATATATAAAAGTAATGCACGTGAAGATATCCAAGTTTATGTAGGAGAGCCGCCACCAACAACGCAAGCTGGCAACCCAGCAGACCACGCTCTTGGTTTCTAATCTCCTCAACTCGTACCATCTCATGTTGACGTTGTCTTGGGATTGTAAGCTGTCCAAAACCAAGTTCTTCGTCTGGCTGCTTGTCAGTTCGCATCGTGACCTCTTTCTGCACCAAACCACCATCAATAAGAGTTATCACAAATAAGAAAATAGAATACTAATATTGTGCAATTTGGCCATACCTACTTGTAATTTTTTTTGAGAACTCATACCTACTTGTATAACAAGTTAATATCATACCACATGTTTTGAATCACATATACCTTGCAAAAACAATATTCAATTGAATTAGAAAACAAACCATTGCTAAAATATCTAGATGTCAGTTAAACATTCCAATGAAAGAGATAAAATGCTAAGACATAAAAGTTTTTTTCAAATTACGCAATCTCCTATCAAACAAAAGAATATGTGGAAAATTAGACGAGTCTTCAAAAAAGAAATATCTACTGAACTTTATACAATTGCATTTTTAGATATTATGACAAGTTTACCTGTTTATCTCAGTTCTCAGACTATAAAAATTGTACATAGTAAATAGCTGATGTACATCATCGGAGGTGCAAGGCTGACTAATTATCATAGTTCAGCTTCTCGTGAAAATTGTATGGCTAACTAACCATCATAGTTGTAGCTAATGAAGCTCGTTCAAATGGGAACTCCAAATCTCAAAGCTTGATACATGAATAGTAGGCATCAATAGTTGATATTCTGCACGAAGATCTCTTTAACTCAAGGTATGTAAATATCTACTTCAGTCAATTTAGATGGACAGCTACACATGGACAGCTACACTGTGTCTGACATTGAGCCCAGACGTAGTGGGTTTGCGGATGCTTTAGGTTGATGTCTTTTCTTTCGTTTTTCTTGTAATTAAAAGGGTTATGTATAGTGATTGAGACAGTAGTGGTTTCTTTGCCAGTGCGTGCAAAGCTCCTATTGCAGCGTACACACCAGCTCAACATAATTGGCATGACGAATTTTTGTGTATAGCCTTTTAGTTTAATAGGATATGATTTCTTGGCAGTATGTTGGACAATAATTTGATATTCTAAATCGTGTCAATTCAACAAACATTCTGGTATGATATTAGCAAAAGAATGTACCACTTCATCTTAGAGATCTTGTAGCTGAACCGGAACAACCAACATTTCAAAAGCAACAAATCAAAAGAGAAGAGTACAGTGTTCTCTTCAGCCCATCTGCAAGACATCACATATATAGATAGATGACTCCATAGGTACAACGTTGGCATCAATCACACGTATTAAACTATTAGTTAAAGTATCCAGCAATTTGAAGTCTCCTATAACAAAATCAATGGGTTCTTCATGAGACAAATCATTTGCCGCATTGGATCAGCTCTCGCCGAAATGGAGATCTCAACTGGAAACTAAGAAGCATACACCTTTCAATGAAATACATAAACATCAACGTACAAATTCATAAAAGAACAAATTATTAATAATAAGACCATGTTGGATCAGCTCTCGCCAAATATTATCAAATTATAAATTCAGGACTTTACGCTCTCCAAGAAAAATAGCCTTCGTTGCTGAAAATAACTAACTATTTCGAGGGGGTAGGGAAAAGTAAGTATGCACGGATATATATTACTGCTCTTTTACCAATTTGTTTATCAGGAAGTACAAATATGTCATAGGCTCCAATTTCTCATGTTCAAAGTTTTTCATGGTTCATGTCATTGGCCGGGCTAGGTACTGTCAAATAGTGGTAACTTGGAGCAGTCCTAGCCGAAGTCCTCGCATTTGACTTCTCTATTTTGTAACTGGGGTAGTACCTTAAGGATTTAACTTGTATTTTCTTATGTGCTCTGGAAGACTTCAGGAAACATTTTTTAAAGGATACTGGTGCTGTATTTTTAGGTACACCATTGTGCTTTAAAAGTCCCAGTTTGGTTGCCTCCCATAAAAACCATCTTAATTTTTCCTACCATTTTGTATTTCAAGGAATCTAAGGCAGGTTCTTACATTAGTCTTGCTTCTGATCTTGTCTAGTTATTATCTCTTATCTCTTCTTAAAATCGGCTACCTGGATTCAGGAGATTGCCAATAAATCAAATAGGCTCCAACCATATCAAGAATATGCTCTACTTTTCAAACTACAGATCGGTCTCCACTTAGGTAGGTCTCCATTTAGGTAGAGCGCTTGGCAATATGATGTGTTCCCTACTTCTGTTGGTACATGTTATGTTTGCAAATTCATGAACTGAACCCCGAATTACAAAAAAGTAGGTTGACGCAACAACTCGAAAATGATGATATTAACTTTTATATCCTTTCATCTAGATAGTGGAAATACATATATGTATGAATATTTCAATATGGAAAAGAAAAGGAGAAAATAGCTTGCTAAGGGTATTGATTTACCTTAGTTTATGATCTTGATCCAACAGAGCAATCATTTATGGTTGGATCTTGTTCTTTCTAGGGCTCAAAATCTGAGGTCACACCACAAAAAAAGATTAGCTTGTAGGACAAACAATGCATTGCTGAAAAATTTCTGTCATCAATATACAGAAATTTGCAATACAAAACAAAACCAGATGAAAATTGTTGCAGTGATGCAGGTCTGGCCGGAAGCCGGCTTTGTCCATTTCCATGGTTTGCTAGTATATGCTGACTAACACGACGCAGAAGCGGTGCGACCGGGCAACCTGGCTGGCGACCACCAAGACAACATCCACTCATCGAAGGCCTGAATCAAGAACGACAACGAACTATAAGCCTGTTATCGGCATCTAGCAGCGCTAGACCCGTGCGACTGCTTCGTCGATAGAGAGGACGCATTCAGCGGGAGGACATGTGCGGCAGTGACACTCGGTGCGTGCGTGACTCATTGCCCCAAAGGATGCAACTAAGTTGCAAGCCTACAACAGTGTATACAAAACTCCAGGTAGAATTAAGTTAAAAGGTAATACACATATACTACCTCCGTCCCAAGGAATAAGGCGCACGCGTATTCCAAGACGAATTTTGACCATAAAAATTGAGCAATAAAATCTTGATTATATTGTATGTAATTAGTATCGTTAGATTCGTATTGAAAAGCACTTTCTAATGATGTTAATTTCATATAAATAATCTTTACATATTTGAAGTAATTCTTGGTCAAACGAAAAGCACGTAAAACGAGGACGCCTTATTCCTTGAATCGGAGGTAGTACTACATTAGCACAACCACTAAAACACCAACCGAATAAATTTGCATAGTTTTTCTGGAGCAACTGAAAATACTAACCAGAAAAAGTCTAATACCCAGATATGGGAGTAGTCCTCCCACCACTATACCTACACGGCCTCATAATCAGCATGCAAAACTGTAGTAGGAAAAGAAGAAACTGAACCTCTTATTTATCCAACAACTCATGCTGGTTTGTCCCATGTGACCATCATTTAAATTTTGCTAATACATCTGACAAAAATTTAAACATATCCAGGATGATACACTTTAAACTGGAGCCATACTACAGTGTCACCAATTATAAGTGATCAAGAAAACCATGGAAATACCTGTTTAATGCTCCAGTTGCTTGGAAGGGCATCGTTAGCGTAGAGTAGGGAGATGGTGTTGGCGCTCTTGCACATCTAAAATGAGCCGATCAAGGGTCCAATATTAGCATCACACACAACATCAAAATGGATCGGGAAAATGAATTATGTGCAATTCATGTCAGAGCAGCATACATATGTAGCATGAGCAGGAACCAAAATGAAAACTAATTGGCATATTTCAAAGTCACCAAAGAGAAAACACCTTTTGTGTGGTATTAGGCAGGCACACTGTTGATGCCGTTCTTGAGGGAGAGAAAATCGGCTACAAGTGGTGTGTGGTGACACAACTGCTATCGCCACAGATTTTGTAGTCAAGCCAATAATTTAAACCAACTTCGATTATGTAGTGAAGGAAACAAATATCAGTCAGCATAATGGAAAAAGCAAATGATTCTAAAATGTAGATAAGTAGATACAGAGCATGTCACTAAGAAATGAAATATTAAGCAGTAATATGTCGACCAATACATGAAACAAACATAGCAAGGACTCGAGTTAGTAGCTCAAATAGAGCAACAACTATTTCTCGAAGCTGAAACGAACATAGCAAGGACCTGAAGTTGGGTAATGATCATAGATTCATAGATCTTGAAGTGATAAGTTCAGTCTTCCGAGAAAATAAATGGTACCCATGTTTAAATTAGAACAAAGGCTATGATAAGTTTGTAAGTGCTATATAGCATCATGAATAAATTTCATCCCTCGGAAATGCTTCTTGTTTTGAGAGTTGGCAGTATACAGTCTGAGTCTGATTACCAATTCTAATTCAGCTACCATGTGTCAATCAAAATACACAGAGTATGTACTGGTTCATATATCATAAATTACCTTGTCAAGCCGGCACTACGACAGAGAAATAAACACCAGAGAAGAACCCATTTGACAAAAAATAACTGTTTCGAGAGCAACTCCTACTAAATATGAGCACGTACGAATTATCTTAAAAAATGCTTAAATGCCACCTTGTTCCTATCACTAAAAGGTGGGGAAAATAAATTAGGAAATAAGAACAACAAATTAGAAAAAAAATCTAAATACTTTTGATTTTAAAATATATATACTCTGCAGCGGACTATTTTTAATGCAGTTCAACTGAGACAGGATACGGACACTTTGCCAATTCCAAAAGTCTGCATTAGTTACTGTCATGATAAAAGTTGTGCTAGGAGGAGCACAATACACTAATACAGTGTGATGCAGATCGTATTTGGATCCACATAATTGTTCACTTCTTATGATGCTAGCACACTGTAGTATTGAGACTGAGTGTTGACGCCGAGAACTAAGTGTTATAGATCACAAAAAATTTGAAGTTGCATGTTGGCACAGAGATTGTAACCAACGATCTCATTGATTTAGATGAAGTAACACGAGCAAAGTAACTTCACAAAATCTAGAAGGAAAAAATGTTGAATCCATATGAACTAACTTTGCCACATAGATACACTTAAGAAATGTCAATGTAAATAAAAAGCTACCAATTGAACACCAAGGAAGCTTTAGTAGCTTATTCATGCTCATGTCGTAGAATGGAATTCTGGTAACTCATCCGTAAATAAGAACTCACATCCTTGGCTAAAATAGTATACCTGGTTATAATTAGTAAATAGCACGTCTTCTATAATCCTGATGCGTGTCTTTCACCAACATACTGAACTCTGGCAATTCCTTGATTCAAATCAAAAGCTCCAGGGTCATCCATGGTTATAGCAAGAAATGCAAACCCCATGGTTGCTAGGCATCCTCTTTGATACCATGGTAGCTAAAAAGGCGCATAGGTGCAAGATGAAGAGCACCAGCTCAGTTGTCAGTTTGGCATGATGCGTCGGCACACTGACACCCAAAACCTTCATCGCTGCAAATTGTGACCAAGAAGAAAAATATTACATACGGGTCACAGTCATTAGAAGAACTACTGACAGAAGTCATGGTCCCAGATCCCAAATCCTTCTATTTGGTTGTGGTGCAACTGGAAATAAATGTACCTACAATTTTTAGAGAAACTGCAAGAACAATCTCACCTAGATATTTCTGTCATTTAATATATTCTTTGTTGAGTTGAAAATAAGTATTATAGAGCTAGAAAACGATTAATTTCTACATATGGGGCTTAATTTGCAATGCCTGGAATAAATAATGACTTATACCTTCCAAACTTATTATTTGGTGTATAAATATATTATAGAGCTAGAAAAGGATTGTATGAACCTTCAAAATATGACTCCTTTTCTTTTCCTCTCCCAAATTTATAAGAGAAATTAAGGTTCCATGTTAAATTCTGAAATATTTTCCTCACTCTGTTTACTAACTACCAAACTGAAGCGACTGTCGGGAATCAAGACCCATTATACATTTGTAGAATTGAGCATAGCCTAATTTATTTCTAGTTAAACAAAACGATATTAGTTGGAATAAAAATATGCAACAACAGTACCATAGTAACATAGTACATTTCCTGGATAGACTTGGAAATGGAGAACCCACATACATGGGTCCCTGTAAAGGATGGGCACATAATTTTTGTGAACAGAGAAAGATATAATCATAATTGTAGTGGTAGGGAGGTCCTGTGTTTACTAACCCATATGTCAGGAAAGTGTTTAGGGTGCTTACAAGGTAAACAAAGCCAATTTATGCATGTGTGATCTTTTCATCCTCTCAGCCGGTGTACATGATGGCGTAAGCAGACACAGTAGGCTGAAATGATTAACTACTTCTGTTAATTAGTAATAGTTAGTGCTGCTAATCTTCACTTTTTATGCCTTTCAATTAATATCTTGCTTTGTGTATGCATATGCTAATTGTTCAAGGGGCCTGGCGAGTTACCTGCTCCAGGTTGTTCTAATGGCTCCATTCCCGAAGGCACTTGCCTTGGCGTAAGGAAGGGCATACACTATACCTGAAACACATGTAGCAGGTGTGAATTAGCGAAACATATATGGATATCCACAAAACAACTTCAGTTAGACATTTAGAGTAGCCATTATCAAGTAAGATCGATGAAGCTGCATGATTCATATATCAGCATTTTAAGACTTAGTGATCAATGAATTACTTTAAATAGCTCTTCTGTGCTTTCACAACACATAATTTCGGACCGCCAATTGAACAACTCGATGTTGGCACTACTGCAGCCTTTTGATCCCAATCTTGTTGCTCATCCTGCAATTTCACAACATTGTTCAATCCATTAGATGGCCTCAAATATAATTATATTGCACTGCAGTATTGCAACAAAGCCAATTCAACTCATGTGCTCAATTCAAATAACATAAGAAATGCACATCTAAAATACAAAACAGAAAATGTGCTAGATTTTGTGAATCATTATTACTCACCGATTTTTTAACTTGCAGTTGTGGTGAAGTTACTTTGTCGGTTTAGATGCGGAATAAACTCACAAATCTCAGCGGTCCATGCTACAAAATCCTTCTCTGTCATAGCATGGAACAGATTCTTGGCCAAGTAAACGTGACCACACCTACTAATTCCCATACACATTCAGCAATAAAATTGCATAGGAAAAGCTCCTTGAGAAACCCAGATTTCATAATAGTGTAGTGTACCTGCATTGCCTCGGACCAGTAAACCGCTGAGCTAAACCATTTAGGGTAGTTGGAAGTTGCAAAGGTAAGATGAACTCGTCAGGCCGAACCTCATTGCTGATCACTCTAAGAAACTCATGGATACATGATCCTACTTCGCCGAAACTCATGGATACCGCACTCCGGAGAACATTCCACATAGCATCTCTGAGCTGCATACAGTCGAACACCTTCCGTGCTTCCTCCATGACACGCAACTCTGTACATACCCAGATGAACCCAACAGGGCACACCGCTGCAGCCGCGGCAGTGCTCCCCGTGATATTTCTTCCTCGATCCAGAGCGGGTGTCCCCGTGAGTCATGGCCAATGAAGTCTTGACTCTAGACGAGGGAGACGACGACATGGATTCGACATAACCGCGCCGCCGAGGCAAAGGGAGAAGGGGCGAAGGGATGTGGAGATTTAGGCGGTTGATAGCCGCTCTCTACTGCCAAAGGGAGGAGGGGGCGGCAGGCTGTGGAGATGGAGGCGGCCGGCAGGGGCGGCGGGATGTTTTTTTTTGAAGGTAGAAACTTGTATTCATATAGTAGCAAGGATACATAGAAACAACATGATCAAATACAAGAACAACCCAGATGGATACAGGTGGAAAACAACCCGAAGGCCTTCGTCAACCTCTCGCCGTAAAAGCCGGACACCAGCAGCCTCAGCGACGACCCTTGGCGCAGGAAGGACCCCTAGCCACGAGGAGAAAATGGACCGCAGTAGCCACCAGCCCCTAAGGACTGGATCTGTGACGCAAAGGAATTTCGGCCGGCGACGCGCGCCGATCCCGCACGGCTCCTGATCTGGCCTGAAACGACCAGATCCCTCCAACCTGAACCGCAACTCTCCCTCCGCAGCAGCACCACCCTCACCACCCTTCATCCTCCATAGCTCAGCAGCCCCACACCATCGAAGGAGGGAACGATGGCGCGTGGACAAGCGGGCCTGAGGAGGGGATCCCCAGGACACGCGCTCTCCATCGTGGGGCGGCGGGATGGGGATTGCGTCCCGTGTGAGGAGCGAGGGTTTCGGGTGAGTTCCCGTTCGACTCGAGTTAGTTGGGCTTTGGCCCAGTTGGCACACGCGGGATGACAGAATGTTGGACGAAGCAAGGTTGACGACCAAAACTTGACGTATCCAGAGGTAGGCAGAATAAGAAACATGTTCCTCCTTTTTAAGTAGTGTAGAAAACAGCTACTGCAGTTCTCGAGATGCAATGCAACACTTGACTTAGTCGTGAAGCAACGCAAGCATCTGCATTTTGTTGCGTCACCATGCATAGTCACAGCTGTGTCGCCACGTGCACCATTCTCCAGCACAAAAACTGAATCTCGTATCAAATCAAAAAAGTATTTGTGATACTGTACACCTGTAGTATTAAGAAAACAACAAAGAAGATGTAACCCAAAAAACAAAGGAGACATCACCGTCCACAATCCATCCACGAGGTCTCACCAAAGGGATTCCATTCAATATATTAAGCGAAAACAGCAGCAGCTTCAACTTTGGCTGGCTTTGCACCGACAACTACACTTTTTGTCGGTGTCACGTTCTGACCCGGTATATACTCCATTCTTTCTCGCTCTAGAAGCACCACGTCAGACAGGATCTGATACCGTTTACTCATCACCCGTGCAGAATAAAAAGAATAATGATAAATGTGTTCGATTTGTCCCGTGTGGTTCGCGATAGTCATATCGGTCTCTCCATTTCTTTCGTGAGCTGGTCATATTTCGGTCTTAAATTATTTGCCGCAGATTCGTCTCGATACAAAACGCGTTTTAGTCATTGAAGAAGAGAAATATGTGCATAGATATACAAATGCATACACATCAATTTTTGAAAAAAAGCTTGTATATCTGTGTAATTCACATGAGCAGGAGAAGTATGAGTAAAACTGTCATTTGTAGCCTACTACGTACAACTATTGCTCATACGGCTTCGCCACTTGTTTTAGTAGTATATAAATACCCGCAAATCTGGGTCAACGTGGGAAGAGACAGGGAGAAAGAGATCAAGATGCAGTGTTGGTAACGGGAAAAGGACATTGTTCCATCCGGTATTTATTTTTCATTTCCTTAGTTTGATAACAAACAAACTACCACGTGATACACTGAGACGATTGTCAAAGGAATTCGTGAATTACAAAAAAAAATCACTTCTAGTTGATGAGTCTGTATGCAACTGTCGAAATCGCTGAAGCAACGAGGTGTCACCACGTCTGCTCATCGCAGTGCCGCCACGTGCATCGTTTGTCCAGCACAAAGGGGCATTTCATGACAAATTAAAACAACAAATCAAAACGAAGGGGCATTATCTAAAAAAATCGTGACAAATCAAAACAATATAGTAGTAACACTGTTTATTGCGCTCCACTAGTAGCATTAAACTAACAACAAAGAAGTTGTGACCCAAAATGAAGGAAGAGAGCACCGTCCAGAATCCACAAAGTCTCCTTAGCAAAGAAGGTTCAATTCAATATTGAACAAACAGCGGCTTCAACTTTGGCTTGCACGCAGCCACCAACCGACCACTACCGCACTGCTCTGCTTAAACTTTGGCCTGTACGTACTCTTTTTCTCTATCCAGAAGCAACAGATCAGATGGAGAGGGATGCGTGCTCCGCACCATTTCCCCCTCCCTCTCTTTCACCCTGCTACGGTAGTTGCGCTTCTCAATCCAGGGACAGGGGCTCTCCCATGTCCGCTCCGCCAGGCTAGCTGGCCGAAGATGGACTGGGAAGGTCGTTGGAGTAGCTAGGTTTAGGTTTTTCGGTAGTCTACCAGTTTTGGGCTGCTTGCCCATAGTTTGGGGTAATACTCTAGATCTTTGCGGCCAGATCTGGGGCCTAGGGCTCGTCGGCGTGGTTCTCGAGCTCCACTGGTCGGAGCTGGAGACAACACGGATGGCCAATAAATAAAGCCGCTTGCCTCCTTCTTGTTTGGATTAACAGCTCTTGCCCTCTTTTTTTGGCCGGTCGTGGCGGCGAGGGGAGGAAGAGGATAAGCGTCTGCTTTTCCGCTGCAAGAAGATGGTGGATCAACTCTCTGTTGCTCATCTGGAGGAGACCGCCGGGTCGTTTCTGGCGGCTGCTGGTGGCTCTGCTCGCCGAAGTGCTCATGTGGTTGGAGACATCGGCGATGAGAGTGTCTGCCGCGAGCAACTCTGCACCTCTTTCTCTGGCCTGCCGTGGTGGCGAGGGGAGAAGGAGCGGGGGGTTGTATGGAACTTTGGGGCTCGACGGCAGCGGAAGTGCTGAAGCTCACTGTGCGGAAGCTACCAACTAGGGGGGGTTATCATCAAATTCCCCCCTAGTTGGTGCAGCAATCGCAATCTTGAACATGCTCCGATTGTTGTCCCATGCTTGCTGCCCTCAGGATCAACCTCACCGCGGAGAAAAAAGCAGACTCCTCCTCGAATAAAAAAGGGGTGCCCGACACACGAACTCCTCAAAAGGAAATTCAGATCGCTGCCTTGGCTCAGTGCCACTTGTTCCAATGCTTGCAGAGCTCTCTCAGGAGAGTGGGCTTGCAGTTCCAGATAGAGAAATCGAACTGTCTTGGTGTCAAGCTGATAAAGTTCTTCGCTGAGAATGCAATAGTTCTTGAAGAAATGTATATTGATGGTGGAGACGAAAATTTGTGCAAGCATATGAATCCAAAGACTGAAAAGTGGAACTCAAAAAGGAGAAAATCAGGGGCGACAAGTTTTGTGGTCCTACCTCTTAAGAGGTGACTGTACAAAAAAGGTGAATTTTAGTAAGTATACTCTTATTATTTAGGTACTGTTTTCTTAATAGAATACTATTTTATAGGAGGGTAATGTTGGGATAGAATTTGCCAGTATATCTTAGCTTCGTAGGTAGTGCTCGTACGAAATTCCAACTTGTTTTTTATTCAGTACAATGCTTCACTTTGAAATTGTATTGTAAGCTATTCTGCAAACTAGCAACTGGAATCTGCTTTAAAAAACTAGCAACTGAAATGAGGTTAAATCAACATTACATCTGTGCCCATGTATCCTTCTGGAGTTCTGTTATATCCCATAGAAATCTCTGACCCCCCTCCCATCAGCTGATTTATTAGAATTAATAATAGTGTAAATAATAAGTGAGGAGATGATCCATGAACTCTTGTTTTGAAATTTCTAGGTCCATTTTCAGTTTCTGTAAATATCAGGATGTATTTCGTGCACCAATTCCAATCTATCACAGTACATACAGGCCTTTATTAAATTCACTAAACTTACATCACATCTGTAATTAGCAGCAAGCACCATTCTATTTGTTTGTACAAATCATATTATTGTTATATGTTCAGATGAGTATGTGTTGCTTCTGCAGTTGAAACTACCGTTTCTTCCTCAGCAAAACGAACTCATATATATACTGAGTTGAAAATGATTTTTTCTAGTAAACTTGGTCTACACATATTTGGTTGGATGACTTCTCTAGTGTTTAATACATATATCCCCTTTCTGAAATTTTAGGTGAAGACAACTCAGCCTTGTCGTACTATGTGCTTTGATGGCAGTGTATGATGATTTCGTTGATGGCATTGGCCATAGCTTCTTCATCTGAAGTTTGTAAGCTGGAAATCGTGATGAAATTTGCACTTTGTGGCGCCAGTATGGTAAGTACACAGCCTAGGCTAAATAATGCTTCTTCTCTGAAATAATGGAGTACCTACATGGTTTTGATTAGAAAAATGATAAGATTATTTATATTCCGTAAGTTTAGAGCTCCCCTGTTCTCTCTCTATATATCGTCATTTCAGATTTGTTACTATGCCAATTTCTGATTTGGTGCACACATCCGTGAAAATGGAACCTTGAAATGATGAAGTGCCTAGCAAATCGTGATGATGACTAGTGACGGCTGCAGCATAGTATATTACTCTAGTAAGATCTATATGGGGAAACCAAACATGTACCTATATGTATGCGGACACGTCCATTGCACGGTTAGCAATTTTGGTGCGATTAGTTCGTCAGCAGCAGCACCACCCCATGGCATGGAAGCCAACCATAACACATGTACCAGTTTAACTGGCCAACAAACACCTAATCAAGATTAATTCTAAGATAAACATGCCATATACACTATTGCATCTGATCACTTCTCCCACTTCAAGATTCTCAAACACACAATATGAGTGGCGACAATGTTGTAGGAGTTCAATGTAACCAAACAGAACAATGCTTTCTATATGGTCCCAACAGAAAACCGCACAGCAGGGCAGCCCGGAAAAAGGATAGAAAAAATACATAAGAAGTTAAATCCATCAGACCAAAACAGAGACTTAAATTATTGTTCGTTATTTCCTTCTTTTCAACAAACTTACATCATCTCATACTCAAAACAAAGAAATAGTAGGTTGACTAGGTGAGGAATTCTGATATGTATTACAAGGAAAGATGAATTTAGCAGGAAAGGGATAAGAGGCACCCTTTAACCGGGAGGTGCGGAGCTCAACATTACGCACAAACTAACGTGGATATTTTGAAGACAACATCAATTCCTCTTCCATACTATACCGCCTGGTTGACTCATTACTTCCATCTGCAGCTGGTGGATAATTTACTTGAATACCATTCCCTCTTGTACCTAAAACTTGTTGTGTATCTGGCCGAAGGCTTCCAAGTGTTGACTCCAATTGTTTCATTGTTGGACGATCCTCCGCTCTTGACTTTATGCACTTTACCGCAAGTGTGGAAACTTTTTCAACCTTTTCACCTCCCTCCTCAATAACTTGTGGATCTAGTATCTGTCTTAAATTGCCTTCTGCAAACATGGTAGAAAAATCTACAGCAAGGCCCTCACCTTTGATAGACAAATATGAAAATGGCTTTTTTCTGGTCAGTAATTCCACCAGCATGACACCAAATCTACATTGAGGGTGGTAGTGGAGTCATAGTCAGGTTACTATTGCTACATGAAGGGAGTAGTAGTGGTGTCAAATTACAATACCACCATTATAAATTGCTATAAATTAACTAGTTGTCCAGACTAGCTTGCTTGGTATGGTAACATATTTTCATTTGAGGGGAGTTTTGCTGACCTGTAGATAAGGGCTTCTGGCGGCCACCTAAAGACAGACAAGTTCAATTTAGATGTTGAAATTAAGAAGGGAAATTAATTCCACAAATAAACCATACGTACTAGGAAGCAGCTAACCTTTGCACCCATCGTTATCAGGGCTATAGGGATTTCCAAAGTAGCTGTCCTCACAATAGCATCTGTAGCCTCTTGTTCCTGGTTGGCAGTAGCTGTTCTTGCTACGGCAGAGTTTCTGGGTCACCTGCCAAGAACAAGTGGGATACGACTTGGCATCAGGTTTCGGTAACCCTTTGTGTGGAAAGACCTCCCACTCTAGAAATACGGGGAGGTCCCACGTCACTACTGACCAGGGATCCACCCAGAAGCTCGGTTGTTGATCGAACCATCCCTCCTCGGTGACGAACACATAGACAGGCGAAGGTTCCATGTCATTCATGTTCAGGTTGTACTCTGGCATCCGCTCCAAGTACAGTGTAGTGGCCTTACTGTTCCCAAAATTATAGATGCGGGCGCTCTCTTTGCAACAACCCATGCCGTCGCAGCCCGGAAAACCGTGAGGCACGGTTGCGCCAAAGAAGAATGACGCACAAGCGCTTAAGATATCATTGCGATGTTTTCCAAGCAATGCTGCCTTTGCATTGCACCCAATTAGTGTCAGCTCGTTCATACTTGACAACCAGAAGGGGGCCTCATCAGGTGTCGCGAACAAAGACCTGAAATCCAACTGGATGCTATTGTATTGAGAGGTGTGTATGAAGGCGCCCTTCCAGAAGGCACGCACTAGGGGCAGTTCCTGGCTGATATAGTCAACTACGAAGGAGCCATTGGTGCCGAGGAGCAGTCGTGGGGGTTGATGTCTTGTGTCGCAGGTGAGGTTAAATCCTGGCAAGTAGCAACTGTTTGGACCCATGCCATTAATCCCGAAAGGGTACGGCACATTTATGTGCCCACATGACCTGTTGCAGCTTCCTAAAAATGTATGAGGACATCATTATATATACACTTTCCATTTTAAATTGTACTATTTAAGATGCTTTAGCTAATTTGTTCTACTATGTCAAACATTTATAAGTTCCACTAGGTTGTAGGAAGTACTTGACTGCATGTTTTTATTGTTGCATAATAATATAGTACGATAGATTGGTTGATACATAGCAACAGGATGATCCAAATTTGATCGGAGTAGAGACTAATTTTCACTTGTCTTATAAGAGATAAAAACAGCACCCTTTGTTGCTTACCTGTTTCTTTGTTAGAATTGAAGCATCCACCTGGCATGTAGGGATCCCCATGGGTTCCTCCTGGGCAATGGCAATAGTATGATCCGACCGTGTTGACACACTCGCCGAAGCACGATTTTCCTTCCTTCCCTTTGCACTCATCATAAACTACACACACTCTCTAATTAGTACGGTATGACTGTGATTAAGCCAACTATATACAAAAATCATAAAACAGAGTTTTACAAGTTACTACGTGTAGGTAACTTGAGTGTAAGACTGTCAATATAGTGATACTTCACCCTTAAGCTGGAGTGGAAAAATAAGTGTTCACAATAAGTAGATCAAAAATGGTAACCTGTGCATCCGTCAGTGAGGTAGGGATTGCCGATGTATCCATTTTTGCAGTAGCATCTGTAGCCTCCTCTAACCCCTCCAAAGGCATGTCCTGTTCTTGCTCTCGGCTGGTTGTGTTCCATGACCAATAATCTCCCAGTCCAACAGGATGGGAACTTGAGTCGCATGCTTTGACGGGGATCGGTCTGTCTGTAGCAGCCTGCGCGATAGGGCGTATTTATCGAACCACCCTATGGACGCGATGTAGAGGCGTGGCGGCCACCTCTGGTCCATGGTCCGGTTCCATCCGAACCATTTGATCTGCAAGTCGTATGCCCCGCTTGAGGCCATGAGTTTCTCATGGCTGACGACGATGGGCGCGCGGCAGCATCCGGTGCCGCTGCCGCTGGCGATGCATCCTTGAACATCAGATAGCTCGACATCCAAGGACCCATTCACGCTGGCGCAAAAGGACGAGCATCCGCTCATGGTGATGTTGCCATTGGTGAGCGTGGACTGCACGTTACATCCAGTGAGGATGAGCTCATTGCCACTCGACAGACCGTAGGGTCCCACTTTCCTAAGGCCGCCAAGGAATGCGTGAATCGAGTCTATGTCGGCGGTGAGCCCCAACGAGCTGCCGGCATAGTAGTCGCCGATGTCCTACTAACTTGCAGGGCCCCGAGGAGCAGCCAGGTGAGGCTGTACCCCGGCAAGGAGCAGTTGGCTTGGCCGATGCCAAACGGGTACGGAACCACCACGTCCCCGCAGCTGGTGTCGCAGCCGCGCAACCCCACCGGTGGCACCATCTCTGCGTCTCCAACACCAACACAGAGTGCCAGCGACGACAACAGAAGAGCCGCTGTTGCTACTGCAGGCACCCATATGGTTATTTTCGCCATTGATGGATGTGTCTGACTACCTACCGAGATGGTTGCGCGCATAGCGGTGGCCAGCGTTCAGATCTCACCTACTGCTGAAACTTGCCCAATATACCACTCGTCCCATCAGACTAAGTAAACTCGGGTTGAGTATATAATTGCACAGATGACGACTCGTTCAAACTGAACACCAGCTAGCTTGGACTACTTTAATGCACTGACAAGATTCCTAGCGATGCTTCTCCTAAAAAAAAGTGGACATGTTACAAAAGGAGTACTGCTTGCTTAGACCACATTCTGATTGCTATGGACAGTAACCTCAACTATTTTGCACCATTGGGTCGATCACAATGAAAGTAAACTTGCGAGTTTCCCATGTGAAGCTCCCATTTGGCATGCAAGTAAGAAGTAGTGTACTTCCTCCATCTCAAGACAATGTCTACTACTTTTTAGTTCGGCTTTGATAGTCAATTAGACCATTTTATATAAGGTTTTGTTTCCCATTAAAGCTGTACAGATTGATTAAATATTCGGAAGAATTTTCCATTCTACATTTTGATGGCATATGCCACATTTTTTATTTGCTTTAACTCAATCTAATCTCTCAGTATATGTACCGTGCTAGTACTACGAATTAGGGAATGAGTGAGGCTAGTGGATGCCACGCTGGGAGAGTACTAGCTAGTAACTTTTGTTTTACCGTGTTGGCTGTAAATTGGCTGGTCTGCACCCATGGAGGGAGTCCATGCAAGTCTTTTTCAGTGTGTAAACCTCGAAAACTTCATGTATCACTTTGAGCTTATATTCCGTTCTTGTGACTTTTCAGGCTTCTGTCAATTATCTGTTTGAAAAGAAAGCTTTCAGTCAACACTCAACAGACATGATCTATCTATACGCAACATATGATGGTAAATAGGCTAACTAGCGTATTATTCTCAGAAAATTAGCTGCAACCGGGTTTAGAGGCTATTTTCAGCACCGAGCTCATCTTTTCCAACCCCTGTACTGTATCCAATTTGCATACAGATAATCAAGCTAAAATTAACGCTGTGTCTTCTAATTTTCAAACCTGAAATTTGTCAACTCAAGACCAACAAGCAGTAGAAGCATTACGAAGATGGAACCATGGTTGTTTCCCAAGAATCAAAATTTTCCAAAGAAATGGTTTAAGGAAAATGGTGAAGAAACTTCTGTAGAACAGGTCCTGAACCATGGTGAGAACTGCACCGAAAAAATGTTCCAAGTTATCAAACTGATAAGCTAGTCCAACTTAACCTTTTTTTTTGTTCAAGTTGTCAATTGGTGTCGACGGATGCATCATAATTCATAGTACATGTCAATGGGAGCCCTTTGCTAGGTTCGACATACATTTGATGCATTCAGAAGCATTTCAGTAAGCAACAACAGAGACTAATGCTGTTTAATTGTTTTTACAGCGGCTACTTCATATAATAGTGTTTTAACTTTCAATCCAGCATCAGTTCTGAACTGAACACCCAGCACTACATAATACTGTGTCGTGCATTATCTAGGTGAGGATCAGGATCATGCTACCTGACTTTGGTCAAATTCATGTCTACACCGCTTATGCTACCTATGAAACTAAGATGTACCAGCACATTCTAGCCAGAAATTCCTCTCCTATAGTACAATATAATCTCTGAATAAAAACTCTTGTTGTTTGTAGAGTCACCGCTTAAGAGGTAAGACCACAAAACTTGTTGCCCCTGACTTTCTCCTTTTTGAGTTCCACTTTTCAGTCTTTGGATTAATGTGCTCGCATAACTTTTTGTATCCACCATGGATATACATTTCTTCAAGAACCATGGCATTCTCGGCGAAGAATTTTATGAGCTTGACACCAAGACAGTCCACCTTCTCTAGCCTGAACTGCAATCCCACTCTCGTGAGGGAGCTCTTCAAGCATTGGTAAAAGTGACTCGGACCCAACAAGGCAGCGATCTGAATTTCCTTTTGAGGAATACGTGTGCCGGGCACCCTTTTTTCATTTGAGACATTTACTTGCGGCTCTGCCTTGGTGAGGTTGATCCTGAGGGCAGCGAGCACTGGACAGCAGCGGAGCATGTTCACGATTGTCATTGCTGCAGCCTTGCCTTTTGTCGAATGCGCTCCTTGAATCTCGAGACGCTCGAGGCGGCGGAATGCCGGTAGGAGCGCGACCCGCCTTGCCTCAGCGAGTACGGCGATATCCTCGAGGTGGTTCACCGTCAGCCTCATCTCCTTGGTGTTGGTGAAGCTCCGAGCGAATCGCCAGAAGGTCTCTAAGTCACGGTCTAGATCTTTTTTCTTCCAGGTATTGGCAGGCCCAGAGAAATCTAGAACCACTTGTTCCAACTCGAGCGGCTGTGGACTGAATGAGAAGGAGGGGAGTGGCCCCTTGTACCTGAAGCGGCGCAGCCTTGGCGCGTCGATCTTGAGACCGTCGACAACAACGACTTCGTAGCCGTAGGAGTGGCTGTATTTTTTCTCCTCCCACTTGCAACTATCAAGCACCAGCACCGTGGCTGCCGGGCATCGGAGGCGGCGGGTATTTGGAGACGGCGTAGGGGGAGCGTCGTCTTTCTCTGTTGCGTCGATGAGGACCGACTTGAGGTGAACAGCATCCAGCGCCGGCGCGGCGTCAATGGCGCGTTGGAGAGAGCTTAGGTGCTGCTCGCAGTGGCTCAGCCGAAGGGACGACAGCCGCGGGAGCACAATGGCAGCGGCCTGCCTGGGATAGAGAAGTCCCTTGCAACTGGTGAGTTCCAGGGCGCGGAGGGTCTCCAACGGCAGGGTGTGGAGGGTGACGGTGTAGAGACAATGCCGAGTATCGAAGAGGGAGTACTCCTCGGCCGGATCATTGGCAACGATCCGGAGCTCCTCAACGCTGCGCGCCGCCTGGTGGGAGAGCGTGACATCGAGCAAGTTGGTGTAGCGCGACACGACCTTGTCCATGTCGCGGGGCGGCCAAGACAGGAACTCGTCCGCCGATTCGTCGAGATCAGAATCGAGGCGTATGGTCAGCCTCGTGACCAGGACGTCGGCGGCGTCGAGCGTCCGCGCGGCCGCGGAGACGTAGGTGTCGCGGCTGGAGAAGAAACGGGCGCTATCGTCGCGGCGGCTAAAATAGACATTCTCGATGCCCGTCTGGAGGTTTACTCCGCCCGATGAGAGCCAGAGCGGCGCGCGCCATCGCCGCGAGAGTGCGGTCGTGGAGGCGGCCTCCTTGAGCGGGGCGAAGTGGAGGACGCGACGGAGTAGGTCGTCTGGGAGCTCGGATAGGCGGTCGTCGCCACCGGCCATCACCTAAGTGTCAGTGGCGCAAGAGGATGTCGACGGGACCGTGATTTCGATGGGATTTATGAAGCGCCGGTTCGGGTCCTCAGCATATCGAACTGTTCGACCTGCAAACGAAATCACCATCGATCTCACAGAACTGTTGGAGTCCTTATTAGTTTACAAGTTTATTACAGACTCAACTTAGGCATATATAAGTTTCTCTCCGTATACGAACCAACAAAGTCATGTATGTTTTGGCAATAATCTTGATCTAGTCGTGTTACAGTCTGAGTTGGATTCACAAAATCTGAAAAGAGCCAAGTTAGCTAAATACGTGTAGGTTTAAGAATACGTAGTCTTAGTGATGTCCGGCTATATATATAGGAGATGTTTTAGTCTGGTACGTGTAGGAGTCCTAGGTCGAGTCGTTCTAGCTAGGATCGACTAGGTGTCTAAGCCGAGTCGGTTCTAGTGTTGCTTGGCCGCATATATATGCGGGGATACCAGATCATGTAAACGTGAAAGAAAGTGAGAAAGAGAAAAAATAATAGTAAAAGGAGAGGACGATACGTGTTCCTAGCCACGAGTTTTGTCGCGTTGGTGTGTTCATCTAGTTTCATGTGATTGATCGATCCATAGACGAATCTCAACAATCTAGGTTGAATTTCTAATCTAAGAGAAAAAAAGGATCTTTGGTGGTGGTTGAGCATACGCCGAAACTACCAAGAAGAGAGACGAAGCGGCATATAGATACGGCGAAAATAAGCAATCGATCGATGCCGTCGGTGGCATGCATCGACGGCGGCGTGGACTACATCAGCGACCTCAGCGACGACCTCCTCCTCCACGTCCTCCGCTTGGTGTCTAAGGACGGTCGGGACGTGGTGTGCACCTCCGTGCTATCGAGACGATGGCGCAACCTGTGGACACGCGCCCCGGTGCTCCGTCTAGGGAACTGGAACCGCAATGGCCAGAGCGCCAAGAAGAACAATGCACAGTTCAACGACTTCGTGCAGAACGTGCTCGCGCGGCGTGCTTATGGCGACACCGACATCGAGACTCTCGAGCTGCGCGCCTGGCTCTGGCCGGGCAAGTCACGGGCGGAGTTGTGGCTCCGCCGTGCCATGCGGCACACGGTGACATCCTTGGTGTTCGAGGTGGAGGTGCCGCGCCCACCGCGGGGACGGAGGCGGAGGACGCAATATTCGGCGGATAAGATGCGGCCTCGGCTGAGCCTGCCTAGCAGCACGAGGCTGAAGACGATGTCGCTGGACCTAAACTCCGCCGTTCTCCTGCTCCCGCCGGCGGTCGATTTCCACGCGCTGATGGAGCTGACTTTGCACACCATATGGTTCTCCGACGACGACGGCCCCTGCCTCGGCCGTCTGCTGTCGTCGCCGTCGTGCTGCCCTAGGCTGCGGAAACTGACTCTCTCGCACCTCCGCGGATTGCACGACCTGCGGCTCCATGGCAAAGCGCTCGAGACCCTGAAACTGGATAGCCTCTGTGTTAGGAGGCTGGACGTTGACGCACCGCGGCTCTCGACCCTCGTAGTGGAGAAGTACTTCATGTACCGAGAGCACAGCGAGCACACCAGCCTCACCGTCCAGGCGCCGGCTTTAGAGAAACTCGTAACCTCCCTCGCGCTCGGCTACCTCCAGCTCGAAATCCAACATTACACCATCCAACTGTTGCAGGAATGCCGGCCCAGCGACGCCCACGTCTTATGCCTATATGTTCCACAAGTACGTACTTATACCCGAAGGGCCACTATAACTATCTTTGTTTCTCAATTTTCATATCTGGGTTTTCTTTACTTACACAGGTGCTAACGAAAAGAGGGCAAGATGAGGCAATGACAGAGATACCCCAGCTCCCCGGCGTCAGACATTTGACCATCAAGTTTTGCTCACACAACAGTCACTACCTGGGAGCAACAGTGAGTAGTCTCCTAGCGCGATGCAGCAATCTCGAATACCTCCACCTAGACAACCTGATTCACCTGGTGAGATTCTAATCATATCTGTATATGTTTTATTAACATGGTGATTCAACAATTTCAAGGTAACTAATTTCTATGTACTTCTCACCACATGAAGTATTCTGCTCGTTGCGAGGAGGGGTGTGGCGGTTGCGACCTCCCTGCGGCGAGCTGGAAAGACGACGTCATCTCCTTGGAGCACCTCCGCGAGGTGAAGTTGGGCGGCTTCTCCGGGCAGGAGTATTGCTGCCTCGGCATGGTGGAACTGCTGCTTGCGAGCGCACCAGCGCTGGAGAGGATGATCGTGACCCCCAAGGCATCTAGGGACGGTTGGCGGTGCCCAAATTTAGTGCTTAAGGAATCGCCGGAGCAGAGCCTTCCGCGCGGAAGGGGTAAATGGACAGCCTGCCGTGCTACTGACGAGACGGAAATGACGTTGGAGTACGAGTGGACACCACACTTATAGTATTGAGCCAGTGAAAGTACGAGAAAGTCTGTTTAATCCTTGAGTTCATAGCACGGGTGGAAACGGAATTGTTATCTGAAATTGAGAGCATGTACCGGTCCTAGACGTCTATATATAGCGACCTTACAGGAGTGCGTAAATCCTTAATTGGTGCACATATATGACATAACAACAAAATTCCCGAAGTTCCAATCCTTCACAGCTTCCGCCCACAATACAGGGAGCCCTTTTATGGTACCCGACGATGAATATAAGCCTTCCAATCGCTAGAGCCAGCCATGCACATCAACATGTACCGTTGGACTTGGAGTCTTGGACTGCCTGGTTTGTGAGCAGAGGTATGGGGTGCACCGCTGACTTGCGAGCCACCAGTGTACTCAATTTTGACAAAACTGATCTATTTGTGGAAACAAATCATGAAATGACCTTCTTTCGAAAATATTTTACAAACTAACGTATTTGCATGGCGTTGCACCATATAGCTCCATAATTTACAAAACTACACCAACACTCAAAGCATCGTGTGCCATCCTTAGTCCTATGTGGCGGGCTCGCCCCATGTAAGCATGGCGCCACGAGAGATGGATCCGTGTTGTGGACCATGGCTCCGCGCAAGCCGGTGCCATGTAGGCCACTGTGAAAAACCGACCCGCACCGCTCCGACCCAGTCTTCTCACATATCTCTTGCCCAACCCGATAGATAGGGAAGATGGTGACCATGGTACCGGCATCGTCCCTCTCCCATCTCCTCAAATATGTATGAGAGAATTCCTTATTTGGCCTGGGCTGAAGTTTGCCTTCCTTTCTTGGCCCTGGCAAAATATTTCTTCCTTTTATGACAAGTAAAGTTTGGTTGGTTCCTTATTTGGCCCTGTAGTACAACTCAAGCACTAACAGTGTTAAGTACATGTGTAAGATGACACTTTTTCCCCTGCTGCAACATTTGATCAGATTTTAAGAAATTCAAAATTTTGACAGAACTTCCCCTATAACTAGATGCCATAAACAGTTCATATATATATAATGTCAAACACAACATGTATCAGATATAAAACTATAGAACTCCATAGATATCACCACCAGGGGACACATGCATCACACGCATGGTCACATACATGATGCCAAGTTCACAAAAGATGTCACATGGTCACATAAATGATGCCAAGTTCACAAAAGATGGCACAGTACTACAAGTGCACACATTACAAGTTCCATACAAACGGCTCCACATTTCAGAATCACAAGCTTAGCCTTCTTTTGCTTCTTGTGCTCATTGCAGGGCTAGCACTGTTAATTCTTTTGCTTCTTGTACCCATTGCTGGGCTGTCAAATGGCACCAGAATTTTTGTAACATGCTCCTTCTTATTTTGCTCGATGGAAAGCGGCACAAGTTGATTTGAGCATGTTTCTGATCTGTAGTTATGCAGGTGCAACATTGGTCATTGAGAGAAATTATAGGGCTGGAAAGTGTAAATTGAAATAGAAACAATACCTCTTCGATCCTCCAGATTCATATTTAGCCTTTTTCCCGGAGGAGGCAGGAGCCGGAGGAGATTTTGATGCACCCGGGCCTTTTGCGTACGACACGAGATATGGGTCATACCCAAGGAGCAGACGGTGCAGGAGGAGCGGGAGATTCGTATGCACCCGTGCTTTTTGTGTATGGCACGAGATATGGGTCCTTGTCAGGAGGTATATATGAGTCGGGGGCTGAGGAGAGGGTGAGTGGGAGGAGGACTTGTCGAGGGAGCTCCTCGGCAATGCCCACCATGAGGGGCTTAGAGTTGATGAAATCCTGCAAGCTAGAACTCGACATCGAATATCAAACAAATGGGGGAGACAGATTTACCCAGGTTCGGGACCCTCGATGAGGTAAAACCCTTACATCATGCTTGTCTGACCTTGATTATTGAATATATCGGGTTACAATGGGGTAGCCGATAGGCTGTTATGACTAACTCGCCGAGAGGCAAGGATTCTAGGGTTTTCTCTAAGTTCGGTCTTCTACATTCTGTTTATCTTGTGTTCGGCAGGCCCTCTCATGGCCTTTATATAACAGGCCAGGTCCCGAGAGTCCTGTTCGAACTCGACTAGTTTAGAAAGAAATATATTCTAGTCTTTCCTTCAATGATGTCTCCTTGCCTTGTTCATCAAGAATCTATCTTCCGATAAGTCTCCGTTGTTGGAACCAACGTACGGGCCCATCTTGATCTTGAGTAAGCTTTGTGGGCCCCTAGTTGGGTTAGAGGAGGTAGACTAATGTTGGATACCCGAAGGGTAATACCCACGTCAGGATTCAAGGTGGCGGGAGCCGCCGGAGGAGGGGGAGGAGTTCACTAGTAGGAAAAGCCTCATCAGTGGCGCACGAAAATGTGATTCTGTGGCGCACGGGTGGTGCGCCACAGAAACGTCGCCACAAAAATAAGCTTTCGTGGCGCACCTGGTCGTGCGCCACGAAATAAGGTTTCGTGGCGCACCGGGCCAGGTGCGCCAAGAAATAAGTAGTTCTGTGGCGCATGTGGTGTAGCTGCGCCACAGAAACAGGTGCGCCACAGAATTATTTTTTGGTGCGCCACAGAACTATGTACAGGTATACACGATTTTGTGCTCCCTGGTGTATTATACAGGTTTTATACTGGTTTTATACACCGTATACAGGTTATATACTGATATAATATAGACAGATATAATATGGACATATATAATCATCACATCATCATCACATTACTTAGAGCCCGATCGAGTTATACATATAGCTCCATACAACTCATAATCCATGCAAATTAAGAAAGTTCTCATCATCTCTAGATACAAACGAAGTGACACCGGCCGCCGCCTACACTAGGATGAAATAGAGTGCCGCCGCGACGATGGTGAGCAAGAGCGAGAGCACAAGGAAGGTCTTCATCTTGCTCTTGTTAGCTTGGTGCGCCCTCCACTTGGCAACCGCCTCGTGTCTAGTCGGGTACCCTTTGTAGCGAGTTGCCGCTGAACTTGTGCACTCTGTTTCTTGCACTCCTCCCACTCCTCGTACACTCCCGGAACCCTCCCCTCGAACACGACGTAGTACGTCATCTCTATGGACACAAGGCATATTAGTATATAACGCAATGGAAAGAGTTAGAGGGTTCACATGCATACATATTCACAAGAATTAAAGCAAGGAAATAATAATAAACCTAAAAGAAATATAGCATCGGTATCACATAAGTAATATGGTTCAACGATAACGACTACAATAGTAACTGAAGTCCAACAACGACGACCACCATTTCGAGCAAATTAAGCAAGTTTAGTTTACAACACGGTGCAAATTGTCTATCGATTCAAAGTAATGCTAGGCACACCGGCCTCGGTCAACGAGACGTCTTCTTGAGCGGCTCCGGGAACGGCTTGTACAAGTCCTTCGTCGTCCACGTCCTTCCATCACCCCGCTTATGTAGGCGTTCTTCGATATCCCTCTTAGGCAACGCTCTGGCTACGTGTAAGAGCCCCGATCCGTTGGATACATCTTGTAAGATAATTTCCGAGAGCTTTACTTGGATGCGATGGAAGTCTTCTCTAAGATCATCATCACTGATTTCCCTCGACATTTTAATGGGGTCTCGCTTACTAGGTGGCAGAGACATCATCTCTGCATCCTCGACAAACCCTTTAAGGTGATGGAGGACATAGAAGGCCTCCTTAATGCTGCCACTGGCTGCTTGATACAAGGGAAGTTGATCACGTGCTTGAACCCGATCTTTTTAGTGTCCGGCCCGATATGTTGCCCATTCTTGTCGAAGGTGCCTCCACTTTTGGAGTAGCCAAGGATAGCCTCATCGAGAACACCCCTTATTCTCGTGTAGTCTTTCTTCGTCGTCGTACTCGACGAGTCGAAATCATCGGGCTAGTGACCACTTTGGATCTAGGATGATGAGTGTGCAGTATTTGTCCCTGCTCAACACATGCAATTGAAATGGAATGTTGGAAATGATCGGCAATTGGAAGAAATATATAAGAAAGCATAAGTTACGACGGCCGTGAGCGGATGTGTACTTACTCGGGAAAGACAGGCAGAAGAATGGTGTTGCTCTCTTTGTGCATGAGCATGAAGTTCCGGAGGTACCGCACCGCCTTGGTCCGTGTCCTTGAGCCGTCCTGGAGCTGGCTATCGCGCATGTAGTAGGGATCCGCTACCGCGATGTGGCGGGGTCTCTCTCCGTTGATCTTCATCTGAAGATTAATCGCGTATAGGCGGACCAAGTTATAGTCGAGCCGTTTCGAGTGAAATAGATTGAAGACGTCCTCGAACGCTATGAAGAAGATATCCGCGGGGTCTTCATTGACGAAGTTCTGGTTGGACGGCACCTTGACCGAGAACACCGGGTAATTTGGATCCTTTTCTTTAAGAAGGACGCTCTCTTGATAATGAATAGAGTGCTGCAAAGGGAGCATTTGTCCACTTGCGAGGTGTTCCATGTCCGGAGGCGGTATAGGTTTACCGGCTTCATGACACCGGGGCAAGCCATCCGGTGTAGGTGGTACCATGTCGTCGGCCCGGATCCTCTTAGGAGCAGGGCTGGCTCGAAGATGCGCCCTTCTTGGCTCCTCTCTTCCTTCCCTTCTTCACTTGACCTCATCGGGGGTGCTTGTGGTGCCGATGGTGGTGCTTCGGGTGCTTGTGGTGCTTCCGAGGTTGCTGGGGTTGATTTGGGTGGATCCCCGATGATCGTCTTACGCAGCGTGTTAGGGCTGAAAACGGTAGCAGGGCTTGACTTGAGCTGGATTGCCAGCCTCCGGAGGAGTGTCTTGAGAAAGACCCGTGAAGACCAGGCGCTGCTTCGTGACTGTAGGGGGACGACTAAGTTGATCGCCGTGTGTGCGGAAGGCTTGTTCATCCATAGGAGGCATGTACATATCTTGGCTGCAGACGCCAGTGTTGATGTAGGCATCGATGTCATCATCATCATCTACATCATTGCCATCAAGTGGCCCCATGTCCTGGACCTTAGGTGGTGGCGGTTGCGATGCCGCCGCTTGGCGTACCGTGCGTCTAGTAGGCGGTCGTTGCGGTAGCGCTCCCAACAACTCGTTTGTGGCGTCTGGTGGTGACGGCGATCGTCGGTTCCTTCCGGGTGGCGGCGGCGACCGTCGGTTCCTTCAGGGTAGTGGGGGCGGCGACCGCCGTTTCCTTAAGGGTGTCGTCGGCGTTGGCGATCTTGGGCCGGATGATAGGGGAGGTGGCGCCGGTGCTTCTCTTACAACTCGGAAGACCCCCCCGCACGAATCTGGTTCTTCGGCCATTTCATAAGCCATGAGGTGCAATCCCCAAGAGACAAAACCTCGCCTTCTTCTCGTGCCCGGAGGTTGAAAGGGGGGATGGCGTAGCGGTACTCCGGCACTACCATTACCAACTTGACCTTCGCCACGTCTTCCGTCAATGTAGCGCCGTGCATAACGCGGGAAGCCATGACAAAGCCGCTAGCAACTTCCACCAACTTGCCGCCGGGCTCCACCGTTTGCGAAGTATGCATTGTTCATCCCGAGTCGGGGCGCCATGTTGGGCATCGTGAGATGGCGAGTCACGAAAGGCATATATAGTTAAAGAAGATGACGCGAAGGAGTAACTAATGAGTTTACCTCCTTGATGGCGTCGATCTCGGCTACCGTCGATACAAGGGCGGCGGTTGGGGGCGTCGATGCGACCAGGTGGAGCTGCGGCGGCGGTTGGAGCCGCGGCGGCGTCTGGTGGGGCCCCGACGCCGGCGTCGGGTGGAGCGGCACCGTCGGCGACACGTGGAAGCTTGAGTTGCTGCCGCTAAGGCTGGGCACATGTATCGGCCCCACTTGACCTCCCGCATTCCAAGCAGCTAACCCCTCCATCAACCCAGGGGGGATGATCTGCCGGATCTTCTCGTCCAATAACTTGTTCATCATCTCCGTGTTCTCCACAGGCTTTTCGGCCACCAGCTTCTCTAGTGACTCCACCTTCTTCTTCAGCTCCCGAACCTCGGATTTATCCTTAGCCGATGACCTCCTCTCCAACTTTCTCGTCTTGGCATCCGATCCGTAGTACTCGGATAGCTTCATACTTGTGCCAAAGCCGGACACACGGCCAGCCGACGTCGGTGGCTTGTCTGGCTCCCTCTCCTTGTACTTGTTCATCGCCCTCGTTGAAAGGCGTGTCCCACGGTTCCATCGACCCCCGGGACGACGGGCCAGCCTTCGTCAACTCTTCATCCTTTAGACAAAGGAACTTAAGGTTAGCCCATTTGGCTTCATTGCCTAATAAGATGAGCGAAATAATATAGAACTATCCTTACCAGGTACTTCTCGAAACCCTTCACGTCTTCGTGATCCGTAATAAATTCCCCCGTCTTCCGCTCTAAGTAGTAGCGGGACCGGACAAAGTTCCTAGCCTGTTCATCCTGGATTTTGTGCCGGGGGTTTTCTTTCCCCGTACGTACCATCTCGGCATCCTCCTTGTCCCAAGTGGGCTGTTTTCCTCGGTAACCGCCGCTTCCGCAATGGTGGGTCCCTAAGTTCAAATCCCGCATTTTCTTCCCCAGTGCGGTCCATTTTTTAACAGACGTCACTCGTAAGTAAGACTTGAATGCATTAAAGTCTTCTAAGGAGAGCGACGGGTCTTTGCTACTTATCCTCTCCCAGCTTTCACCGGCCTCGATCTTTCCCTTCAGCTCGGTTCTTCCAGCTGCTCAAGGCGGTGCTCATCTTCGTGAGAGCTAAAGAGTCCACCTTCTTATTTAACGGCTCCGGGAACGTGTATCGTTGGTGAAGCTTCCGGAGGAGGGATTGGGCGATAGCCTCGTTCTCCTTGCTTCTGAGGTCCTGAGTTAGGATCGGCACGGTTTCACGGACGATGCACCCTAGTTGCATGCCGTACCCTTTGGCAACCCACGAAGGCTCCAAGGGTAGGCCACTTTCGGAGACTACCGTGAAATGATCGGTGACGTTGGCGAGCACTTGCGGCCTCCGATCCCTCCTTGGCCTCCTCGCCGTCCTCTTCTTCTTACCCTCCCGAGGGTTGCCGCCGCTATCACCTTCCGTGCGGTTGGCCGCGTTCTCTTCACCGGCCGTCTCTTCACCGGTCCGGGCGGCGTCGTCCCGGGTATCGTCATCGTCGCCGGTGTCGGCGGCGGCCCCCGGCCCTCTCCCTCGGAGGCGGTGTCCCGGCCCTCTCCCTCGGAGGCGGCGTCCCGGCCCTCTTCCTCATCGTCGGGCGACTCGGCGGCGGCCTTCCGGGGCTGCTCGTAGCCCTCCCGAAGTCCTTGTTGGCCTCTCTCGCTTCATCGTTCGGCTCCTGGGCTTAGAAGTGTTGCCCGACATGTTTATTTGCACTTCATTAAAAAGAGGCAACAAGTTAGTACAAAAGTCAACTAGAAAATTCGGCATGACTTTTGCTAATTTTTCTACGTAGGAGTGCCCATTTCTCAACCGAAACGGAAGTTAATCAACGCTTCGGGAGAAATGGGCAACTCAATGAAATCCCTGCAAAAATATCCACCATATACACCATATATCCACCATATCCACCATATACACCATATATCCACCATATCCACCATAAACCAGTAAAACCCGGACATATATTGCTGGACATATATAGTTCCTATTTTTTTAACCTGGAGCACTACAACAAATTAACCCGAAGCATCTACAATACATCAAACAAAACCTGGTGCATCAATACAGCTGGCATTATTAACCTAGAGCATCAATACAACAAATATTATTAACCTGGAGCATCTACAACAAATTAACCCGGAGAATCTACAATACATCAAATAAAACCTGGAGCAATCACCTGGAGCACTACAACAAACCTGGAGCATCTTTTTAACCAATCTGTTAGCATATTTAGTGCAGCCAAGGCAGTAGCTAATGACTTAGAAAAATGACTTCAATAGTAGGCAGTAGCATTTCATTCAAAATCAACTAGGCAGTATCATTTCATGATTAGCTTGTTCATTTTTTCATTTGTATTAAAAAACCTAACAAATCCTAGCTAGCAGTAGCAATAAAGAACATCAACATATAAAATTCCAGAGATAATGATTAGCATCATTTAACCTTACATTACATACATTATTTCCTACCATCTGCATTTCATTTTATTAAAAAACCTACTGTATTGTATTGAAAAACCTACTGCATTGTTCATTTTATTGAACCATTAGCTCTACTGCAAGCAATGAATTAAAAAAACAGCAAGCAATGAATTAAAAAAAAATAGCAAGAACTTTATTAGCTCTAGTGCAAGCAATGAATTAAAAAAACAGCAACCAATGAATTAAAAAAATAGCAAGCAATAAATTAAATAGCATTTGATCGCATCATTTGCATTTACATTTAAACCAAGTAGCATCATTTGCATGAACAAGAGAACCTAAATCAATTTCTAGCTTGTACATTTCATCATTTCATCATAGCATCATAGCATCATTTCATCATTTCCATTTAAACCAAGTAGCATCATTAGCTTTCACCAAGAATTGCTAACAAATCCTAGCAGTAGCATTGGAGTCATTATTCTATTTCATGAATGATTGTTCAATGGAGATGTAGTGTCCGGCCTACATGATACACTACTAAGTATTATTGGCCTACATGATGTAGTGTCTCGTCGACGCACATCCTTGCAAACTCTTTAATACGAAAGGATGAAAATAAGAACATATCAAACATCACCCAAGAAATAGCAGTATACTACATACTACACTTTAGCCGGAGAATTGGCAATGGAAGTCCAACAAAACCAATAACATATACATACTACACTACAAAGATGCCACCAAAGTAGATATAGGTCATTTGTTTCTACATCTAGCTATGGAGCCCCCGAATTTCATCACATAGAAAGAATATAATGCCATAACCAAGAAATTAGCTACTGCTAGGATCATGGCAATTCTTTGATGGCTTGGATCATGGCAATGCAAACAACATATTGTACAAGGGGCAGCTTGCGTGGAACGAGAACATGAGACAATACAAAATCTGACCAATGTTGCCCTTCTTCTCCGAAATTCGGGCACAAGACAAGTGGGGAGGGGGACAAGGGAGTGGGGAGGGGAGAGGGACTCTCACCGAACGGCGGCGGTGGCAGGGCGCGGTGGTGATGGCGTTGTCCTCCTCCTCTACGGCGGCGACTCGGGCTGCGCGTCCTCCTCCTCGATCTGCGGGGCGGCTCGGGCTTGGGCGTCCTCCTCCTCGATCTGCGGTGGCGGCTCGGGCTTGGGCGTCCTGCTCGGCGGTGGCGTGGCGGTCCTCCTCCTCCTCCTCCTCTCGCGGCGGCGGCTCGGGCTCGCGCGTCCTCCTCCTCGATCTGCGGTGGCGGCTCGGGCTTGGGCGTCCTGCTCGGCGGTGGCGTGGCGGTCCTCCTCCTCCTCCTCGGTGGCAGCGGCGCTAGCTAGGTGGCGGCGCTTGGCGGCGGTGGTGGTTGCGAGAGCAGTGGGCGAGCTAGGGTTGTCGGGGAAGAAACTGCTGTTGTGAGTGGGGAAGAAAGGGTCGATCGAGTTATTTCACCAAGTGTCTAAATTCTGTGGCGCACCACTCCATATGCGCCACAGAATTAAGCATTCTGTGGCGCATCAACTATGACATGCGCCACAGAATACCTTAATTCAGTGGCGCACCTAAAGGGGCGTGCGCCACAGAATTTAGACACTTAGCAAAACAAAATGGTTTACTGCTGTGTACTGACAGTTACTTAGCACTAGCCCAGATGGTTAAGGTCAATGTTAGCCCATTAGTAGCCGGTTCGAACCCCGGCTGCCACACAATTTTTCTTCCTTTTTTTCATATTTTAGTTACATTTCAATAAATAACACAACATTATTTAGTAATTAGTAGAGTATTATAAATTACTTGTCTCATACAAACATGTACGTTCGTGTTTCTCTCACACACACATGCATGTACTTGTCTAACACACACTCACACACATGTGTAGACCAAAAAAAGATCTTCTTCGTCCCGGCTCCGAGCTCTAGCTAGCGTCTCTTCGCAATCTTCTTGCCCTTTCGGTTGTTGGCGGTTGAATACTTTATACCGGCCACCTTGAGATTTCTTCGCGTGAATGGACAACCTTTAGAGGGTAGGGAGGTCTTCCTTCTTACTTTACTAGTAGTAGGCATGTCGAAGTGCCCGTCGAATTCCTCCTCCATCTTCGGGTCACCGTTCTTGTCCAAGTCTTCCTCGTTGGCGTCTCCTTGCATTCCTATGATGCTCCTCTTGCCCCTCCTCACGACAACACGGCTAGGCCTCGACGGATCGGTGATGAAGAAGCATTGGTCAACTTGGCTACCGAGTACCCATGGCTCATTTTTCGCGGATGCGTTCTTCGATTTTGCATCGGGTATAACCATGGTTGTGAAATATCGGCCTTCTTTTTCGACCTTCTTGGCCCATCTCACACGAAACATTGGCACCGTCTCTCCACAGTAATTGAGCTCCCATATCTCCTCGATCCTTCCAAAAAATCTTTCCTTGACATTAGTCTCGTTATCGGCGTATGACAAGCATAGTTACTCCCGAGTTTTGATTTTCACTATTTCTCGTCCTTTTCCTCGGTGTAGAATCTGTAACCGTTGATGTCGTACCCCTGATAGGTCCTTACGTTATGCGCGGGTCCCTGTGATAAGGTGTATATGAGTTTTTCATCTTCGGTAGAAGGCGTATTTATCTGTGCTTCAACCAGTTGAGTTTGCTTGAACCAACGCGTGAAGCTGGAGTTGTGCTTTTTGGTTACGTCTCCCATCTTCCTCGGTCGGCCCATATCGATGTAATTCTGCTCGACCATGCTTTTGTGCTCTTGCACGAAAGGTTCGGTCAGTTTTAAGTGTTGTAGCGCGACCCGGTGAGCCCTCGTCAAAGTCGTCGCGTCGATTTTCAATGCCGACATGGACCGAGCGGTAGCCCTCGCGGTGACCGACTCCGGCCGAGCCTCCCGAGGTGCGTCCCGGGTGGTAGACCAACATGATCCTCGTCGTCCTCGGTGCTTAGATAATTCCGCGAAGGAGATGCACTCGTAGGTTAGAAACCCCTTGGCCATGCTTGCGTCTCGGACGGGCCCTATTGCGAACGTATCCTTTCATGACACCGTTCGCCTTTCGAAAGGCATCATGTTGTGGAGGAACGTTGGGCCGAGCTGCTTGATGTCTTCAACGACATGGAGAAGGAGATGGACGCATATATCACGGAATGCGGGCGGGAAGTAAATCTCGAGCTCACATAGTATCACCACGATCTCATCCCGTAGCATCTTGAGCTGCCTCACGCCGATCGACTTCCTGGTGATAACGTCAAAAAAGTTGCATAGGCCAAACAGCGTATCACGGACGTGCTCGTCCATTATGCCTCGGATCGCAACGGGAAGTATCTCGCGTCATTAGCACGTGGCAATCGTGAGACTTCATCCCGGTGAACCTCTTCTTCGCTACGTCCGGATATCTGCTTATATTCCCCGAGTAACCGTGAGGAACTTTCACTCCTAGGAGGCACCTGAAAAACTGCTCGAGCTCCTCCGGACTCGTTGTGAAGCAGGCAGCGGGAAGCTGCACCGCGTTCTTCTTAGCCCTTTTACGGAGATGTTGAGTCCCTTCCGTCTGATCATCATCATCATCATCATCATCATCATCGTCAGTATCGGGGGCTTGAAGATCTTTCCTGATGCCAAAATGTTTAAGATCGTATCTTGCTTTCGGTCCATCCTTGGACTTCTCCGAGTTGCAAAGAGTGCCAAGCAGTACTCTCGGTAACGTTCTTCGTAATGTGCATGACATCGAGGCTGTGGGGCGTGTAGAGGACCTTCCGGTACTCCAAGTCGTGGAAAACAGACCTCGCTTTCCATACACCGAGCAGCGGCTCGGCTTCGGTCGCTTCTTTCCCGGCGCCGGGCACTCCTTCCAATTTTTCGGAAGATCATCGATTTCTGCGCCGCTCCTCGGGCGTGGGGGTCCATCGGGCTCATCTTTACCATTGAACAGATCACCGCGTTTTCTCCACGGGTGATCCAAGCGAAGCCACCTTCGAGCACCCGGGTAGACGGTTTTCGAGGACCCGGGATCCCTTGGTAGTTGTAGATGCGGGGTATCGTCCATGCACTTCACACAGCCGTTGAATCCGTGGCCCACCTGGGCAGATACATATGCGTAACCAGGATAGTCCGTGACCGTCGTGATCAACGCGGCTCTCATATCGAAATAAGTTCTAGTGTAGGCGTCCCACGTACGGGGTGGCGTCTTCCACAACGTGTCTAACTCCTCTTTCAGCAGCCCGAGATACAAATGCATGTCGACACCTGGTTGTTTCGGCCCCTGAATGAGAATACTCAGGTGTATGTACCTTTGCTTGGTGCACAGCCACGGGGGTAGGTTGTAAGGCCATACAAACACAGGCCAGGTGCTATGCGTGCTACTCGGTTGCCGAACGGATTGAGTCCATCGGTGCTCATACCCAGCCTCGATGTTCCTTGCGCCGCCCCCGAACCTAGGGAAGGCGATGTCCAATGTTTGCCACTCGTCCAGCGTACGAAGGGTGTGTCGAGCATATAGCCCATCTCCGGATCTTCTTCGGGCTTCGCCTTTCCTCGTGCCATTGCATGAGCTTTGCTTCCTTAGGGTCCACGAAATACCGCTGCGGACGGGGAGTGATAGGAAAGTACCATACCACCTTTCGAGGTACCTTCTTGTTCCCAACCTTGTACCGTCCGTGGCCACACACCGGACATGTGGTTCTGTCCTTGTACTCGCACCTATAAATCACACAATCATTAATGCAGGCGTGGTATTTTTCGTGCGGTAGGTCAAGGGGACACACGACTTTCTTGGCCTCCTCGGTACTACTTGGCAATGTGTTCCCCTCCGGGAGACGATCGTGCCAGAATTTTAAGCTCTTGCTCGAAGCTGGAATCGGTCCACTTGTTCCGCGTCTTCATCTGCAGGTAATCAAGCGTTACATGCAAGCGCGTATCCTGCGGACGACACCCAGGAAAGATCGGAGTCATCCCGTCTTTCTCCATTTGCGACAGCTTGGCTCTCTCTCTAGCTGCAACTCTATCGTTGCTCGTCTCCTGGAGGAGCAGATCTTGAACATGAGAGTCCCGCAAGGCCGAAATTAGCGTGGTCGCGCCGGAATCTTCTTCTTCATCATGATGATGTTCTCCGCCGGCATCTTCTTCTTCATGATGATCTTCTCCGTCGACTTCTTCTTCATGATGATAGTCCCCGTCGGCATGATGATAGTCTTCTTCATGATGATAGTCGTCTCGCTCGACATGGTCTTCATGTGCACCATTTGATGGGGCCGGCCGCGCCTGGTTGTCTTGCATGAAACCGCGCCTCAGCAGGTGCTCCTCCGGTTGTCCGGAATCAGGGTTGATCCAGCGCTCGAGTTTGCATGATCGACACGGACATCTTATCTGGCGCCTATTGTTCCGAATCATGTCCTCCTTCGCGTCTATCTTGTATCTAGAGATTCGAGCGGAACTCATCGAGAGGACCATGCTTGCCTCGCAAATGGTATACATAGAACAGGGAAATTAGAACCGCACCAAATGCACACACATGCATGGGCCGTACCTCTCCTCAAGGTATTACATGGAGTGGAAAAATTCGGCATGACCTCTCCTCAAAGTAGGACATAGGGTAGTGCAAAACTTGCCGAAACGGAAATGAATCAACATTTCGGCAAACATCCATGCACCACACCGGCACACACACAAGCGCTTCACCTGCAACAAGCATCCATACACACGACGGCCACACAAGATCTACAAGCATATGCATGTCTCCTCCAAGCATATGTATGTCTCCTCCAACTACTCACCTTCTAGATTCGATACCGAGACGAGACCGCGATCGATGACTTCGAGAGGAGGAGAGAGTATGGAGAGCCTTCTCCTCAACTCCAATTAAGTATCAACCAAAGTAAGTGTAATAAATACCCAAGCAAGTGAAAAGTGGAGTCAAAATGGTATGAGAGAGAAGGGGGGACGAGCTAGATGGAGGAAGAAGAATGGCTTGTGTAGTGTGGTAGGTGGGAGGTTGCTCACTTTTGTAGATCTGGTTCGCTAATTCCGTGGCGCACCAACCACGATGCGCCACAGAATAGCTTATTTCTGTGGCGCACCGAGCGTAGTGCGCCACAGAATAACTTATTTCTGTGGCGCACACAATACAGTGCGCCACAGAATACCTTATTTTTGTGGCGCGCTGTCGCCGTGCGCCACAGAAGAAGTAATTTCTGTGGCGCACCGAGGTTTGTGCGCCATAGAAATTGTAAAACCAATGATTGGGGGTGACAGGGTGTGGGGCCCACCAAGTTTTTGTGGCGCACGGTTTAGTAGTGCGCCACAAAATTAAGCTATTTCTGTGGCGCACCGAGCTTCGTGCGCCACAAAATAAGTTTCTGTGGCGCACCAAAAACGGTGCGCCACAGAACTAAGCTTCGCCTATAAGGGTTTTCCTACTAGTGGTTTGTTGAGTCTGACCTCTACTTGCACCATATATAGCCTATGCCACTTCATGTCTATGACCGCGGGATTTCAACACTCTGTGACTTGGAGGATGGCATAAGATTGCTGGTGAGATTGTGCTCATAGCTGGATGGGACATGTAAGTGCTTTGACTCGCTTACTATTTTTGCAACTTATCAGCTTTTCATATTTTAATGTTGATTTTTTCATCACCATTTGCTCATAACAATTTTGGCTCTCCGTTGTGCAGGTCGTTCAAATATAAGGATGATATCAAGCCGCCACGAGTCCACTTGACCATGCTTGGATGCGTCATAGGAAGCACTTCTCTGGGTTTGTACCCATGCCTAGTGGTGGCCAATCTACAGTTTATACATGGAGGCAGTACAAGTATGCAGCGGATCCAACTCAGATGTGCCACGTGTCAACCGTTTTGCCGATTGTCTTCCATTGCCGTGAGTATTCTGCCAAATTTTCCTTGACTCCTCTTTTAGCGTGAGGTTTGTTTCTAGTTTGCCGTATGCAAGCATTTCAGGCACCTTGACTATTTAGTGCTCTCATGAAAATTTATTCAGCACACTATAAAATCTGGTTTTCCTATAATAATGATTTAAATAGCTCTAGATGAGTACAGTAGCATCCACTATTTTATTTTCTTTGAACTAATTGATGGCCAAAAGGTACACCTTCAAAAAGACCAAAATACTACATTACACGATTATTTTCCAGCATTTGCTTAAACACACCACTCAATTATATCTTACTAGCTACCATTACAATTATATGCACATTTGCCAGAACACATCCTCTAGGTAAAAATGAAAAGTTTCGTACTTTTGCTTAGTGATGATCCATTTTTAGCAAGGTGATGTGTTCCGGCAAATATCCAATATAAATGTAATGATATCTCGTAAAGACATAATCGGATGTCGTATTTTTGGCGAACACCAAAAAAACATTCCTAGGTATTACAAGTAAATAACCCACTAGACTAAAATAATCCTAACCGGCTACATATCTGGAGGGAAAATCCATACGGGAGGACAAACACCACCCTTCACGTAGTACTCTACCGATGGGATTATCCCCCCACCACCGTAAATGCTATTGTCTTCTTTGTAATACACACGGTTAGGACCATCACTGATGGAGCTCATTGGTAAAACCTTGGCGTCATTGGGGATATGATCATCTCGCCTTAAGCACCGATGGCGGGAGTAGTAGATGTGGTTCCTCTTCACACCACCGCGACAGCCCTCCGGCACATGCATGGCCTTTGAGCACGTCCACCCCAAGAACAAGGCATGGTCTCCTAAGCTCACCATGTTGGCCCAAATCAATCTGTCACGGTCGCCATGGACTAGCTGTAGCACAATGAAACAAAGCTTGGGCAGCCACCAGAAACGTCGCCTCACCGCCATCACGAGCTTGCCTCGGAACTCAATGATGTACCTGGCATAATCGTCGGGATCACCGAGAGAATATGAAGTTGGGCTGTTTCCAATGGCTAGACGGTGGACTGCTGTGAGCACGGGCGCGCCGTGTTCATTCACGCCAATCTCAAACCTGACGAGGCAATCCCTATATCACATGAGGCCATAGAGCTCCCCGTTGCAGAAAGCGATATCCGTGAGCCTGTCCTCCGCATGAAATCCTCGCGTCATCCACCTGCCTTCCGGGAAGCCAACCCTAGAGAGCGCAAGACCATGCTTATCTGTGATGGCGGCGAGGATACAACCACCTGTTGTCGGCGCCTCCGAGAAGATGACCTTCCGCATGACTAGCTGGTTCCCGGTGCTGTGCTGCGCATGGATGATTCTCCTTTGCTCGGAAGAGTATACCACCTCAATACCTGAAAACATGTGCACGATCCCAAGCGGGACGTCGAACGAGACAACCCAGCCGTCCCCATAACTCAGGGTGGGCATAAAAACCGTGAAACTGAAAACCGAACCGAAGCCGAAACCGAACTAACCGAAATCTCGGTTTTTTCCATTAACCGCTATTTGTTCGGTTTCCATTTATACTAACCGAATTAAATTTGGAAGAATTTGGTTTTTAGCCCCACCAACCGAACAAGACCGAATAGACCGAATTGAGTAACCTACCATCAATTTGTGCATAAACCGATCATTCCATTGAAGCCCAAATGCGTTTGATGTTCCAAAAATTGTTCATTCAATGTATGACTTTGGTCTTTGATGTACTAGCTTTTTCTGAATATAGCGTGAAGCCTGCATAATAGAACACGTCGCTCGAAGTCTTAGCTACCCCTTTTAATCGCTCACGAGTTGTGGGTATACTTCATAGGTATACCATCGACATGGTCCGATTCCGGCAAGCCCGGGTGGCCCACAGATGGTGGTGATGGCATATGGCCCACCGGGCAGCCCAGTTGTTGTTGATCAAGATGGAAGATGTCCAACCCAGGAACAAGGAGTCGGATCCCAACCGACCTATGAGGTAGCCGGATCCGAAGAGGTCTACGAAGGTAGCCGGATCCGAACCGCCCTACGAAGGTAGCCGGATCCGAACCACCCTACGAAGGTACCCGGATCCGAACCGCCCTAGGAAGGTAGCCGGATCCGAACCGCTCTACAGAGGTACCCGGATCCGAACCGACCTACAGAGGTACCCGGATCCGAAGAGGTCTATGCCAGGAGTCAGGTCCGTGAAGGCCCATGAAGGAAGCCGGATCCATGACGACAAGTTAGGAATAGGTGGATCCTTGACGTACACGGCAAGACATTTTACCGTAGTTAGGCAACTTGTATTCCGGGTAGGACTCTCCATAGAAACCCTAAATCCGGGCGCCTATATAAGCCGGATCCTGGGAGCCTTTAGGGGAGATCTCGAGCTAGAAGCGAGAGAACCTCAACTCATTGTAACAACGCGAAAGCGCCCAGATAATTCCAAACAAGTAGCAGTAGGCCCTGTCCTCGTGCAGGTGTTCCGAAGCTGGGTAAATCGCGTACCACCGTCCCGTGTGCACTCCGCCCTATGGCCCCTACTTCTTCTCCCCTCATGAGGATCCCTCCTCCGAGGTACCGTCGATTAGGCAACGGCAGTTGGCGCCCACCGTGGGGCCTGCGGCGTCTGGAGGCCGGAACCGGGCGGGTTCCACATCTTCATCTGCGAGACCGTTGATTTCGACGGAAACGCACTGGTAAGTAATGTAGCTACGACCGCCGCCGAGCAGGACGCAGATGCAAAGATCCGATCCGAGTCGCTGGAGCTTTCCACGGAAGAATCCGCCTTAGACCTGGAAATTTCAAATTCTGGTTTTGGCAACCAAAAACATAGGTGCGGATCCGACTACCAGAAACGTAGGCGCGGATCCGGCTACCAAAATTGTGGTAGATGGATCCGCACCTAAATTTTTGGAAGTCGGATCCACACCTAAATTTTGGTAGGTGGATCCGAACCGACAGGACCACTGCGACAATCAATCTTGCACCGGCTTGACGGAACGCCGAAGAAAAACCGCCACGACCGACGTTGACTCCGCTCCAAACAGCTAAGTCCCTATTTATATTTAATATTTTAATATTTTATGATCATGAGATTAATATTGGTTCACTCATATCCTCAGTCTTTTACCGCTATCACTGTTGGTCATATCTTTCCCACGATTTGCCTCGCGCTCGTGAAAAACTTTGTATTGTTTTTGCCGCTTAAGGCTCCAGTACGCTGCAAAAATTCCGCTTTCGGGCGTTAGCTTAAGTTTTCTGGCCTACACGTTTTCTGTTGTTTTATGTGTGTGTTGTGGATATACTTCATAGGTATACCATCGACATGGTCCGATTCCGGCAAGCCCGGGTGGCCCACAGATGGTGGTGATGGCATATGGCCCACCGGGCGGCCCAGTTGTTGTGGATCAAGATGGAAGATGTCCAACCCAGGAACAAGGAGCCGGATCCCAACCGACCTATGAGGTAGCCGGATCCGAACCGCCCTACGAAGGTAGCCGGATCCGAACCGCCCTACAGAGGTACCCGGATCCGAACCGACCTACATAGGTACCCGGATCCGAGGAGGTCTATGCCAGGAGTCAGATCCGTGAAGGCCCATGAAGGAAGCCGGATCCATGACGGCAAGTTAGGCATAGGTGGATCCTTGACGTGCACGGCAATGTAATATTCCGTAGTTAGGCAACTTGTATTCCGGGTAGGACTCTCCATAGAAACCCTAGATCCGGGCGCTTATATAACCCGGATCCTAGGAGCCCTTAGGAGAGATCTCGAGCTAGAAGCGAGACAACCACAACTCATTGTAACAACGCGAAAGCGCCCAGATAATTCCGGACAAGCGAGCGGTAGGCCCCCGTCATCGTGCGGGTGTTCCGAAGCTGGGTAAATCGCGTACCACCGTCCCGTGTGCACTCCGCCCTATGGCCCCTACTTCTTCTCCCCCTCGTGAGGATCCCTCCTCCGAGGTACCGTCGAATAGGCAACGACAGTTGGCGCCCACCGTGGGGCCTGCGGTGTCTGGAGGCTGGAACCGGGCGGGTTCCACATCTTCATCTGCGAGACCGTTGATTTCGACGGAAACGCACTGGTAAGTAATGTAGCTACGACCGCCGCTGAACAGGACGCAGCTGCAAAGATCCGATCCGAGTCGCTGGAGCTTTCCACGGAAGAATCCGCCTTAGACCTGGAAATTTCAAATTCTGGTTTTGGTAGCCGGATCCGCGCCTACGTTTCTGGTAGTCGGATCCGCACCTATGTTTTTGGTTGCCGGATCCGCGCCTACGTTTTTGGTAGTCGGATCCGCACCTATATTTTTGGTTGCCGGATCCGCGCCTACGTTTTTGGTAGTCGGATCCGCACCTATGTTTTGGTAGTCGGATCCATACCTATGTTTGGTAGTCGGATCCGCACCTATATTTTTTGGTAGCCGGATCCATACCTATTTTTGGTAAATCCGCACCTATGTTTTGGTAGTCGGATCCATACCTATTTTTGGTAGTTGGATCCGCACCTATATTTTTGAAGCCGGATCCGTACCAAAATTTCGGTAGGTGGATCCGCACCTAAATTTTTGGAAGTCGGATCCACACATAAATTTTGGTAGGTGGATCCGCACCTACAGGACCACTGCGACAATCAATCTCGCACCGGCTCGACGGAACGCCGAAGAAAACCGCCACGACCGACGTTGACTCCGCTCCAAACAGCTAAGTCCCTATTTATATTTATTATTTTAAAATTTTATGATCATGAGATTAAGATTGGTTCACTCATATCCTGAGTCTTTTACCGCTTTCACTGTTGGTCATATCTTTCCCACGATTTGCCTCGCGCTCGTGAAAAACTTTGTACTGTTTTTGCCGCTTAAGGCTCCAGTACGCTGCAAAAATTCCGCTTTCGGGCGTTAGCTTGAGTTTTCTGGCCTACACGTTTTCTGTTGTTTATATGTGGATTCCTTAGTAGTGACATTTCGGTACTTAAAGCCGGCCTCTGTTTCTGAGGTTCTTGATTGTTTCGCTATTAAGCGCTATCGCCTCAGCAGATGTTCTGTGTTTAAAGTTCGCCGTCTCGCGAAAAGTCAAGCATATAAACCAGAAGAACGGATAAACCAGCACTTGCTTAAAACATATAAATTACATTAACTGTTCAAGATAGACGAGTTTTTTCCGCCTTGACAGTTTTATGTTGTTCAACTGCTGCATAGTTTCAGCTTCAAAACATTTGTTCAAAGGCCGTTTTTGTTCCACCTTACATTTGTTCGTTGAACATGATCAAAGAAACAATTTAATACAAATATGTTTTTATGTTTATGTATCAGGTACATGACACTTGGACGTACAACAGTCCTCGATTTAAGGTGTTTTCAAGCAGATCTAGCACCGCGCGAAGCCCCAGGGGAAGCTAGCCGGATCCAATGAGAGAAGGTTAGGCGGATCCATGGCGTGCATAGCTGGAAAAGCAACTTGAGTCTTGATTCCGCTATGCTTAGCCGGAACCAACCCTCGGGGGGCTGCGGTTTGATCTTAGGTGAAAAGTGTGTTTCCTTTCGGGTATCAGTGCTGGAAATTTCCGCCTAGATACTTGGGTTTTACACTATACCTAAGTCAGATAAAGCTACTCTAAGAGCTCCAAGCCGGATTTTCAAGTAAATTCACCTTAGTGCTCGGGGGCTACATCGATGAAGTTCTCTTTGGAGCAAAAAGCCGAAAAATTTCCACCTTGACGCTTGGGGGCTAAGTTTCTGAGCATCGAGTCTCCTTGGAGCAAGCCGACTCAACGCTCGGGGGCTACATACATATGGTTATGTCAAGAAAAATTTCAAAGATGGCGAAAATCTGGCTAACTAGTCGGATCCGCACCTAATTTTTTGGTAGCCGGATCCGCACCTAATTTTTGGTAGCCGGATCCGCACCTCAATTTTTGGTAGCCGGATCCGCACCTAATTTTTTGTTAGTCGGATCCGCACCTAAATTTTTGGGTAGTCGGATCCACCCCTATATTTTGGCTAGTCAGATCCGAACCTACATTTGGCTAGTCGAATCCATACCGAAGATTACGTTGGATGGTGTCTCCGAAGAATCTGACCATTGGATCATGAAGTTTCCGACCAATACTTGGTTGGAGATATGAAGTTTGGAGTCCTTCATGATTCTCTATTATTTGTTCCAGCCAAAGGATGAAGATACATGCGCAAGCTGAGCTGGATGGAGAACGGTGAATCTTGGAGAACTCCGGGGGCTACTGTTGTGGATATACTTCATAGGTATACCATCGACATGGTCCGATTCCGGCAAGCCCGGGTGGCCCACAGATGGTGGTGATGGCATATGGCCCACCGGGCGGCCCAGTTGTTGTGGATCAAGATGGAAGATGTCCAACCCAGGTACAAGGAGCCGGATCCCAACCGACCTATGAGGTAGCCGGATCCGAACCGCCCTACGAAGGTAGCCGGATCCGAACCGCCCTACGAAGGTAGCCGGATCCGAACCGCCCTACAGAGGTACCCGGATCCGAACCGACCTACATAGGTACCCGGATCCGAGGAGGTCTATGCCAGGAGTCAGATCCGTGAAGGCCCATGAAGGAAGCCGGATCCATGACGGCAAGTTAGGCATAGGTGGATCCTTGACGTGCACGGCAATGTAATATTCCGTAGTTAGGCAACTTGTATTCCGGGTAGGACTCTCCATAGAAACCCTAGATCCGGGCGCTTATATAACCCGGATCCTAGGAGCCCTTAGGAGAGATCTCGAGCTAGAAGCGAGACAACCACAACTCATTGTAACAACGCGAAAGCGCCCAGATAATTCCAGACAAGCAGCAGTAGGCCCTGTCATCGTGCAGGTGTTCCGAAGCTGGGTAAATCGCGTACCACCGTCCCGTGTGCACTCCGCCCTATGGCCCCTACTTCTTCTCCCCCTCGTGAGGATCCCTCCTCCGAGGTACCGTCGAATAGGCAACGACAGTGTGGATTCCTTAGTAGTGACATCTCGGTACTTAAAGCCGGCCTCTGTTTCTGAGGTTCTTGATTGTTTCGCTATTAAGCGCTATCGCCTCAGCAGATGTTCTGTGTTTAAAGTTTACCGTCTCGCGAAAAGTCAAGCATATAAACCGGAAGAACGGATAAACCAGCACTTGCTTAAAACATATAAATTACATTAACTGTTCAAGATAGTCGAGTTTTTTCCGCCTTGACGGCTTTATGTTGTTCAACTGCTGCATAGTTTCAGTTTTAAAATATTTGTTCAAAGGCCGTTTTTGTTCCGCCTTACATTTGTTCGTTGAACATGATCAAAGAAACAATTTAATACAAATATGACACTTGGACGTACAACAGTCCTCGATTTAAGGTGTTTTCAAGCAGATCTAGCACCGCGCGAAGCCCCAGGGGAAGCTAGCCGGATCCAATGAGAGAAGGTTAGGCGGATCCATGGCATGCACAGCTGGAAAAGCAACTTGAGTCTTGATTCCTCTATGCTTAGCCGGAACCAACCCTCGGGGGCTGCGGTTTGATCTTAGGTGAAAAGTGTGTTTCCTTTCGGGTATCAGTGCTGGAAATTTCGGCCTAGATACTTGGGATTTACACTATACCTAAGTCAGATAAAGCTACTCTAAGAGCTCCAAGCCGGATTTTCAAGTAAATTCACCTTGGTGCTCGGGGGCTACATCGATGAAGTTCTCTTTGGAGCAAAAAGCCGAAAAATTTCCACCTTGACGCTTGGGGGCTAAGTTTCTGAGCATCGAGTCTCCTTGGAGCAAGCCGACTCAACGCTCGGGGGCTACATACATATGGTTATGTCAAGAAAAATTTCAAAGATGGCGAAAATCTGGCTAACTAGTCGGATCCGCACCTAATTTTTTGGTAGCCGGATCCGCACCTAATTTTTGGTAGCCGGATCTGCACCTAATTTTTGGTAGCCGGATCCGCACCTATATATTTGGTAGCCGGATCCGCAACTACTTTTTGGTAGCCGGATCCGCACCTTAATTTTTGGTAGTCGGATCCGCACCTCAATTTTTGGTAGCCGGATCCGCACCTAATTTTTCTGTTAGTCGGATCCGCACCTATATTTTGGGTAGTCGGATCCACACCTATATTTTGGCTAGTCAGATCCGAACCTATATTTGGCTAGTTGGATCCATACCGAAGATTACGTTGGATAGTGTCTTCGAAGAATCTGACCAGTGGATCATGAAGTTTCCGACCAATATTTGGTTGGAGATATGAAGTTTGGAGTCCTTCAAGATACTCTATTATTCGTTCCAGCCAAAGGATGAAGATACATGCACAAGCTGAGCTGGATGGAAGAACGATGAATCTTGGAGAACTCCGGGGGCTACTGTTGTGGGTATACTTCATAGGTATACCATCGACATGGTCCGATTCCGGCAAGCCCGGGTGGCCCACAGATGGTGGTGATGGCATATGGCCCACCGGGCAGCCCAGTTGTTGTTGATCAAGATGGAAGATGTCCAACCCGAGAACAAGGAGTCGGATCCCAACCGACCTATGAGGTAGCCGGATCCGAAGAGGTCTACGAAGGTAGCCGGATCCGAACCGCCCTACGAAGGTAGCCGGATCCGAACCGCCCTACGAAGGTACCGGATCCGAACCGCCCTAGGAAGGTAGCCGGATCCGAACCGCTCTACGAGAGGTACCCGGATCCGAACCGACCTACGAGAGGTACCCGGATCCGAAGAGGTCTATGCCGGGAGTCAGGTCCGTGAAGGCCCATGAAGGAAGCCGGATCCATGACGACAAGTTAGGAATAGGTGGATCCTTGACGTACACGGCAAGACATTGTACCGTAGTTAGGCAACTTGTATTCCGGGTAGGACTCTCCATAGAAACCCTAAATCCGGGCGCCTATATAAGCCGGATCCTCGGGAGCCTTTAGGGAGATCTCGAGCTAGAAGCGAGAGAACCTCAACTCATTGTAACAACGCGAAAGCGCCCAGATAATTCCAAACAAGCAGCAGTAGGCCCTGTCCTCGTGCAGGTGTTCCGAAGCTGGGTAAATCGCGTACCACCGTCCCGTGTGCACTCCGCCCTATGGCCCCTACTTCTTCTCCCCCTCATGAGGATCCCTCCTCCGAGGTACCGTCGATTAGGCAACGACACCGAACTAACCGAAATCTCGGTTTTTTCCATTAACCGCTATTTGCTCGGTTTCCATTTATACTAACCGAATTAAATTTGGAAGAATTCGGTTTTTAGCCCCACCAACCGAACAAGACCGAATAGACCGAATTGAGTAACCTACCATCAATTTGTGCATAAACCGATCATTCCATAGAAGCCCAAATGCGTTTGATGTTCCAAAAATTGTTCATTCAATGTATGACTTTGGTCTTTGATGTACTAGCTTTTTCTGAATATAGCGTGAAGCCTGCATAATAGAACACGTCGCTCAAAGTCTTAGCTACCCCTTTTAATCGCTCACGAGTGATGCACCTGTACCACGAGTGTCGCAGCCTACCAAATAGCATTCCTCCACGATTGGTGCTCATTTGTCGATCTCTTGCGCAGTTGATGCTTTTTGTGTTGATATGTCAATCACTATTTGCTTTCTTCGGTGATGCCTACTATTTGTTCAAGTGAGTAGGTTCATTCGGTTTTAACCGAAAACCGAACCGAATTTATTGGTTAACCGAATCTCCGGTTTCCTAAATTTTCATGCCAATTTCGGTTACCATTTTTGGAAACCGAATTTTTTCAAAAACCGCAAAAAACGAACCGAAATTTCGGTTAAAACCGAATGCCCACCCTGACCCATAACCACCGATGAAGCGCCCGTCTGCAGCCTCGCTAGGGATCGGGATAGGTGGCAGGATCATGCCGTCTTTGGGGCTGTACACTCGTTTGGTCTTGTCGCCACCGCGCGGATCAAGCATCAGCCATGGGAGGACAGGCCGTCGTGGGCACGTCAAGGCTAAGGCGCGCCAGGAAGTGCACACGCGGCGGCGAAGCTGACGCGGTCGGCCGGCCGGGGAGGAGAGACTGGCGTAAACTTTTTTTTTTAGAAACATAGGCTCTCCGCCCCATTGCATTTCTCAGGTGAAAAACGAAATGTATCAAATCCAGAACACACAGCCACTTCAACTCAGCTACCTCACTGGCTAGAACCAACAACCACTAACGCACCACACACAGCACCAAAACGAGACAAGAAACAGGAGACCATCTACAGTTTTGACAGTACCAGACACAGCACTACAACTCCTTCAGGTTACACTTCCCGTTTCTTTCTGACTTTTTTTATCAGCTCAACACCCGACGGCATTGTACTTCCGGAGTCCGCGGTCCTGGAACCACCCTCCGTTTCTTCAGTTTTGCAGCGCCGGGGCTGCCATTGCTCTCTGTTCCAACCTCCGAATACACAGAGTCAGCTTCTCCGCATGCCTTGCTGGACATAGAGGCGTCCATCTTTTCAGCATTTTCACCAAACGAATCCACAACACCTGCAAACCAGACCAAGTGCATCGACCAAAATGAATGTCATTTCTAAACTTCCACATTTTCCAAAGTAAAGCAGCATTAACCAAATTGACCATAGCATTCCTTTTGTTACTAATCCACAATCTGGCCAGACTCTCAAAGTCCACTACCATGCATGACACTGTCCAAAATGCTAGCTATATCCTGCCACAATAACCTCACAATGTCACAGGAGAAGAACAAGTGTTGAATACTTTCATTTTCAAAGAATAGCAAGCAAGTTTTGTCTGAAACTTCCTGACGCTTACACAGGTTATCTCTAGTAAGCAACTTGTTGTGGGATAAGACTGGCGTAAACCGTGCTGAGAAGATCGCTGGGGAGACTAGACTATTGTTCCTCTGCATGCAGTCTGGATGCTGCCATCGCCGGTAGCCATGTTCGTCAGCGTCTAGCTAGCTATAGACTTTGTGTGTCTCCAACACTAAATTTGGGATTGATCGAGCGATGGCGATGGAGGTAATGATGAGAGAAATATATACGTGATCCCTAAACGCCTAAACGTACGTACACCAGCATGTCTCTTAGCTTAGGAATCGTGAGTTCTGATCCATGACCTCGAAACTAGCAAGTCTGTCCTTGTTTCCATGTCCTCGAAACTAGCAAGTCTGTCATTGTAACGTAAGTGGTAAGAGCATCTCCAATGGAGAGCGACGTAAACGGACGCTGAGCGACTATTTGCGTCCGTCATGACCGAAAATATGTCTGGACCCTGCTCCAGCGGGGCAACGCAAAGTGACCGGGCCGTCCACGGCGACGCAAACCTAGCCCAAATATGCACCAGATTTGCGACTCCGCGGTCGCGCCGAGCATCCTCCTTTTCTTACACGGTCCCGCAAGTCAGGGACAACGAAATCGAGCGCTTCGATTTGCTACTTTTTCCCCTTCTTTGCTGCCCTAGTGCGACGCCACCACCCCAACCCCACCCACCGCCGTCCCGCCGCAGCGGTGCAGTACTCTCCGTCGGCTCGGTTCTCGCCACATGGGAGAGAAGGATCGTACTCGGGATTGGCTCCGGCGCGTACCTGTCGCCTGTTTTGGGGCCAAACGTTGCCGGCTGCGCCGCCCGGCCGCGCCGCCCACGACCTGTTCGGTCAGTTGCGTCGGCGGGTGTCTTACTCCTGTTTTTCGGAGCTATTGTGCGTGGCCATTGATCCACAGTTCGTACCCACGCAGATGGACATGTGGCAGATGCTGGATAAGTTCCGCGTGGAGGTCGTTGACTCCTCTTCCGACCAGGAGTCTGATCAGTCCACGGAGACATTAGCAACTACTGCGACCTCCATGATCCACGAGTTCAATTCAAACCAGGGGCCGGTGCACCGGGGCTCTGTCAAGGGCCGCTCAAAAAACCTACCGCGCAATAGAGCGAAAGGGCACCTCTGGCTCCATAGGGACTACTTCCACCTCACCGATCCGGTGTACAAGGAAAAAATGTTCCAGCGCCGGTACATGATGTTGGAGCTGTTCATGGTCATTCTACGGGACGTCAGACACTACAACCCCCACTTCCAATGCAGGCCCGATGCAACATGTGCACTAGGCTTCATCTCCTACCAAAAATGATCCGTGGCTATTCGTATGCTATCATATTCTAAGGTGAGCTGGTTGCACCACTTCCTTGAACTTTATCATGGGAGGACTATCTGCATATGAATGTAGAAGTCACTGACGAGACCGTGTGCAAACAGCTGCAGACGGATCTGATTGAGCATCAGTGGGTTGGCTGGCCATGAAGACCATGCCTAGAGTAATATCATCTTATTTTCGTGTAGACTTTTAAAATTTTGGATGTAATAACTATGACTTCGTTGAAACTCTTTATATTGTTGTTTCAAACATCATAATTCATACCGACGCGGAATGCGTCGGGCCGCTGGAGGCACCCAAGGTGCAAACGGACGCGCGGACAAAAAACGGTCTTTTTCGCGTCCGTCACGCGACGCAAACGTACGTACGCGGACAATTTAGGCGTCCGATTTGCGTCACCTCGTTGAAGATGTCCTAAGAATAGGCTTAGGTGGTGGTCTAGTTTCCGTGTGCATGTACACCGCCATCAGTTTATGGTTCATAAATAGTGACATTGTGGGACAGACATAAAAAAGAAAAAGGAGTGGCACAACGCGTGCACAGCTTATATATTATATACTAGGAAGCTTAGGGGCTGCGCACTACAGGGAAGGTACATCGGTCCGATGACGAAATCATGTGTCGATGGCTTTTTGTCGGAGCCATCGGCACAAGACCTGGTTTTGGTAGGCCACCAACATGGCTCTCGACAGAGGTTACATGTCGGCATAGCGGCACAGGTTTAGCCGTTGACACAGAGATGGACGTGTGGCCCCGAGGAACTCCGCTGTGACAGCGAAGCAACAACGTCAGCCTATGTCGATGGCAAAGCCGTTGGCAAAGTGTTTTTTTCTTCTCTTCAGCCCTATGCAGCTGGCACCTTTTTTTTCCAGCACTATGCCGACGGCATAGCCACCGGCATAGTTTTTTTTTCCGTTTTTGCTCCACGCACCACTCCTGGAATCACCTTTTTAGTTTTCAAAAAAATATAAGAAAATGTTAGAACTTTCAAAAAATAAAATTCTTTGAGATAACCATGTATTATGCATGTGTTCTAGTTGTTAGAACGAGAGAGCGAAGACACCCCACTCATACTTATTCTTACTAACTTCATGACGGGGGGAAGCAGACACATGGTATCATGACGACCAAACTTCATGAAGATGTGTATTTTTCATCATTGCCGGTGACACTCATCCTTTTTCCCATTTCATACTTAAGGTCGCCATTTTCCCCTTTCTCGTTATCATGATTGGAACATATGTTGTCCCGTGACGAAGGCGAGCGGCCGTATCGGCTGTCAGCAGAGGGGAAGGCGACAAACTGCGATGAGGTTTCAGTACTGGCTTTGCTTCATCGGCTTGCACACGCAGATCGCTCTCCTCGGGAGCACCTCCAGTCCTCTAGGATGGTCCTGAAACAAGGCAGGTGACGGATATTTTAGAACATCTGTGTGTGGTCAGTATAGAGCTCGTATCGGTGTAGACAAACGATCGCTCTGGCCAATCGTGCCCAACACGGAGATGGTAGCTACACGAAGCTGGAAGCTCCCCTCGGTGCATCGATGTTTATTGACGCACCAAACGGATGAAACAACGGATATACATTTTTCCTTTGTTGTTGTTGTTGTTGTTGTTGTTGTTGTTGTTGTTGTTGTTGTTGTTGTTGTTGTTGTTGTTGTTGTTGTTGTTGTTGTTGTTGTTGTTGTTGTTGTTGTTGTTATTAGGTAAGAACTATTATTACTATTAGGTATAGATGTAGATTATTATTATTATATATAGGCATTAGGTATCGGAATTAGGCATAGATTATTATTGAGTAGTTCATCCTAAAGCACCCCGGAGTCCAAACAACTCACGCATACCCATTGGAACTAACCATCTATCTAAATATCGGGGGGAAGTAGCCACATGATATCATGACGTCCACACTTCATGAAGTATCCTACGGACGTGATTTTCTCGTCATAGTCGGTGATGCTCGTCCATTTTTCCCTTTCATACTTAAGGTCGCCATTTTCATATGATATTGTCAACTTGACCGCATCACCGTGAACTTCGGCGTTTAAACTTCGAGAGCTATTGTTGGAGTAGTAGATGCGGTTTCTCTCCACATCACCGCACATGTCCATTGGCACGTGAACCGCTTTGGAAAATGTCTGCCCCAAAAACAAGGCATGGTCGCCTAAGCTCGTTACCTCCTCCCATCTATTGTTGCACCATGTTGTTGTCTCACTTGTCTCGTTATTATCAACAAGCTGGTACACCTTGAAGAAAGGCTCGGTTCCGAGGCACCACCAGGTCATCATCGCTATTGCAAGCTTGCCGTGCAAATCCACAAGGTAAACGGAATACTCCTTGCAAGAGTTCCTCGATTGGTCACGGCTAACCATCTGCAAGGCTACTCGGGTGTCGGCCGTGACCATTGGAGCTCCGCCCTTGTGCAAGGTGATGTCAAACTTGACAAGTTTGTGGCCGCGCGTGACTCCGTAGAGCTCACCGTTGCAGAAGGCGATATCCATGAACGACTCAACTTGGCAACCGTGTATCGACCACCCACCCTCCGGGCAACCAACCCTGCACAGCGCGATGCCGCAGTTCTCGGTCATGGCAGCCATGATGCAGCCGTCCGAGGTGGGCGACTCGGAGAACACGACCTTGGAGACGACAATCGGGCAACGGGTGTCGCCGCGGCCATGGTCGCGGCGAGGGCAGGCGATCTTGCTCAGCTTCCCGGGAAGCGCCAGCTCGGCTCCCGAGAAGAGGTTGACGATCCTGATCGGCGGCGGGTGGCACGAGACGACCCAGCAGCCGTCGTAGCCGCCCACAAGGCGCCTCCCGACGAGCCCTGGTCGGGGACAGATGCGCATGACGGCGCCGTCCTCCAGGGATCGCGCGAGCCTCGTCCTGTCGCCGCCGGCTTCCCGCGGCGAGAGGAGCAGCCATGGCAGGACGGGCGCCCGTGGCTCTGAGGCGACCGCCGCGCGCCACGACCGGCAGACCGCGGCGAAGCGCGCGCGGCTGCTCGGATACTCGTCCAGCAACCGGTAGATGGTGACGAGGATGTCGTCAGCCAGCATGGAGAAGGACCTGCGCTGGCGCTGCCGCGCCGTGGTGGCCTGCCCTGATCCTCCCGTGCGCCGCAATAGTTTGGTCCTCCGTTCGTCGCCGGCAGCTGCCATCCGTATCGGCATCTCGTGAGTCTATCGATTACGAGGTGGGAGCTAGAAGCGCGCGGGAGGATATATTTGTACTAGGTTTGTTGACGTCTAAATCGAGCTCGAGCCGGATTCACATCTGATCGATTACTGCCAGGTTACGGCAATCGTAGTTTGCAGCCTGATTAGAATTCGAGCGCAGCTAGAGCACCTGAACCTGAAGCCCAGCCCAGTAACATGTAGGATGACATATATAGCCTTGTCTGTCCTCACGATCGCATCGCATCCTACCTAGAGGACTACCTCACGCCCTCGCGCCGCCGCCTACGATGGCCGGAGGCCAAGACCGCCTGTCCGAGCTCCCCAACGACATCCTCCGCCGCGTCCTCCACTTCGCCCCGCTCAAGGAGGCCGCCTCCACCACCGCGCTCTCGCGCCGATGGCGCGCGCCGCTCTGGCTCTCCTCAGGCGCCGTAAACCTCGAGACGGGCGTCGACAACAACCGTCGCCGCCGCCATGACGACGACAAGGCCCGATTCTTCTCCACACGCGACGCCTTCGTCTCCGCGGCCGCGGGGGCGCTCGACGCCGCTGCCGTCCCCGTCACGAGGCTCACCCTGCGCCTCGACTCCGACCTCAAGGCCGCCTCGCGCTACACAGGCTTGGTCGGCATCGTGCTTTCCCACCGGGCGGCGCGCCGCGTCGAGGAGCTCCGGCTCGTCGCCAGACAGTACTGGTGCGAATGCCACGACTTCGGCAACACGCGATCCGAGAGACTCTACACTGTCACCCTCCACTCCCTGCCATTGATCAAGACACTGCGGGTCCTCGACCTCGCCAACTGCGAGGGGCTGCTCTACCGGAGGGAGGCCGCCGCCCCGCGGCTGTCCTCCATACGGCTGAGCCACTGCGACCAGGACCTATGCGCTCTCCAACGCGTCATCGTCGCCGCGCCGGTGCTGCTAATTGTCCGCCTCGAGTCCGTCAACATAGATGCAACAGATCAGGACGAAGCCACAACCCGCCGGCAGCTTCGATGCCCCGCGGCCACCATGCTTGTGCTCAACAGCTGCACGTGGATGGTACACAAACACAAACCAGGCCACTACTATAAACAGACCGTCGATGTCGATGACCTGGACATTGTCGCGCCAAGGCTGCGAAGCTTCACGTACAAGGGCCCCCTCCGCTCGCTCTCATTTAGTCCACTGCCGCCGGACCTGGAACGAGTGGATCTCGATCTTTCCGGCCATGGCAACTACGAGAACAACAAGGATACAGACCATGACATAGTAACCTTATTCTGGCGATTCGCTCGCAGCTTCACCAGCGCCAAGGAGATGCGGTTGAAGGTGAACCACCTAGATGATATCGCCGTCCTCAGCGAGGCAAGGCGGGTCGAGCTCCTGCCAACGTTTCGCCGCCTCCGGCGTCTCGAGGTTCAAGGAGTGGACTTCACCAAAGGCAAGACTCCAGCTGCAGTGACGATTTTGATCCTGCTCCGCTGCTGTCCCGTGCTCTCTGCCCTCCGGATCAACCTCACTCCAGAGCGCCACCACGACCACGCCTCCAATAAAAATGTGGAACCGGACACAAGAATTCCTCAAAAGGAAATCCAGATCTCTGCCTTGGCTCCATACCACTTGTTCAAATGCTTGCAGAACTCCGTCAGGAGAGTGGCCTTGCGATTCCAGCTAGATAAGTCCAATTGTCTTGGTGTTAAGCTCATCAAATTCTTTGCCGAGAATGCCATGGCTCTTGAAGAAATGTATGTTGATGCTGGAGAAGAAAAGTTCTGCGAGCAGATGAATCCCAAGATCCAGAAGTGGAACTCAAAAAGGAGAAACTTAGGGGCGACAACTTTTGTGGTCCTACCTCTTAAGAGGTGACTCTACAAAGAAAGTGAGGTTTAATAAGTAGTATACTCCTTTTTTTTTTATAAAATGTTTTTCTTAAGATATTATAATTTTATAGTAGGGAAATCTTGGGCTGGAATACACCGGTACATCTTGGCTACATAGGTACTGCCGTGCTTTCCAATGATTATCTTGGCTACATATATAGGTGGTGCCGTGCTTTCCAATGATTAAATTCTAGGAGATCTCTAATCTCTAACTGAAACCCAAACTTGTTTTCTAGTCTGGTTCATTACAATGCTTTGTCTTGCTTTGAAATCCGTTGCAAGTTAAACTGCAGTAAAACTACTACAATTAATAGAAATGCAGTCAAATTAACATAAAATGTGTGCCCATATATCTTCGGTATATATCCCATCAAAATATTTTACCTCTCGTCCATAGATTCATTACAATTACTCGATCATAGTATATAAAATAACAAGTGATTTGAAGATCCAAGAATTCTTATCTTGGAACCACATTATTTGGGGCATGAAGTTCCCAAGTGCACTTTCAAATTCTTTTTCCTGCACCAATTAGAATCTGTCACACTACATATAGAGTGGATTTTGTGCACCCACGCATGGGTGTGGGTGTTTCCGTCACCGTCTATTGTGCTTTCAGATTCGGTTAAAAAGAGGAGAAAGAAAGAAATCTTTCCATCTACCATGGTAGGCATGAATCGAGAAATAAATGTACGGTGACAGAAACACCCTCACCCACTCTCAGTACATATTAGCCTTTTTAATTAAATGCCACTAAACTTAGAGCACATATGTAATTAGCAGAATCCTTCCATATATTTGAAGGAGTCATGTTATTGTTATATGTTTAGATGAGTAAACGGTATCAGGTCATGCGTGACGTGTTGCTTCTAGAGTTGAAACTACGTTTTCTTTCTCAGGAGAAGGTCTTCTCTAGCGTTTACATGCATATATTTCCTTCCTGAATTTTCAGCTGAAGACGCTTCAGCGTTGTCGAGGTACTCGATCTACGCGTGCTTTGACGGAAGTGCGTGTGTGTGTTTATGGTGTTTCGGTTCTGGCATTGGCCGTACCTTCTTCAGCTGAAGTTTGTAAGCTAGAAATCGCGGCGAAATCAGCACTGTATGTTCTTGGTCCCACCATAAATGCTCCTTTTTCTGAAATAATGCAATACTACCTACTTGGTTTTGATAAGAAAAATGAGAAGATTATACTTCCATAAGTTTAGACCTCCCCTGTTCTCTGTATATCACGATTTTAGATTTGTTGCTATACCAATTTTGGTAATTTCAAATTTTGTGAACTGTGCACACATCCGTGAAAATGGAACCTAACTAATGAATGGAACTGAACGTGCCAATCATCCTGAAACTAATGGATGAACGAAACGTCTTAATCAGTCGAGTGAGTGCTATATTTGCTGTTTCATCAGCACACATCCGTGACATTGGTCAAAATGAATATATTTTTTTTAGAAGAAAAGGGTAAAGCCACAGTTCTATTTCTGAAACTAGATCCTTACAAGATTTTACAGCAAGTTATTAGTTTTTTAGGACAATGCCAAACACCACATGCAGCTCAAGGCTTTCTTACAGTGAAGTGAAAACACAAGCAGAGACTAAAACCCACAGCAGCTCAAACATAAAACTGGCAACAGAGATGATCAACCCATAGGCAAGACTCTAAACCCTTCCCCATCGCCCACCAGCATCAACACATTAGCCTTTAATGTCATTGCCACTGTCCCAATGATCTTCAAGGATTCTCAAGCTTCCGTGCTTCACATTCCCAATGTACACCTCCAGCTCACTTTTTGCCCTCTTCTCTGGGGTTAGCCAGGCTCCGGTCAAAACAGCAGAGGCGGAGCACGAGCCAAGGTGTAACCTGCTCACATACCTCATCAGCTTGCCTTTTTCTTCTCCTTTGATCACGATGATCCATTGAGCAAGGGTATAAGCCACTCTCCTCCTCCACGGTACCTGCATTCCCACCCAAGGTATTTGATTGAACACCATATCATTTCTTGTTAGCCAAATAATTCTCAAAATGGTAGCATTATTGATCATATTTAACTCTAGATTCTTTTTCTTATTGTTCCAGAGCTGAGAGGTTTCAACTAAAGTTGAAGAAGGGACGTTAATGCCCAAAACCCTCTTAACTCCTGGCCACATATTAAAAGCAACAGCACAACCAAAAAAGAATTGATAACAAGACTCTTCTTCATTTCAAAATACAAAGGTTAACTCCTGATTGCCTCTTGATCATGTTATCACTAGTGATTTTTTTCTTTTCGAGAATACGTCCTAGAAGACGTATCAATCACATAGAAGAAGAGGCCGACGGCCGATACAACTCCACACACACCCAAGACGATACATAGCCCAGCAGCTTACAACACCCCGCTACAAACGACCCGATGAGAACGACCTGCCCCCAACATCCTACCAAAAGAGGTGAGGAGATGGAGCACGGAGCCACCGAACCGCGTCACGAACCAAGCGAGACACCACCATTGCACGATCGCGACTCCAAGGCAGCCCGGACCAACGTACCTCCCCTCATGAGCCTAGAAGAGTCGGCGAGGAGAAGGCAGGATCCTTCGGAATTGAAGAAGCAGCTGACTAGGTTGCATCCACCACGTCGTACATAGTGACAAGGTATTGACTTGTCAATGCCTATGGATTGTAGGCTAGGGTTTAGTTAGAAGTAGAGGGTAAGTAGATCTCGAAGGTTTCAGCCGAAAAGTACTCGACGACTATGAAAACTAGGGTTTGCAGACAATGATTCGATTGATTCTTCGTCCCTCGACTCCCCCTTTATATAGGAGGTGAAGCCGAGGGATTCGTGCTATACAAGTTTACAGAGTCCGGGACGGTTTCTAACTCATCCCGCCGGATTACAAACAACACTTCCTATTACAACTCTATCTTTCCTTAGTAAATCTTGGGCTCCCGAATCTTCTTATTCTTCGGGTATTGGGCTTCCGAGTAAACCCCGGGTACCATCTTCGGCAGGCCCATTTGGGATGCCTATGTCAGTAGCCCCCGAGATTTTGCTTGAATCGTAGAGTCAGGGAAAATCTCCATTGTTTATTTTTACTCGAAAGCTTTAACCTTTTATATTTCTTCACATAAAACTCTATATTGTACAGGGATACTGGTAATTGGGGCTAGTTCATCTGACGGATCAGGTACTAGTTAACTCGCTCTAGTGGCAATCCGCAAAAACCTACTTCAAAATCACGTCCCCGGACATGATCTCGGGATACCGGTGTAAACGTCGACAGGTGCCGCTTAAGGTCTTACCATTCTGTCGAGTCCCGATCAAATTTATCGGGTACCTAACGCGTCCGTTAGGATTTTTCTTCGTATCCGTTGATACGGATAAAAGTAGAGAGCGCAGTCTTTGGCGATGCCACGCCCAGCAGAACGGATCTGGGGTCTTACCTTCGCAAATTTGCGGCATTCAGAAATTGATCGCAACTTCGGCGCTCTGAGAATATATTGTCGAGTGCTTTTCCGGCTGTTGGAATGGCACATTTTATCGAGTCACATATGACTTATATTGTTCTCCCGATGGGAGTATATGTAGAGTTAATTATAACTCGAAATATACTCTCTTGTTTTTCTATTTTTGTTAATTTCATCGGGCACGCGAACAGCGTTCCCGATGGGAGTAGCCCCCGAGGCTACAACCAAGAACTTGTGCTTGGTTGTAGGCTCAACATTTTAGTCCACCTTGTCGCTATATTTTCATTACTTCCCAATATGATCTCTTTCTTCTTCTCTCTTTTTTATCTCTCGGGTGCGCGAACAGCGCTCCCGATGGGAGTAGCCCCGAGGCTACAGCCAAGGACTTGTGCTTGGTTGTAGGCTCCCGCAATTTCTATATTTGTCATACTTGAAAATTTACTTTTTTCTGAAGTAGCCCCCGAGCATTTGGGCAAAAACTTGTATTTGACCAAAGGCTCCCGAAGTATTGAATAATTCTTTCTGTCGCCACTTTTCTTTTGTTTTTCTTGTCGACATACTTCCCTTAATCAAATTTACTTCATCCTTCTCGAATAGTCGTGATTTTTCTGCCCTGTGGGTCCATTGCTTCGACCACGTTGACACGTCGTGCAAGTAGTGGACACACGTCCTCCGCTTTTTCTGGCGCACGTACGGTAATGCCTATTTCAGTAAAAATACTCTTTTGCCCTTGTGTCTAGAAGATCCATCCTCACCACACGATTTCTTCATCCAACGGCACACTGCTTCACCCGATTCTTATATAAACCCTTCTTCAACCTTCGTTCATCCCCTCGCTTGCGCCGCTCACCTGTTCCTCTTCGCAAAACTTCCCCTGCGCCCAACTCTCTCCAATCTTCCGTACGCATATACATTGCTCTGCCCGCTGCCATTGATGCCACCGCGCACGCGTCTGACTCGCCACAGCACGCCGGAATCCAAGATGGCCGCCGAGGATCTTGAGTGGGAGAGATCCAAAATCTCCAACCAAGACACCAACACGCTGAAGAGGCTCGGCCTCATGACGAAGGAGGACGCCATCCGCTTTCCTAGCGAAGAAAGCTACCCCAAGCCTCCAATGGAGTATCGGGTTAGTTTTGTTGATCACTTGATCCGCGGCCTTTCGACCCCAATCCACGATTTCCTCCGCGGCCTTCTTTTCGTTTATGGGATTCAACTGCACCAGTTGACCCCCAACTCCATCCTTCATATTTCTATTTTCATCACGCTTTGCGAATGCTTCCTCGGAATCCCTCCCAATTGGGCTCTGTGGAAGCGCATTTTCTGCCTCCGCCGCAATGGCTCCCACAACGTCACCTATAACATAGGTGGCGTTGTTATCTGTGTTCGTACTGATGTCGACTACTTCGACGTCAAGTTTCCTGATTCTGTCCAAGGATGGCGCAAGAAGTGGCTCTACATCCACGAAGAAAGTGCCAACTCCGTTGAGCACAACATAATGCCTTTCGACGGAAGTGCCAGAATTCAGCGCCGCCGCTCCTGGGATGCCGAAGCTTCCGAGGAAGAGAAAAAGGCGACAGAGGCACTGATGTCTCGCATTCGCCAACTTCAAAATACTCGAGGCAAAGAGCTTTCTGGTGTTCAAATCACTGCCTATTTCCTTAGGATTAGAGTGCAGCCTCTTCAAGCTCGCAAAAATCCCCTTTGGACGTATTCTGGTAAAAATGACGCCAACAGAATGTCCGGTGATCTTTCCACCAAGGACTTGGAAAAATTGGTTCGAAGAATTTCTCGATTAGGCAAGAAGGATCCTATTCCCTCCTCCTGTCGAGTGGAACCATACAGTGCTTCCAATCCTCTTCCCGAGGTATTTTGTCTTCTCGAATTTCTATCTTGTTACGAACTGTTCCTTGTATCTTATTGCAGTGGTATCTCACTTATTCTCTTTTGTCACTATTTCCTTGTAGAATCATCCTACTATGGCTTCCCTTCCTCCTCTTCCGGAGGATGGAGAGGTCGAAGAAAGAGCTGTTGTCGATGATGACAACCAGGAGACCCCCTCTTTTGTGAATGAACCCGCAGATTCTCGAAAATCTGCGGGATCTACTGAGAAGGATGCTGCCTCTGAAGATACAACATCAGCACAATCTCCTCCTCCTGCTGTTTCTCCGAAGAACAAAAGGAAAAGGAGCAATGCCGAAGATTCCGGGACCTCGAAACCCGAAGAAACTGCTCTCGCACCTCGAAAAGCAGCTTATGATCCATACATCGAGAGTATCATCAGCTCGTAGGTTCCTTACTCTTTTCCTTTTTTATTTGAAGAATTTTATTTTGCCTTGCTTTTTATGCTGCCACTATTTTGTCACAGTGATGATGAAGAAACACCAACTTTAGATGTGGCTGCTCGAACGAGCACGTCACATACTTTAGTTATTTCAGAAAAACCAGTTGAAGGGGAGGAATCGTCGCCTCCTCAACAAAATGTTGATACATCTACTCCTTCGAGCCCCCGTGCCCCTTCACCAAAAAGGGCACGGGTTGAAAAGATTGTTGATCCTGCCCCTCAGTTGGGCAGTTCGTCGACCCCGCTCCTAGATGATGTAAGTTTGTCGACATCTATATTTTCCTTATTTTGTTTTTTCACACCTTTTTTTTTTTTTTTTTTTTTATGCCGATGTTTCTCTTACTGTGTTCACGTTGAACAGCCTATGATCAAGGATCTTCTCCGCATCGGTTCCCAATTTATTGGGTACCGTGAATATGCTAATAGAGCCGAAGGTAACGACTTTCATACTTGTCGTTTTTCCTTAATTTGTCACTCCTGTTGCTTGCCGCGATTTTTTGATCTTTCTTCTCTCTTTTTTCCATATCTCGACAGAGAAACTTGCAGAGGCTAACGAACGCGCCGACGCAGCGGCTCAAAAACTTGAGCAAAGTGAGGCGGCTCGCAAGAAAGCCGAACTTGCTGCTAGCAAAGCCAAGGTCGAAGGCGATGAAGCTAAGGCGAAAGCTGCCGGTGTCGAGGAACTGCAGAAGAAACTTGAGGATGCGACAGCTGCCTTGGATGAGCACAAAGCTGCACAAGCTTCTCGTGACGAAGGAATCCTCAAGCGTCTGAAGTCGCAAAGTCGACGTACTCTGAGTAATATTATCAATCCCTTTTATTTTATTGCACTTCCTGTTTCTTGGTTGTTGACTGATGTTTTGTCTCGTGTGGCAGCCCAAACAAACCAGGATTTTGATCTGGATAATCCTGTCAACGATCCTCTCCTTGACGCACTTTCTCTTCTGGAGTTTCACGGGCGCGAAATTCGTGAAGGCGTGGCAAATGCTAATGCAGGATTGTCAGCGTTGTTCCCTTACTTCTTCCCGAAGAAAGAAGAACCCGCAACTTTCCTTAACCTCGCCAAGATGTTTAATACTTCGGAAGACACGGGATTGAAGATGCGTCGAGGAGAATATGAAGGTTGCTCGTCGAGAATACTTGTTGCCCCGGTTGCCGACAGCCAACGGACGCTTGATTGGATGAAGGTTGGCGACACCCGGTCGGATAGAGCGATCGAGATGGAGGTCGGCTGATCAAGGCGGCCAAGCCCAACACGAAGAAGATCTTGGCGTATCTGGGGATCAAGCCAGCTTCAACTCCTAGCTCCTCGAGGCCGGAGGTCTAGTTGCATGCCTCTGTTTTTCTTTCTGTTTCTTTTGCTTCTGTCGCCAAAGTAGTCATTTGGCGACACGTACTTTCTTAACTCCACTGTAATGCCCTTGTAATTATTCCAAGAGATTAATGAAGACTTCTATCTTTGCTTGTTGTTTGATGTTGTTTTGTTTATTTTTCAGTTGATATTTGATAACTATACTCCATCTTCTGCTCCTTCCAATGTTTCGCCTTCTTCTTCCCGCGAGGAAAGCTTTTGGTGATACCGCTCCGTCGACGATACCTTGTCGCAAGAACTGGATGAACTTCGGCAACAACTTCGGTATGCGAAGAAGCAAACACTTGTGATGATGGAGCAATCTCGTAAGTCATCTGAAGCCGAAAAAATTGCTCTTCAACAAGCTCGCGAGGCCGTAGCTGCTAAGGAAATTGCTGCTTCCGAGGCTGAAAAGGCGACTATTCGAGAAAATTTCATGCTCGAATTAATGAATGAGGCCAGTGCAGATATGTCGGGTATGCCTGTTTCATCCGCTGATATCCTTTATCTGCATACTATTGTTTCTTGAAGGTTTCCGCTTCTTTGTTTTGATAGGTGCCTTTATTGATGCTGCTGCCGAGGAAGAGAGGGTGAATGCTAGGACAACCCTCCTTGTTAATCTCTCCTTGGACCATGGTTCTTTGTTTTGGGCTACCCCGGAAAGGACCCGCCAAATTGTCAGATTTCAAGATCGCGCCTCTCAAACTCGCGATTTCCTCGACTTCGTACCAAGACCTTGTCCATGGTTTACAACTCCATGTTTCCTCGGAACGTCCAACCAAAAACTCTTCCTGAATTGATGGAAAGGTTCAAGGATGCTCGCGAGTATCCATGATTTTGTCAAAGCTCAACTAGTAGGCTGGCGCCGGATTTGCTCTTATCATGCTCCAAATCGCCACTCGAAGCTTGACCTTACCCGGGTTGTCGAGAAGGTTCACCAAAAGGTAAAACGTCGGAGAGTTGGTGTTGACGGGATTAACACGAAGGTTACGCCTATAGCCGAAGAAATGATTGAGGACCTACTTCGGATGGATGCCGACTTTTTGCCGATGGCCATTATGCCGATTTTCTTGGTGTCTGCTCCTGAGGAAAACAGGGTTACTCTTGATGACATATTGAATCAAGACTAGTTATTTTCTTCTTGTAGATATTTTTTCTTTGTAATCCATGACTATATTGTAAAGCAATCATTATATTTCTCTGTTTGTTTAGCCCCCGAGTGTTTCGGTGACTCTTTACTATATTTGTATACTTGCGAGGTTTTGAACCAAGGCATTTATATATTTAAGGCGAATATGAGCCCTCGAGCTTTTTATTGAGTACTATTTTGTATTTTTGTTGACTCACGAGGTATTTGAATACCAAGGCAAGTTTTTCCTTTTGTCGATGAACTATATTGAAATTCGTCGGAGCGAAGACTTTGGTCTTGTCGATAAAGAAGAAAAGTTATATTGTCACTATCTTTATTATATTGCAGCACCGCGAGCCCGCCTCATTAAAAACCTTCTCCGGCCCCACTCGGTGCCCCGAAAAAGGAAAAGAGTGCGTCTGAAAACTCGCGGGCGTTTCAGTACATTGAAGCTTTACAAAGACTATATTTTGACTCTAGGCGTAAAAACGCCTAAGTTGCGCCACGTTCCAGGGGTTTGGCTCCTCCACCCCTGTCTTCTTGTCCTTTATTCTGTATGCTCCTCCTCCAATTACTTCCGTGACAATGTAAGGGCCAAGCCATGGTGACTCGAGTTTTTCATGACTTTTTTGCGTGAGCCGAAGAACTAGGTCTCCCACCTGAAAAGATCTTGGCCGCAAACGTCGACTGTGGTAATTCTTCAAGTCCTGTTGATATTTGGTTACCCGAGAAGCTACTTCATCTCGAGCTTCATCAAGTGCGTCGACGTCGTCTTCTAGCGCTCTTCTCGACGTTTCTTCATCATATTCAGCGACACGTGGAGAGTTGTGCTCTATCTCGATTGGTAGTATTGCCTCTGCTCCATGAACCGGGAAAAACGGAGTTTCTGCGTTGCTTGTGTTTGGTGTTGTTCGGATGCTCCACAACACGCTTGGTAGTTCTTCTCGCCGGGTATGTCGAGCTTTTCCGATGGTCCTAACAAGCGCTTCTTGATACCATTGCGAGATGATGCCATTGGCTTTCTCGACTTGCCCATTGGTTTGAGGATGTGCAGCCGACGCAAAGTTCAGCTTAATACCCACCTCTTCGCAATAATCTTTGAATTCATGGGATGTGAAGTTCTCGCCGTTGTCCGTGACGATCGTTGTGGGGCACTCCAAATCTGAAGACGAGGCCTTTTACGAATTTTACTCGCGGATGCTCCATCTGGTGAATTTATCGGCTTCGCTTCTATCCACTTTGTAAACTTATCGACAGCTACTAGCATGTACTCCTTTCCTCCTGGCCAGGATTTGTGTAACTTACCCACCATATCAAGTCCCCATTGAGCAAAGGGCCATGACAATGGTATTGGTGCTAGCTCTGCTGCTGGAGAATGGGGTTTTGCGGCAAACCTTTGACACGCGTCGCAAGTTCTTACTATGTCCTTGGCGTCCTCGATTGCTGTCAACCAGTAGAATCCTGCCCGAAAAACCTTGGCTGCAATAGCTCGACCACTTGCGTGGTGGCCACATATTCCTTCGTGTACATCCTTCAGAATTATTCTTCCTTCTTCGGGTGTGACGCACCTTTGCAAGACGCCCGAAATACTTCGCTTATACAATTCTCCCTTGACCACCGTGAAAGCTTTGGAGCGTCGAATTACTCGCCTTGCTTCAACTGGATCGTCAGGTATTTCTTTCCGAAGGATATATGATATGTACGGCTGCATCCACGGTATCTGTATCATCATGACCAAGTCCTGATCTTCTTCGTCCTCTTGCTTTTCCTTGGCAGCCCCCGAGGGTTTCTTCTCCTTCTTTTTTGACTTTGTTGGCTTGGTGGATCTCTCTGTTATCTCTTCCCAGAATACACCTGGCGGGACTGGAAGGCACTGTGACCCGATGTTTGCAAGAACGTCGGCTTCGTCGTTGCTCAACTCTGCTAATATGATTTACTTCGCATCCATCGAATAACTTCTCAAGCTCGTTGTACACCTCCTTGTATGCCATCATGCTATCATTGATCTGCATCACATTGGTTCATAACTTGCTGAGCCACCAACCGTGAGTCGCCAAAGATTTTTAATCGAGTTGCTCCGCAGTGCTTTCGCCATCTTCATCCCGTGTATGAGAGCCTCATATTCTCGCTTCATTGTTAGATGCGTTAAGGAACGTCATCCGGAGGATGTACTTCAATTTGTCGCCTTCGGGTGATATGAGTACTACTCTGCGCTGGCTCCTTCTAGTCTCTTGGACCCATCAAAGTTCATGGTCCAAGTTCTCGATAAATCTGGAGGTCCTGTATTTTGCAACTCCATCCATTCCGCGATGAAGTCCGGCGGTATTTGCGACTTTATTGCTTTTCTTTTTTCATACGTGATGTCCCGAGGGAAAGTTCTATTCCCCAAAGGGAGACACGACCCGTAGCTTCTGGGTTATTCAGTATATTTGACAAGGGAGCTTCATTGACCACTATGATCGGGTGTGCCGAAAAATAGTGGCGCAATTTTCGTCTTGTCGTGAACACTCCATATGCTAGCTTTTGGTACTGAGGGTACCTTTGTTTTGAAGGTGACAAGACTTCGCTCACGAAGTATACTGGCCGCTGCACTCCATGGATTTTCCCTTCTTCTTCTCTTTCGACAACTAATACCGTGCTAACCACTTGGGGCGTGGCTGCAATATACAGCAGGAGAGGTTCCTTTTCCTTTGGAGCCACCAGGATTGGTGGTGTCGAGATTTTTCGCTTCGGATCCTCGAAAGCTCGTCGGCCTCTTCGTTCCACTGGAATTTATCTCCTTGTTTTATCGGCGCATAAAATGGTAACGCTTTTTCTCCTAACTCGGCGACGAACCTCGCTCAAAGCTGCGACTCGCCCGGTTAGGCTGCTGTATTTCTTTCAACTTTGTTGGCTTTCTCATTGTTACTATGGCTTGTATTTTGTCGGGATTTGCTTCAATCCCTCTTGCCGAAACTAGAAACCCCGAAGTTCTCTCGCTGGGACGCCAAAAGAACACTTCGTCGGGTTCAGTTTGAGGCAGAATTTGTCGAGGTTGTCAAAAGTTTCTTTGAGATCCTGGATCAGCGTTGTCCCCTTTTTTGATGTTATGACGACATCATCGATGTATACTTGCACGTTTTTCCCGATCTGTGTTGCTAAACACTTCTGCATCATCCTCTGATATGTTGCTCCCGCATTTTTTAGACCAAAGGGCATTGTCTTGTAGCAAAACACGCCGTAAGGTGTAATAAACGCTGTCTTGGCTTCATCATCTTCTTTTAATCTGATCTGGTTATAACCAGAGTATGCATCCAAGAAGGAAAGACGTTCACAACCTGCCGTGGAGTCGATAATTTGATCGATCCTTGGGAGGGGAAAGTGATCCTTGGGACAATGTTTATTGAGACACGTAAAGTCGACGCACATGCGAAGGACTGTCGTGTTTTTCTTCGGCACCATCACTGGGTTAGCTACCCATGTGGCTTCTGTAGATATTTCTCTGATAAAACCAGCCTCTTCGAGTCGATTTATTTCTGAAAGCATGGCTTTGCGGTTGGGTTCCGAAAAACGCCGCAGAGGTTGTCTGATTGGTTTCGCCGTTGGATCCAAATTTAAGTGGTGCTCGGCAAGTTCCCTGGGTACTCCTGGCATGTCAGCTGGACACCATGCAAAGATTTTCCAGTTCTCACGGAGGAACTTGACGAGCGCGCTTTCCTATGCGATATCCATGTCGTTTGCTATAGATGTCGTCTTTTTTGGATCTGTCGGGTGAATCTGCACCTCCTTAGAATTTTTCTCTGTGTTGAAAGTTGATTCTTTATTTGGTCTTCCAACGTCTGGCAGTACGTCGTAATCAGTCATGCTTTTTGACGCCAAGTACTCAGCTTGCATCCCGAAAGTTTCGCCAACTCCGTGAAAATCCTTGTCGCACTTATCGGCTAAGGCAAAGCTTCCCCGATCTGTGATTGGTCCTTTTGGTCCGGGCAACCTCCACAACGGTATGTATAGTGTGGCATCGCCATAAATCGAGCATATGCTGGTCGTCCCAACAGAGCATGATATTGTGATGGAAAATCGACAACTTCGAACTCGAGCCTTTCGATTCTATAATTTTCTCGGGTCCCAAACTGAACGTCAAGATTGATCTTTCCCAATGGATAACTTGGTTTCTCCGGTGTGATGCCGTGGAACCTTGTGTCTGTTGGTTTCAAGTTTGCTAAGGATATGTTCATCTTCCTCAATGTATCTGCATACATGAGGTTCAAGCTGCTGCCGCCGTCTATGAACACTCGAGAGACATCAAATCCTGCGATAACTCGCTGGTAGGATAAGTGCCGACCGCCCTGGTCGAGGAACTTGTCGCGGATGATCTCGCTATTGTGAAGCCGATATCTTGTCCTGACCAATTAAGGTACTCAACTGTTGGTGGAGGCATTTTCTCTGCCATAAACACCTGTCGTGAGATTACTTTTTGAGCTCTATTGGACGGCCTTCCCTTCTGAATCATCGACACTGCTCCGTTGGAGTTAGGATCAACATAGGGTGGTGGTGCGGGTGCTGCCGCTATTCTTAGGCGGGTGTCGATTGTCCTCCGTAATCGCGGGAGGTGGCGGTAGATGAACTTCGCTCCTAGGCTCCCGAGGGTTTCTCCGTGCTGCTCGAGCGTGAGCATTTTCTCGCGTATCCGAACATTGCTCGAAAGTTTCGACGGTCTTTCCGCAGGTGCCCCGACCTGTCTTTTCCCGTTGTCGTCGAGGAAGAAATGCATCCGGCACGGTCCGTTCAGCATTTCCTCGGGGACACGAAAGGTCTTGGAAACCTCGGCCCACTATTTTGCCTGTTGCGTGAATCATCCCTATTATCACCTCGCTGTTCACTGCTTCTCTGGTAATCATCTCTGTTGCCTCCTGTATTTGTCCGAAAACCTGCCGAAATTTGTCCTGGAGCGTCGTAGTTTTGGTACGTCCGAGGAAATCTGCGCCTCGGTTGATAGTTTCGACCACGGTCCTCCTCTGGCGACCTGTGTCGTTTGTTGTGGACAGCGTCTTCTCCATCTGCCCATTTATTTGCTATCTCCATTAACGCGGATACTGTCCTTGGATTGGTCCTTCCCAAATCCTCGACAAAGTCTCCACGCCCGACTCCCGCGACAAATGCATCTATTGCTCTCTCGTCGGATATGTTTTCTCGCCGAGTTTTTGATGATATTCCACCTCTGGATGTACTTTCTCATTGGCTCATCTGGCTTTTGTCGACACGCTCTCAACTCCTCTAACGACGCGGGTTTTTTGCACGTGGATCTGAAGTTCTTGACGAACACGTCCTCGAAACTTTCCCAGCTGTCGATGGATCCTGGAGCGAGTTTCTTTATCCACGATCGTGCGGCACCACTCAGGTGCACCTGGATGCTTTGCATGGCTGTTGCCCTAGTTCCTCCTGTCAGCTTCACCGTCTCCAGATAGTCGACTAGCCAATCCTCTGGATCTTGAAGGCCGTCGAATTTCTTGAAATTATCGGGTAACTTGAATCCTGAGGGGACTCGCGTTTTCGGACTCTCCTCGTGAAGCATGGTAAGCCGCACATATCTTCGTCGTTAAGTTCCGGGGATTGCCGATGATCCCTTCGCTTTGCCGCGCTCTGTCGACTCTTGCTTGTGCTGCTTGTGTCTCTTGCTCCACTTGGTCCTTCGAGTGCTGCCGCCGTTGCCGCTCGCGGGTCGTGGACTATTTTGCCTTGCCACTCCTTCGGGAGGCGTTGATATAAACGCCGTCCCCATAGCTCCAACTCCCGCTACCGCCATATTGTACGAGTGTTTCCCTTGGATCACCCGGAGGTGGTTTAGATGCAAGGATAAAAGCATGTGTCGCCATATACCCAGCCTCCGGTGTCTTAGGGATGATGTTTCCTCTTGTATCTATCGACATAAAGGACATGTCGAGGTTTTGAACCAAGTGTTCTCTTTCCGCTTCGGGTATGTGTTGCGGTCTTGACCTTGCTCGTTCCGCGCCTCCCGATGGCTATCACCCGTAGTTCTAGATTGTCGACTTAGATCTGCCCTTCTCCTGCTGGATGCGTAAGCTGCCTCCTTTCTCCCGTTCAACTCAGCTGTCTCGTTTTTCCAATTCCCGGCAGCTCGTGCGAGCCTATATTGATATGCTTGCAATTCTTCCGGTGTGGCTGTGGTAGCCATTGGTTCTCGTGCCGTTTATAGCTCTCGCGGCTCTGTCCCACGCTGCTTGTGAAAGTTGAATTCTATCTCGCGGCTCTGGCCCGACGTATTTGTTGCCCAGGCCTTGTCGCAGATTGGAGGGATCGACGTATGGATTTCCCAGACTGTCGAAAGCCTCAGATGTTTCCTCTTGATCTTCAATGGCGTAAATTTGATGGTACTTTGTACTCAGATCTACGTTGGGTTTGGTGACATCATCGTTGAGATTGATGAAGACCTTGCCCACTGTGAGAGATTTGTCGATGAAGTCATAACTGTCGACATCGCTTGAGCCATCGCTTATATATGAGTCCGCAGATGACTCAAATGACATGTCGTTGAAGATCTTGGCGAGTTTCTCTCTTGCTCTGATGCTGACGTAGCGTGTCGCCGAGGTTTCTTCTTCTCCTGACTCGTTTGACGATGCATAGCTTGAAAAATCGGAATCGGCTACCGATGATCCCGACGAAATCGGAATCTCGACACGATACGATCCTTCCTTCTCGACGCGAAAGTGGAACCTTCCGAACGTCATCTCCATGGACTCCGCCAGATACGCATATGCATCCAAACGGGAGGGTGGGTGAGGAACAAAATCGACAAGACCAGTAGCGATCTGTTTACCTCGATCCATTGTGTTGCTTGCGGTTGATGATGTCGAAGATCTTGAGCGTGCCATCGAGATCAGCTCCTTACGCCTCTAGTTCCCACAGACGGCGCCAATTGACAAGGTATTGACTTGTCAATGCCTATGGATTGTAGGCTAGGGTTTAGTTAGAAGTAGAGGGTAAGTAGATCTCGAAGGTTTCAGCCGAAAAGTACTCGACGACTATGAAAACTAGGGTTTGCAGACAATGATTCGATTGATTCTTCGTCCCTCGACTCCCCCTTTATATAGGAGGTGAAGCCGAGGGATTCGTGCTATACAAGTTTACAGAGTCCGGGACGGTTTCTAACTCATCCCGCCGGATTACAAACAACACTTCCTATTACAACTCTATCTTTCCTTAGTAAATCTTGGGCTCCCGAATCTTCTTATTCTTCGGGTATTGGGCTTCCAGTAAACCCCGGGTACCATCTTCGGCAGGCCCATTTGGGATGCCTATGTCACATAGCGCCTCGAAGCCCCATGCCCTGGCCAGCAGCCAACAACGGCAGCGCATCACAAAGTCCAGCCTCCAGATACATATCGGCCTCTCCCCAAGAAGCCCCGACAACGTCTTCAAGAAGAGAACGACGCCGTGGTGCCGCCGTCGCCTTGCCCGATGGACCGGACATAGGGTTTCCCCTGGCACCAGAGGAGAGGGAAGGCACGGTTGGGACCAATGATCACGCCTTCAGGAAGGAAACGGCGCCCTCAGGCGTCGCTGTGATCCGCACCGGAAGCACCGGGCAGAGCTTTCACCATGGTCCTTCACCGTACCCCCGATGCCGCCGCGGCGAACTGGAGGCGATGGACGGGGAAGCAGAAGCCGGCTCGGACCACCACCAGAGAGGCAAGAAGCCACACCGGCCTCACCATCGCCGAAGAGGAGAGTTGGCCACCACCGGCCTCACCGGCGGCCAACAAGAACTCGAAGGAGGGAGTTACCTTGCCGACCAACCACCACCGCTGGCGCGCCCACGCAGCACGCCAGAGACGGGGCTCCACGCGCCGCCACCACGCCCCGAAACCGTGGCACGCGCCGGCCCGCATAGGCCCAGATCGAGCTCCGCCGCCAGGCCCAACCACGGCCACCACGCGAAGCAGCACCGACCACTGCCGCCTCCATGTGCGAGAGGACGCCCCTGACGCGGCTCGCCGGCCGCCGCCGCGCCAGGCCCCGCCGACCTCCGCCTGATGCTTCAAATGTTGAAAATAGCGCTTAATGAGGATGAGCCACACTTGAGTGTCAGCTGAAGCAATCTGACTAGAAGCGGTGTAATTCCAAAGTAGAGAGGCCAATTCGTTTTGCAAAGCGTATAGTGCCAATTCGTGTTGTACCTAAAATCATACTGAGATATTCATTTTGACAAGTTCCTCCTAAAGTTCATTTCTTCCTCTGGCTCATGATGCACAATAAGATTATCACTAGTGATAACATGATAGGGCAGAAAACACTCCTCTCTCCCCTGGTCGTCCCCCGCGGCGGCCGAAGGGGAGAAACCCTAGCCCCGCCTTCTCGATCCCCTTCTCCCCTCCCTCCCCTGCCGCCGCCAGCGTGTGCCGCCGGGCAAAGCCCGCGCGGCGCCGGCGGCGCCGGGCTCTGTTGGAGATATGCCCAAGAGGCAATAATAAAAGTGGTTATTATATATCTTTATGTTTATGATAAATATTTATATACCATGCTATAATTGTATTAACCGAAACATTGATACATATGTGATATGTAAACAACAAAGAGTCCCTAGTATGCCTCTTAACTAGCTTGTTGATTAATGGATGATTAGTTTCATAATCATGAACATTGGATGTTATTAATAACAAGGTTATATCATTGTATGAATGATGTAATGGACACACCCAATTAAGCGTAGCATAAGATCACGTCATTAAGTTATTTGCTATAAGCTTTCGATACATAGTTACCTAGTCCTTATGACCATGTGATCATGTAAATCACTTATACCGGAAAGGTACTTTGATTACATCAAACGCCACTCGCGTAAATGGGTGGTTATAAAGGTGGGATTAAGTATCCGGAAAGTATGAGTTGAGGCATATGGATCAACAGTGGGATTTGTCCATCCCGATGACGGATAGATATACTATGGGCCCTCTTGGTGGAATGTCGTCTAATGTCTTGCAAGCATATGAATAAGTTCATAAGAGACCACATACCATGGTACGAGTAAAGAGTACTTGTCAGGAGACGAGGTTGAACAAGGTATAGAGTGATACCGATGATCAAACCTCGGACAAGTAAAATATCGTGTGACAAAGGGAATTGGTATTATATGTGAATGGTTCATTCGATCACTAAAGTCATCGTTGAATATGTGGGAGCCATTATGGATCTCCAGATCCCGCTATTGGTTATTGGTTGGAGAGAGTACTCAACCATGTCCGCATAGTTCGCGAACCGTAGGGTGACACACTTAAGATTTGATGTTGAAATGGTAGAACTTGAATATGGAATGGAGTTCGAAGATTTGTTCGAAGTCCCGGATGCGATCCCGGACATCACGAGGAGTTCCGGAATGGTCCGGAGAATAAGATTCATATATAGGAAGTCATTTTATAGATTTAAAATGATCCGGAAGATTTTATGGAAGGTTCTAGAAGGTTCTAGAAAAGTCCGGAAGAAATCAAATTGGAAGGCGGAGTCCCGAAGGGACTCCACCACCATGGCCGGCCAACCCTAAGGGGGAGGAGTCCCAAGTGGACTCCCCTAAGGGGGCCGGCCACCCCTTCCCAAGGAAGGGTGGGAATCCCACCTCTAGTGGGAGTCCTAGCTTGGGTAGGTTTCATGTGATATGGAAGGTTTTGGTTTGGGGTCTTATTCGAAGACTTGTAGACCAACTCTTGGGTGTTCCACCTATATAATGAGGGCCAAGGGGAGCGGGCCGGCCACCCCAAGAACACAAGGTGGCCGCACCCCTTAGTGGCCGGCGCCCCCCTCTCCCCAAACCCTAGCTGCCCCACTCCTCCTTCTCTCCCGCACGCTTAGCGAAGCTCCGCCGGAGTTCTCCACCACCACCGCCACCACGCCGTCGTGCTGCCGGATTCAAGAGGAGCTACTATTTCCGCTGCCGCTGGAACGGGGAGGCGGACGTCATCTTCATCAACAATCGAAGTGTGACCGAGTACGGAGGTGCTGCCCGTTCGTGGCACCGTGATCAAGATCTTCTACGCGCTTTTGCAAGCGGCAAGTGATCGTCTACCGCAGCAACAAGAGCCTCATCTTGTAGGCTTTGGAACTCTTCAAGGGTGAGTCTCGATCATCTCCTTGTTACTACCGTCTTCTAGATTGCATCTTGGTTTGGATTGCGTTCTCGCGTTAGGAATTTTTTTGTTTTCTATGCAACGAATCCCTACAGGCTCTCCCCTACCCGGCGCGTGGCGGGTCACGCAGGACGGCTCTGCTTCATGGCGGCGGTGCAACAACATTTACATTTTGCCGTCTTGCTGCGTCACCACACCTACTCACACTGTGCCGCCACGTGAACCATCCTGCAGCACAAAATCAGAGGCTCATCTCAAATCAAGTATTATTACCATCTTGTACACCAGTACAATATTATTACAAAGCCTTCAAATGTAGTGATCCAAAAAAAGAAGAAGAGAGGCAGCGTGCACAGTCCATCCACGAGAGGACAAGCGGGAGGTTTGCGCCACGTCAGTGCGGATGCATTCTCAGCGTAAATTTAGATCATAAATGGATTGGAACGCACACATTGTTTCGTTTGCGCGGCCATGTATTTGGTGCCCTCCCGTCCACGCAGACTTAAACGATCACGCCTTGCTCTGTTTGGGTCACGCTGCTAAAGATGCCTATCACATCTCTCAAATATTAGGAATGAGCAAACATGAGCTTATTATGGAGCCCTTTTTTGTGGAGTATGTTGTCCCACATCGATAACTTTCTGTGGCAATATCAAATTTGGGGCACCAAATTGCGCCCCTACAAGGCGAAGCTTGAGATCCCATAGTCTGCCATGTTATGAATCTCTTTTAATTAGTGAAAGGAAGTCTTTTTTTGTCTCCCTTTAGAAATAAAATATTAATTTGCATACAATTGAGGTCATATGAATAGCACTACGAAGGCAGATCTAAATGTCGTGGATAATTTTATCTTCATATATAAAAAAAAAATATTCGGTAAGTCGATATACTAAGTCTTATAAAGATAAGTTTGCACGTCATCATCGAACCGTGTGGGAAGAGGAGAGGAAGAAAAATAAGGCGAAGAGAATCATGTCAGCGCTCGACGACCTCCATCTAGAGGGAAGTGAGATGAACAAATTGACGATAAGTAAATGAGGAGGAGTACGGAGTAGAGATAATTTCCAAGCAAAGAGTACAAACTTGTGGGCTTATTGCAACAAGGGGCCACGACGCGAAGCCCACACGGTTGGCACTTTTAGTTTCCGTTCGGTAATACGAAGCCCACATTGAATTTGACAATGATATTGTGTTATTTATAGAAACTTTAGCCCAATTAGATGCATAATAATTAATGTCCGTTTGTTGGCCCGGAGGAGTTCGGTGGCGCGAAATAGTTCGGTGGCGCGAATGAGTCTGGTGGCGCGAAGGGGTTCATTTTTTTTAAAATTGCGCAGAAAAGGGGAAGGGGGGAGAAACAAGGGAAAAATGGGTGGACGGCGGCTAAGGATGGAGGAAGAGGAATATGCGATCTTTGCATGATCGAGGCAGGACAATGTCACCGACTCACGTGGCAGCGGTATCTATAGAGAGCAAAGTAGACAGCCACAACGGAGGAGAAGGAGGAAGACATTGTCGCCAAGAGAAGAGGTAACGATCTCGGCGAGGCGCGGGCAGGTTTTCGCGCCAAAATTGCGCTAGAGGGGCATGCGGGCACTGCGCCACATAATGGCTTCCAAATTCAGTTGCAATGGCAACACTCTGACTTGGAATCGATCGATTAGATGGTGTGAAGATCATGAGATTGGAAGGAAGAAGACCAGCCGTTCAATTTGGCTCTATCGACGGCGTGTTGCCGACGATGATCCCACATGTCATTCCCAGCCACAACGGCTACTCTACCTGTCGCCACCCTAGAAAAAAAAAGGATATTATGTATAAAGAAAAATAGACCTCACCTCACGCCGCTCCAAATCCAAGTGACCGTTGCAGCAGCCTCCCCCTTCCCCATCTCGCCACCACGCCGCCCAAGACGCAGCCAGATCGACCGGCGGCGCCACGCGAGCGGGTAGTGGCCGGCGGCGGGCAAAGTCTAGACTCTAGAGCAGAGATTCACCATGGCCACGGACACATCCGCGTCCACCAAGCCGGCGGCGCCGCGGCTCAACGTGCCGGCGGCGATGGCGGGATCCCTCCGCCTCGACGCGTCGCCGGTCTCCTCCCGCTCCGCGTCGCGGCTGCTGGACCTCCCCAAGACGCCGTCGCCGTCCAAGGTCACCTACAGCGACAGGTTCATCCCCTGCCGCTCCTCCTCCCGCCTCCACAACTTCGCGCTCCTCGACCGCCCCTCCCCCAACTCCAAGAACTCCCCCGCCGCGCCCGACACCCCCTACACCCGCCTCCTCCGCGCCGAGCTCTTCCCGGACTCCTCCCCCAGCGCCGACTCCCCCAACACCAACCTCTTCCGCTACAAGACCGACCACTCCGCGCCCTCCTCCCCCTTCGCCAACGCCCACAAGAACGACTGCGGCGGCGTCGGATCCGGGGCCTCCACCCCCAAGAAGGCGCCCAGGAAGGTCCCCAAGACGCCACACAAGGTGCCCTGCCCCCGCCTCTTCTCCCTCGCCCGCCTGCGCAATTCCGCAAACACCTCGCGCGCGCGCGGGTTGCTCAATTTCTCCCATGTGCAGGTGCTGGACGCGCCGTCTCTGCAGGACGACTTCTACCTCAACCTCGTCGACTGGTCGTCGCAGAACATGCTCGCCGTAGGCCTCGGCACCTGCGTCTACCTCTGGTCGGCCTCTAGCAGCAAGGTAAGCTCGATCGACATTGTTGTTTCTTTCTTCTTCTTGCGCACAACTTGTGATGCTAATGGCGAATCTTTGATTGGTTGGCGACATTCAGGTGACCAAGCTATGCGATCTGGGGCCCAGGGACAGCGTCTGCGCCGTGCACTGGACGCGCGAGGGCTCCTACCTTGCCATTGGCACCAGCCTTGGAGATGTCCAGGTTCACTCCATCTCTCCTCATCATTCTGCACTTACATGCCCTGCAATCGTCGGTTCAGAATATGTACACCCTTCTTAGATGCTAGTCCAAATATGAACTGATACTGATGCACACATGCCGGTTGTTTGCTTCACAACTTCACACCAATGTGATGCACATTGGGAAAGTTTCACAACCAATCAAATTGCAAAGTTTATTATTACTGCATCACAGCACACAGCTGTTTGTTTCACTCTATCACACCTAGGATCAGTAAGGATCCAAATGCAGTAATTTTGTCTGCACATTTAAACCATTTCCAACTTGATTTAGCTTAAAGTATCAGTAAACACTCTCAAGTAGGTATAATCAAAGAATATAACACTCTCAAGTACACTCTTACAGATCTGGGATAGCTCTCGCTGTAAACGAATAAGGAACATGGGAGGCCACCAAACACGGGCTGGGGTACTAGCATGGAACTCTACCATCTTGTCGTCCGGTGGCAGGGACAAGAACATACTGCAGCACGACATCCGTGTCCCCAGTGACTACATCAGCAAATTTTCTGGCCACAGATCAGAGGTGAGGCTTCAAAAGCATTATATTCCTCAATACTGTTAACTCAATCCTATGCGCATGCATCCCGTGTAGTATGTATGTAGACTTCAGAACTCATTCTGAACATGAATTGATAAACCTTTCCAGGTCTGTGGGCTGAAATGGTCGCATGACGACCGTGAGCTTGCGTCTGGTGGAAACGACAACCAGCTTCTAGTATGGAACCAGCGGTCGCAACAGCCGGTGTTGAGACTGACAAAACATACTGCTGCGGTTAAAGCAATAGCCTGGTCACCGCACCAGCACAGCCTCGTGGCCTCAGGAGGTGGCACGGCTGATAGATGTATCAGGTTCTGGAACACGGCGAACGGAAACATGCTCAACTCTATCGACACAGGCAGCCAGGCAAGTTCTTATAGTTCTGAACAAGACTTCTCGCGGTTTGTTTTGCAGTGAATATGTGCGCTTGTGCTGATTACCGCTTTGTGTTGCAGGTTTGCAATCTTGCCTGGTGTAAGAATGTGAATGAGCTTGTGAGCACCCATGGGTATTCCCAGAACCAAATAATGGTTTGGAAGTACCCATCGATGTCAAAGGTAAGCTTTGTTGTGTACATTTTTAAAATGGTTTTGTTTTGATGTTTAAGATATGGTATTGGAATGTTTAGACACTGAAATAATGGTTTGGAAGTACCCATCTATGTCAAAGTTAAGCTTTGCTGTGTACATAAATGCCTTTTTTATAATGTTTAAGATATGGTATTGGAATATGGTTTAGTCACTGAAATATGGTTTGAAAGTACCCATCTATGTCAAAGTTAAGCTTTGCTGTGTACATTTTTAAAATGGCTTTTTTTTAATGTTTAAGATTTGGTATAGGAATGGTTTAATCACTGAAATCCTTCGAACCTTTAACATACATATGATGTTATTAGATGGAGTACTACTTAAATGTTCCCTCTGGAAAGTTTATATATTGGTGCAGTAGGGAAAGGTCATCCATGTGCTTCTATTACTGACCATTGAATATTTTGGAATACCAGGTGGCTACTCTAACTGGACACACGCTGCGTGTGCTTTACCTTGCAACGTCACCTGATGGGCAGGTAATAAACCCAGTTCATAATCAAATGCTAGCTTTCCATTCGCGTGGAGATCATGTGATGCATTACAGGGACACTTAGTAACCACATGAGTATTCAGAAAGAATATGTTGTTGGCGACATGAGATGTAACACATGCCTGTTTTCCAATTACGCAGACAATAGTAACAGGAGCAGGTGACGAAACCCTCAGGTTCTGGAACATCTTCCCTTCAATGAAGACACAGGTATGCCTCTTAAGATCCTTCGCATGGTGGCGCGTGCTGCAGACACACCTTCTAACTTGTACCGCCACTCTGATTCCAGGCTCCTGCTCGCGATGCCGGGCTCTTTTCATTTTCGAGAAGCCACATCCGATGAATCATCGGAGGACCGAAGGAGGAGGAGATAGATGTGTCTGTGCGAAAACATAGTTTGGTTTGCCTGTGCAGTTGCTGAGTACCTAATTTATACCATACAATTGCCCTTTAACTTGAGCCATTCTTTGTAGTAGAAAGAAATCTGTATAACTCTGGCCGCAGATGTATCTGTTTGACATATACTGTACAACATTAGGTGGGCATATGTGGACTGTTAAATTAAAGTATTAAACGAGGTTCGGATAATTTTGTTCAGAGCTCAAGATGAGTCATATCCTCTGGCCGTTTAACTTGAGCCATTCTTTTTAGTAGAAAGAAATCTGTATAACTCTGGCCGTGGATGTATCTGTCAACATTAGGTGGGCATATGTGGACTGTTAAATTAAAGTATTAAACGAGGTTCGGATAATTGTGTTCAGAGCTCAAGATGAGTCATATCCTCCCCCCCCCCCCCCCCCCCTTTTTTTTTGAGGGAAGATTCAAGCCATTGGAATGACCAAACGAAGCAACGATATGAGTTGGATTCGCAATTTCCAATTATAACCTCTCCTGCTTTAAAAACAATCAAAATGTAAAAAAATCCATCTCCATATGGTCAGTGTGAGCCGTTGGATTGTACTGGCTTCATCTTGACCACCCAATAACTGAAATTACCAGCTGTTGATGTTGCTCTTGTACCTGAAGACTTGCAGTACCACTATGTAACTGAAGACTCCAGTACCAGTACCACTATGGACCTATAATGTCACGAGCTATGCTTCCAATTGTACATTGCATGCAAGTTGCGAATAGGTCCCAGCTGTAAAAGTGTCGAATATCTGATTATCTCACCTGATGTCGATCAAATTTGCAGCAATACATGGCGAAGATACTAGCAGTGGCAATCGAGAGTGTGTGCAAGATCAGTGCTAGTTTTCCGTGCGGACCATCCATCCATGACTAACTGCCATCCATCCAACTGAACCATCGACAGACCCAAATGAACCCACGGCTGAACATGATTAGTCAAATAGTCTCACAACTAGAAAGCAGAGAAGCAACTGCGAAGTTGTCCACATGTACCACAACAAAGCGAGATTTGACTCGAATTCAAAAGCACTTCCCTGTTTATGCATGTCAACAGCCTCGACATGTGATAAAAGTTGGGAGGAACCAAGAGGATTTTTATTTTTTAGAAATAACAAGAGGAATGTAAGTGGACAAGCAGAACATATATGCATGCAGCACTTGCTGCCACTGAAGTTGAAACTAAGAACAAGCAGTAAGGAGTAACGCATGGCAGAAAACAAACCAGGACCATCTTTGAATACACAATGCCAAATAGAAACGAGGACCCAAAATTGAGGGTGTTGTTTGCTTGAACTCTCGCAATAATACTCTAATATCTGCGAGGATCCTCCCAAGCATGCTTAAGAAGCTCCCCAATCATGCAAGGAGTGTACGGAAATAATTCATCTATTCCATCCGCAGGTGAGTCGTAGCAATCTTTTGGGCGCATTTTACCGAGATATTGAACTTTCGAGCTTTTCAAGTGATAAGCCACTCCTACCAATGATGCTAATTCCAGGAAAACAACTTCTTTGTAGGGGTGAAACCCATGGAAGGTGATGGTGCTGTCGTGAGTACGTAAATCTTCAATATTCAGAACATTGTCATCATCGGAGTTCCATTCGCGATCCTCGCTCGTGATCATTTCATTGTTTTCTTTTTGTACTCCTTCTCCTTCTTTATCGTCCTCTTCATGTGCTTCTTCCTCCAGCTCTTCTTCTAAATTTACATCTTCCTCTTCCTCATTATCTTCAACATCATCATCATCATAATTAAAATTATAATAATCATAATAATAAGAATGAACACAATCATCGGCTATGGTCCACGTTTTATCAAAATCCTGGAGACCGTAGAAATTTGCCATTGCCAATGGCTGAAGATCAACATCGTGCTTCAACACCCAATCTATATGTCCACTTGATTCAGTAAGGCTCCAAACTCGAAGCTGGCATCTACACTCCAACATTGCAAGGTACACCCCATTTTCAGATTTTCCAAGAAACTGGTTGGTTTTCTCAGTACCTATTGGCGCTCTTATTACTTGGTATTTGCAATCAGACAAAGACAACCTGTACAAGTTTCCATTCATCCAGGACAGAATCTCATCAATGCCACTGTTTTAGTGATGCAATGCTTGTACATACATTACTGACATGAAACTAATATTGCAACAATTGGAAAGAAAAAAAAAGTGATTTTGCAAAGATGAATATATACCTCACAACAAACGCCTCATTGCAGTGCACGTAGAGTGATCCTTGCCAATACTCACTGTGACGCCACCTCGGTGTCCCCCACCTTCTCCAACCCGTATATACGTGCTCCTCCGGTGAATCTGGTTGCACAATAGTCATTGTCCCTGTAACCTCACCTTGACGGAGAAACGACCTCATGTGCCATTGTTTTGTGCTAGATGAGAATACATTTAATGTCCACAAGGATGGTGGCCATTCCAAATTATGCGGGTCCTCTTCTTGGTCTTTTCTCTCAGTTGGCTGTGATTCTGAACAGGTTGAAACATCACTCTTTTGTTTGTTTGGTTCTGATGACGACGATTCTACGAATTCATATTCGAAGTCATCTTCTTCTATATCTTCACCTGTCGGCTCATCGGTTGGCAACGAGAACAAGTTGATCAAACCACATGGTCCCGAGAATTCTCCGCGCTTGTCACGCCTTTTGGGCGTTGTTGATTTCCAGTCTCCTTTCTTAGGAACTTTCTTGGGTAGCTTTTTAGGCGGCGGTGGTCTCAAGGGCAAGGCTACTCTGTAAGGCACTTGTGGAATCAAGAACACCTCGTAGTGCGGCGAGGCGAGGGGGTCAAACACAAGATGTGGCTTGTCATAGTATGATGAATATACACCCTCCCAAGGGAAATCTTCCCACCGTCTCGTGGCGGGGTTGACCACGCAGAGCTTGCTTATGAGTTCAAGGAGCAAGAGGCCTCTGCAGTGATCCACGATCCTGATATACCCCCTGTGGTAACGTGGCAAGAAACTGAGATCGCCGTCGACGGCGGGCTGGGCCGAGGGGCGAGCGAACAAACGCGGGCCGCCGTTGTAGCCGAAGAAGTTGATGAAGAGGCCGCGCACCGAGAGCTGGAGGACGTGCGGGAGCAGTAGCCGGCGGGCGTCGACGACGGCGAGCCACGCTTTGCGCACGCGGCGGGAGGCGGCGAGGTCGCGTGGTGAGAGACGGGCGAGGATGTCGGCCAGCGCATCGTCTGGGAGGGCTTGCGTATGATCCATGGCTACTGCAGCAGACCTTAAGGCCGAGCAGAGGCGGAGATCAACTAGGACGGGCGACTGCGGCGGCCGCGTGTTGCCGGAGAGCACAAAGAGGTCTGCCGAGCCGAGCTGCGTATTTGGAGATTTACAGGTGGTCGCCTGTGCGCTATTATAGGCCTGCGTTGCCCGAAGTGCTAGCCGAAACAAAATCAAACCGGAAAAGTGCTAACCGAAACCAAGACTAACAGCATCTCCGGCAGTGGTACGCACCGGCAGTATCCTTTCAGGGCCACCGGCATGCTTACCTCTATATGGAGAAGATTTCTCCACACCAGCGCACTCCAAACACGGATCCCAAAAAAAAAATCGGAAACATAAAGTACGGCGGATTTCATTCGATTTCTAGCGAGTTTGTACAACAATGTCCTGAATTCAAATAAAAAACTAGCGATTGGAGGTGCTGTAGTCGCCGCTATCTGTGTCGTCGCCGCTGTGATCGTTGTCCCCGGAGAACTCTTAGTCCTCATCCTCCTCTTTTGGCGCCGGTGTTGGAGAAGGAGCGGCGGCAGCAAGGTCGACGAAATTGCCGTAGTCCTTGGCGGACCACAGCTCCGCCTCCCGCGCACTCTAGGTCACATGCCGATAGTCCTCGTCGATGGAGCGGCCGACGAGGAGGTGCTGCACTGCTGCCCCGACGTGTCCTCAGGGTCGTCGGGCCGTGGCAGGCCGCCTACGCCTCGAGCTCCATTTCCCACCATTTTTTCTCCGACGGTGGAGGGTGCACGGCTTCCTCCTTGGGGCGGCGTAGGTGGAGGTGCCCACGTGGAAGCGAGCCCGATGCTTCCTTCTTCACCTCCATCTTCACCTCCCTCTTCACCGGTGCCATCCTTCTGGCCGGTGTGGAGGAGATGCATCGGTCTGTTGCGGATGACGACGTCGCTGGATGGCCTCGCGTACGATGCGGAGTGCTGCCGGCCACCAGATCCCGACGAACAGGAGCGCGAGCTTCCCGACGCCAGCCGTCTCGGTGCATGCGTAGGTGATGGCGCCAGGCCATGTGCCTGTGGGAAGTAGACGGGCCAACGAGGTGGGTCGACACCGTAGATCCGTGGGCGGTAGCCGTATGCTGCAAGTGTCCTGTCGACATCGCGGCCGTACCACCAGGTCCCGCGGCCAGTGTGGTTGAACCGCCCGGTGTCAGGGCCGGCGGACCTAGCGTCCTCAACATCGCTCTCCACCTGGAAGACGTGGCGCCACTCCGGGCTGGTCAACGAGCACTCCGGCCGGTGGCGCTCGGTCAGCGTCATCTGTGTGCGCCTCTCCTCGATGAGTGAGCGCAGCTCCAGTCCATCCCGGAGGAGGGGCGGCACTGCGTAGCCGGTGGGTGACATCTGTCAGTTGTGCGACAGACGGTACTCCATCAGCTCCTGGATATGGTGTCGATAGAGCACTTCCGCCTCGCTGAGGTTGATCTGCCACGAGCGCTTGCCGCCAGAGCCGCTTCCGCCGGCCTTGTAGTTGTGTTTCATGTCTCCACCGATGGATTTGACTGGCGGCGGTGGCTAGGGTTGGGAGGATTTGGGCGGAGACGACGGTGTCGACGGGGTTTTTTAAAGCAGTAAGAGTCATTGATGCCACGCGGGGAAGTTAGGCCGCCGCGTGTGCATTCATATGGCGTCTGGCCTCTGGCGACGACCACCATTACGCCTCCATAAAAATGTGAACATCGCCGTGTTTTTGACGTGGCGCGAGGCGCCGACGCGTCCTCCGTGTAGGGTTGAAGAGGATTTTTTAAAAAAAGCCAAAATAGTAAATATGGTGTTTTAGGAACTACTTTTGCGGTGTGTGGCCTGTGACGTTTTTTGAGCCTGTAACAACATTTGGGGTGCCCTCTATCAACATATTTGAGGTTTTCAGTTTCAGGTGTCTCCTAGAGTTGCTCTTAGATGATGGCGCACGGAGCTCAGGAGACCGCTGGCGACCCTCTCGTCGGTTGAGAAGAGAAGAGAGCAAGAGTGGGGGAAAGGTAGGGACAACATGTAACAAAACCCTAGAGTTTAGCACCCTTCATGGTCTGTCACCCTGGGGTTCTAGCAGCGCCACATGAGCCTTATCATGAGCCTTACCGATCAGAACCTCATTAGCACGGCTTATCAGCGGGTTTAGTGTTTCCTAAAAAATATTACCCAATACAGGTGGTTTTTTTCACCAAACGCAATTGTGATGTTTTTTGTTGTTGTGGTTTTTGTAAATTTCTCAGTTTTGAATTTTTTTTTTTTGAGCAACCCTCCCTTCCTTTATTTATTCAGGAAAATTAGGATACAGAACGCCCTCTGGCGGCACACCAAGCCACATGTACCTCCCTACAGGAGAGCCCAACACAGACCGGGCTAATACATGTGGTTCATTATTTGAAACTCTATTCTCATGAACTAAAGAAAAATCAGAAAAAGCTACCGAGGAAGATGATATTTCATGTAAGATGTGGCTGTACCGCCCCAAATTCTTCTCCCTCCATGCCTTAACCACTGACAGACAATCAGAAGCCACCTTGATCTTCCGAGCTGCAATGTCAAGCGCTAGGTTCTGACCCTCTCGAACCGCTATCGCCTCCAACACCTCCGGGTCCGAGATGCCTGTTATAAGCACTGCCGACGACCCCAGATATTGTCCTGCCGCCGATCGTGCCACTGCTGCAGCAACCCCATGGTCCTTGTTGCGCGCCACTGCTGCATCCACATTCACTTTCACCACTCCATCCGGAGGGGGAATCCAAGCCGCTGGTTTAGGTTTCGACGCTGCCGCCTTCTTCACCCCCCCCACAGCTGCTTTCACCAATTTCCCTGATTGCTCCAAATCAGCCAGAAAACTCTCAATAAAATGATGAGTGCTCAAAGGGCTCTGGAAAATACCCTCATGAATTGCCTTACGCCTGGCATGCCATATCGCCCGGGCCGTAACACAAAGCCGAACTAGTTGCACGTGAGGTACTGTGTCAAACATCGTGAAAAGCCATCTCCGAGCTTCTGGCTCCTGGACTTGGCTCATATGTTCCGTAGTCTCCTCATCCGCCAATGCCCATACACATCTTGACATCGTACAATCTAGCAGAGAATGGCGCCAGGAGTCTTCCGCGCCACAGAGTCCACATGCACTTGACGGAGAAATATGTCTCCGATGCAGAGTGTCCGAGGTTGGCAGGGAATGTTTAGCCAAACGCCATAAGAAAATCTTCAGCTTAGAAGGAACTGGAATGTGCCATAGCTTCGTCCAACTATTATCCTTCCCTTGCTGATCAGAGTGAGCTGCGATCTCGTCTACCCACGCCACCCGACGCTCACGCGTGGACACCATCATCCGGTATGCAGACCTTACCGAGAACAGCCCATTCTTCTCATAGTGCCATGCCCAGAAATCCGGCCACTACAGGAATGGCGCGTTGCGCCGACGGCCGTGGCGTACGCCGAGGGCCAAATATCGGGGCCGTCGGCGTACTGCCCCGCCAGCCCAGCCGCGCGAATCGCCCCTCGGCGTACAGCCCCCCTCGGCACATGACCTGCTATGCCGAGGGTGGCCCTCGGCGTATATGAGACCCTCGGCATAGGTTGAGGGTGCGCCCCCGGCGCGTCGCCCCGCGGCCCTGCCTCGACGGAACCTTGACGGCGTGAGGCCTATGCCGAGGGCCACCCTCGGCGTAGCTGACGCCAATTTCTCCCGCCCAATACCCCCGCCCTCCCGCCGGAATAACTTCAGCTGTCTGGCCTATGCCGAGGGGCACCGTCGGCATAGCATACATGTTTTTTTCCTTTTTCCCGCCCAGCTCTCCCGCCCATTCTCTCCCGCCAATTTTTCCCGCCGTTTTCTCCCGCCGACGCTCCTGCCAACTTTTCCCGCCATTTCAGCCCCTCGCCTCCCTATATATACCCATGTTTTCGTCTCCAACACAACACCACCACTAACACGGTGACGCTCTTCGTAGACGGGTCGACGGGATCCAGTAGGGCCAACATCTGCTATCGATGTACATATGTCCTAAAACAAAGAAAAAAAGTCCATTGCTAACCCTAACTCTAACCCTAACCCTAACCCTAGGGGTAGATTTGCGGGGTCCCCGCCCCTAGGGTTTCCCTAGATACAAACCACCGGAGCGTCCGAATCGGTGGAAACTCCTTCTACGGCTCATCCGGGGCCTATTTCATTCCAAACCTATGTTTTCCATGTGCATATGTCCTACACAAAGCAAAGAAATTAAAAAAATCCATTGGTGAACCCTCGCACGAAAAAAGCTATAGGGGTAGATCTGCAAGGTCCCCGGCCAAGGGTTTCCCAAGATACGAGATCACCGGAGCGTCGGAATCGCTTAAAAACTTGCATTTGTCCCTAACATATGTGTACAAGTGTGATGTAAGGTTTGTCTAACCTTGCATGTACCCGGCGTTGACGATTTCCGCATACATGGGCCCACACTTGGTAAAATC